>NW_012108820.1:609731-629725 GCF_000951045.1 Mandrillus leucophaeus
TATTTACCCCTTTACTTGTTCAGTTGGCCTTGTCCATTAGAATATAAGCTTCCAAAGGGCAGGACCTTTGCCTATAATGTTAGGCCGGGCATAAAATGAGCACTCAAAAAAACATTTGATGAGTGTGTGAAAGAACAGACTGGGTTATGTAATTGTGCCTCCTTACCTATATGACCATGTGGTGGGGTTTACGGTGGGTGTGGTGGTGATGGCTACAGGGCTATAAGCAAATTTGGGACAGGGAGTCTAAGAAATGTTCTCAAATTTTAGTAAGCAAAGCATCCTCTACAGAACCTGTCTTAAAACATGAAAGTTCCGTAGTGCTACCCCCAGAGGTATGATTTGGTAGGTCAAGGATAGGGCTTGGGAATTCACATTCTTATTAAGATTTTCTTCATCCGGGATTTGTAGGCCACCTTTTCAGAAGATTTTTGCTCTATAGCTGTACTACCCAATGCAGTAGTTCGTAGCCAGTGTGGCTCCTGAGACCTTGAAATGCAGCTCCTCTGAACTGAGATGTGCTGTAAATGTAAAATGCACACTGGAGTTTGAAGAGTTAATACAAAGAAAAAGGAATGCAAAATATCTCATTAATAATGCTTTACACTGACTACATATTGAAATGGTAATCTTGTAGATATACCGTGTTAAATAAAATATACCATTAGGCTTAATTTCACATCTTTCTTTGTACTTTTAATGTGGCTACTAGAAAAATGTAAATAACATATTCAGCTCACATTATACTCCTATTGAACAGAGCTGATCTGTAAGTTCCATGGAAGATGTCAAGTCTTCACAGCTGAAATAAAGGCTGGATCTCATTCTATGGGCTCATCTTTAGCTATGATTTCTTGCAGAAGATATTGAAAAACGTGGCAATGAAAGTTACCACAAGCATCAAACCAGTCCTGTTTAAATCTGGAAAATAGTTATCCGAGGCTTGTTACCATATGATCATGAGAGCGTTTCACCATGGATTTCTGATCACAGATGTGGCACATTATTAAAATATCACTTTTACAGTCACCCTAGAGGCTAGGGTTATCTGAATATGGAGAAAGAAACAGCTTGTGGAGCTGTTGTATAAATGAAATTACTAGGAAGTAATGCACTCAATTGCATATTGGCTCGGGGGGTTATTCTTATTAAAATGTTTAGAGAGGACTTTCTGTTCATTTCGGCAGAATTGCTCTTCAAATTTAAAATTTGCTTGACACACTAATAGACCACAGTCCCAAGAGAAGCTTATCCTTTTTTCTTCTTGTCCTTGCTAAGCACTTAGATACTGTGCTGATAGGTAGCGCATATTGTCTGCATGAAGCTTATGCGTTAACAGCGGCGAGCTGGCACACTCTTACTTGGCCTAAAAGAAATCAGCACAGGCTTTAAGGAAATCAGATGATCTACCTAAAGGAACACAACTCAGTCTCTCTTTTGACAATTGTTGTAAACAAATTTTAATGGAAATTTGCCTTAATTGTGAACAAGTTACTGCTAAAATGGACTTGCTGTTAATGGACTGGAACTCATTGCATAAACAGAATGAAATATAAGCCTTCTCAGGATTCACACTTATAAAAAGCCATTCAGCCAATCAACAAGAGGGCAAAAGCACAAACATTTGATGCATAATGACTTAATTTAGTGCATATGCATTTGAGTCCTCAATGTCAGCACTATGGCAACCAGAACATGGCCACAACAAATGTCTGGAAATGTCTATTCTTACCTGGACCCAGCAGGCCATGCCCCACTGATTATATAATCTCCCTCTCCCCTTGTTATGGTCTGAATGCTTGCATCCCTCAAAAATTCATGTGTTGGAATCCTCCTAACCCCCAAGGTGATGATATTAGGAGGTCGGCCTTTTGAGAGATCATTAGGTCATGAAGGCAGCATCCTCATGAATGGGATTAGTGTCCTTATAAAATAGGCCCAGGGGAGCTCATTCAGTCTGTCCACCATGTGAGAACATAGTAAGAGGGCACCATCTATGCACCAGGAAATGGGCCTTTTCCAGACAGTCTGTCAGTGCCTGGATCTTGGACTTCACAGCATCTAGAACTGTGATAAATAAATTGCTGTTGTTTATAAGCTACCAAATCTATGGTATTTTGTTATAGCAACTGTAATGGACTAAAACACTCCCTAATTATATTTAAACTTATCAGTGCACTGGGCAGTGACGTATTAAAAGAATGCTCAACGTAATTGACACCATAAGGCTGGATGATTCTTGTAATTTTTAGTCTCAGAAAAAGGCTGGGGAGAGGAGTCAGGGGAAAGGAGGTGGGGTGTGTGTGTGTGTGTGTGTGTGTTACAGTAGATGCCTGCTGAGAGAGAAAGAGCTATAATAACATTCTGTGATTCAGCTGACACATCCTTTCTGTGTCCCCTTCAATCACCTGGGTTAATGGGGACCTCGCTAATGTCTGAACCTCATCTCATTTTAACCTTTTGTTTCAAAGCCTCTCTTTTCATGACTTCCCTGCCTTAATTTTTCCCGTATGGTGGGATTATTATTAAGACATTAAATGAGAGTGGACAGGCAGGCAAAGGAAGTGGGTTGCAGGGGAGTTGAGCGTTGCCTGTGTACATTTCTAGACTGTTCCACTTCACATCAGTGAAAGATTCCCAGTTGATATTATCAAGAAACAAAGCAAATGAAATGCTGAGCACGGACCCCAGTCTTGGTGAAATGCTGAAAGAAAAGAAAGGAAAAAGAAAGGAGCTGTTATTTTTACCCTTCCTCCCAACCCCATGTTTACTACTCTTACTTCTCTTTTGTATTGTTTTGTTGGAAGTACAGCATCAGAAAAGCTCCAGTATTGAGAGTTAACTCAGTGTTTAGTTCACTCAAACCTGAGAAAGGAGAAGAGAATGCCACCGTGAGGGCCAGGACATGAAGAGGAAAAAAAAACAGACAAAAAATCAATATGAACTGAAAATGTGAAAGAAGCACTTTCCAGCAGATGAGTGATATAGATTACAATGTTGAGAGCTGTTTGTGTCCAGAGCTGCGTGCTGCACCTGCTGGGATAAACACTGGTCTAACAGAGGATCCTTGTTTCAAGGAGGCTACCTTTTATTTGGGGGGACAAAACCGTTTTTGAAAGATGGTCAGTGGTTCAAGCTACAGCATGGCAGACTCTCTAGTCTCCAGGAATCCAGGACTCCAGGACCTCAGAGGAGTCAGTGACTGCTGCCAGAAATAGTCAAGGATAGAAAGGAAGGACTTCACTGAGGCCCGGGAGAAGATTATGGAATGGAACTGAGAACAGTGACGGGGAGTAGAAGGGGGTCTCTGGGGGAATTGTGCCCCATGGTGAGAGCTAGAGGGTTCACAAAGCCATAGACTTAACCCAACACATCTCTCTCATCCTGGAGATAGGGCTTGTTCAATCTAACTGGATGGCTATAATTTAAAATGTGTAGGTATTATGACAAACATGGACATATTAGGTGATAGCAATGCAAAATGCATATGGCTTCTTGATATAAAACACAAGACTTGAAAGCAGCATCTTCGGCTGGATACTACAGCCACCCTCCTCTGTCACTGAGGGAGGCTTTGGTGGAAGGGGCTGAGAGCCTCTAGACTGTGAACAAAAGTAGGTACATAAGAACAGTTGGAGATAATAAGTAAACCATTTTGACAGGAGTGAAGAATTTCCTGAAAGGAAGGTCCCTGAGTTAGGTTGTTGGATGCTTTCAGTAGAGAGTTGTTGAAAGTGGTGTGTGTGTGTGTGAGAGAGAGAGAGAGAGAGGAAGATAACTTGTGCAAAGCAGGTTTTAATAGAAATAATTTGGCAGTTTCCTAGAGGATAGTTTGACAATAAAAACCAGTCAGGCTAGAAACAGGAAACCAGCTGGAGACAATTGGTAGGGGACAATTTCAATGGTCTAAATGCAAGATGGCACCCAGACAAAGATGGCAGCTGACAGGATGGGAAAATAAAATGGAAGGTGTAACGTTATGAATGAACAGCAAACAGGAAGCAGGATTGGTTGACAGGGATCAGGGAAAGGAGAGAGAATAAGAGAGAATGCTTGGTTTTGAGCCTGGGTGCTGAGAAGACTCACGGTACAAATAAATCCCAATTGCACTCCTACCATATACCAGGCATATGGATAGGTGCTGGGCATCAGTGGTGATGAGAGAGACAATGTCCCTTTCTTTGCAGAACGTTCATTGTGCTGGAGGACGGGAAGCAGTCAGAGGGGCAGCAGAAACACCAGAGCAAAGTAGGTCACAGAAACCCAAGGGTGAACAGTTTCGATTTATGGTTCTAAATAAATCATCATGGAAAATGAAAGTCAAAGGACATTGGAAAGTCATTTATAATAAGAAAGAAGAATACCTAAATGCATGATAATAACTGTGACCATGCATTTGTTACTTTCTTACTGTATGCCGGAAGTGGCACTGTGTGCTCTGCACGCTATATTAGTTAGGGTTCTTTGGTGAAATAGCACTGATAGAATTGATTGATTGCTTGATTAATTGGTTATGAGAATTGGCTCATACAATTATGGAGGCTGAGAAGGCTCAAGATCAGCTGCCTGCAAGCTAGAGAACCAAGAAAGCGGTGGTGTAGATCAGTGTAAGTCTGAAGGCCTGAGAACCTGTGTGGGAGGGAACATCGGCATGGTATAAGTACCAGACAGGGTCTGGAGGCCCAAGAACCAGTAGTGCTGATGTCCAAAGGCAAGAGAAGATGGATATCCCAGCTCAGAGAAGGAGATAACTTACCCTTCTTCTTCCTTTTTTTTCCCTCAGTGAATTGGAGGATGCCTGCCCACATTGGTGAGGGCAGAACATCTATACTCCGTCTACTGATTAAAATGCTGAATCTTCTGAAAACACCATCACAAGCTCATTAAGAAGTGATATTTAGGCCGGGCACAGTGGCTCACGCCTGTAATCCCAGCACTTTGGGAGGCCGAGGCGGGTGGATCACGAGGTCAGGAGATCGAGACCATCCTGGCTAACACGGTGAAACCCCGTCTCTACTAAAAATACAAAAAATTAGCCAGGCGAGGTGGCGGGTGCCTGTAGTCCCAGCTACTCGGGAGGCTGAGGCAGGAGAATGGCGTAACCCGGGAGGCGGAGCTCGCAGTGAGCCAAGATCGCACCACTGCACTCCAGCCTGGGTGACAGAGTAAGACTCTGTCTCAAAAATAAATAAGTAAATAAATAAATAAATAAAGCAATATTTAACCATCTGTTTGGGTATCCCTTAGCCTTGTCAAGTTGACACATAAAATCAACCATCACACATGCCTTATCTCATTTAATTCTCTAATAACCCAATTAAGTAGGTAATATTAACTTTCTTGTTTTACTGGTGAAGACATTTGCCCAAGTTCAAAGAGCTAGGAAGTAGCATATCTGGGATCCAAATTCAGTCTATCTTATCTTAAAGCTGTTGTGAACTGACTTCGGCAAATAGGTCCATGCACAACTCTTGCATTCTTTTGGGTATATGATGGCACTTAGATGTTTAAGATGAATGAGAGTTAGATATGTCCTTAGATCTTGTTATCAAAAAAGCAATTCTGGAAGAAATTCTGCCAAACACAGACTGTTTTTGAAATAAACATTCCTTTAAAAAGCAGGCCCAGGAGAGTTCATGAAACTGTGAACTTGATGGATTCTACCTCCTGATCAAAGTTCCCTTGAGGCAGAAGCAACAATATTCCAGAGGTAGGACTCTGATACCCTAAAGTCAGCATTAGGCAACCAGAAATCCTCCTAACCAGTAGCTGGTGGCACAACTGTCTATGGATGGATCCGCAGTGCAGGCAGTGCCGATACTATTGGCAGGGACACAGGCCTCACTAGATTCCTACTGCCTATTCAGCACTAGTGCGGAGCACTCTGACAATATTTCATACAGTCACCCAGACTTGAATACCTTGAATTTTACCATTGAGAGCCTTTTTTTTTTTGAGACAGAGTTTCACTCTTGTTGCCCAGGCTGGGGTGCAATGGTGCAATCTTGGCTCACTGAAATCTCCGCCTCCCGGGTTCAAGCTATTCTCCTGTCTCAGCCTCCTGAGTAGCTGGGATTACAGGCACGCACCACCACACCAGGCTAATTTTGTATTTTTAGTAGAGACGGGGTTTCTCCATGTTGGTCAGGCTGGTCTCAAACTCCCAACCACAGGTGATCCGCCCACCTCAGCCTCCCAAAATACTGGGATTACAGGCGTGAGCCACCGCGCCTGGCTGAAAGCCTATTTCTGGTATTCACACTGACTAGCAAATCTCTTATATGAATCAAAATCCATCTGTGATGCTCACTATGCTAATTTTCAAAGCCTCAGGTGATGACTGAGTCTTTCTGATGGTACACCAGCTGGCCACCTGTGGAGGTAAAGTTTCCATTACAGCAACTTCATGCCTCTAGAGTTGAGGCTTCTACTAATACAAACTCATGATTCAATTCTCAGTGTGGAGGTATTTTAAAGTAAGTTATGGACATTGTAAAGTAAATCCATACTTTTAATGGTTACTCCATAAAATCTGTAATAGAGATTGTCCCTTTTAATTGATACAGATAAACTATAAAATACATATGTTATTCTTTTTGACCAGGGAAGCTTAAACTCACAGCACAAGCAGGAAAATAATGGCTCAGAATGACCAACCTTCATTATGGGCAAGGTATGGTGCCAAGCGTTTAGATATATCTGTTCATTTAATCTTCAAAACAAACCCATAAGCCAGACACCACTATCTCATGCTCATTTTAAAGAGAAGGAAAGTGAGTCTTTAGAGAGAGAAGTAATTCACTACAGATCATATAGATAGGAACTGATAAGTAAGGGATCGGGGTGTGGACCTCAGGGCTGCGGAGGCTTGAAAACCCTGACATTAACCTCACAATGGTGTGTATGTGGACATGCACGCTGTTCATGTTGTCTTGGCTGGGTGGTTGTGGTAAGATTCCACGACTTTCATCAGATTCTTGAGCGCTTTCAACACCACTGTCTAAACAGGCTCCGTCAGAATCCAGATGCCTTGCCTGACAGCTGCCTGTCGTAAGTCATCCTCATAATGGGGCCTGGGACAGGATATGTCATTTCCTCTTCTGCAGACAGACATATTGAACTGGATCTTTTAATCTAAAAACACAGCAACATTGTCCTAATTTATGGAAGACATGTCATGTTAGAAAAATCATAATGAATCCATTGATCCTGTGTATTTGCCATTTATTTTTCTGAATTTTTCAATTTAGAACAGGGCCCAAAGAGAACGGGATGACTCCACCCTGTGAAAATTTAAAGGAAAGGTCTTTTTCTTGTTAGTTTGCTTAAGAAATACAACTTTAATAACAATAAAAAAAAAAAAAGAAATACAACTTTAAGGCATTTTCCTGATAACTCTCTTATAAGCCTTCAAGACTTGCAGGTAGTTTCTAACTCTGGGGTCCTTTGCTATTTGAAAAAATAACCTACCCCCATATGGTCAGCACCAAAGGAAAAATGATCATGTTTCTTTTGCCTCTGGCATGGTTTCAACAGAAAGATAATTGAATTATCTTACTGGAACCAAAGCAACCTGAGTTAAAAACAAAGGTAAGGTGAGTACAGAAAGCGGACATTTTTTTGAAATACTTTGCCCTTCTATCTTCCTTCTGAGGTATCTTGAGTGTTAATGGAATAGTTTTCTTTTTGTACCAATTCTTGATGCAAAGAGAGTAGTTATTCTTGGGTATAACTACAAAATATATAGTTTCTCTTATCCCTTCTCTACTCAAGTGATACACATTTATCTTAAAAATTGCCTGGAATTTCTATAGGAAAGGGTATCTAAATTTTGCAATATGTTGAAACATATTTCAGCTACCCATGCCCAGAAATCCAGCCCTTTGGTGTCTGGCCCATTCTTTAACCATTAGGCTAAAACAAACAAATGCCTGTGTGCCCTTTGAGACCCATCTGCCCCTTACATAAAGAGTTCCTGTGAGTACTGAGGCTTTGCTCAATATAGTGTGAAGATGTGGTTATATCATGCAGAAAGTCATGACATTCCCACTATAATGCTTGGGTATGGAGAGTTGAGAAGTTTTTTTGGGTAACTATATCAGAACCGAGGGAGAAATTGGTGTGGAAATTGATTTTTCCAAAGCCTCAACATTTCAAATGCAAAACCTCTTTCATCTGGTTACTTCTGGGGAAATAACAGTTGGGAGCTAATGAACAGGAAGAGATATCAAGAAACACAAGCTCCACGTTGGCCCTCATTCCACTTCCAGCACCAGTCCTGGTGAATGCTTAATGACGAAGCGGAGCGTCTCGGAAAAGCCTCCTCTTAGGGTCACGGGTTGCCAGTGTGCTATGGGGTCCCTTCCTGGAGGTTGCCATGGTCATATACTAATTTATTCCCATCTTCTTGCCTGATCCCCGAATCCTTAGAACCCATGTGTGAACTGCAGCAAAGGGAGGTAATTCAGGCCAGAGATCAGTTAACAGGCACTGCGATATGAATGGCCCTCTCTTCAAACACCTAGAGCATTTACACTTCGTACTATGACTGCTTGCTTTTATTTCTCCACTAGTCCCCCCAACAAAATTGCAAATTCCATGAGAGGACAGAGTTTGCCTTGCATTTATCTTTTATATTTTTGGCAACAAGGAGAGTGCCGCGTATGCAGTGAACAATGAATATCAATGGATTAATACCTTCTTTTGATGTTGCAGAAGCTTTCATGGATGATGCATTTTTCCCCCCAGTAGATAGAAAGCTTTATGAAGATAGAAGCTAGGTATTAATCATTTTTCCATCTTGCATGACATTCAGTTTCATTTATTGCTCAGAGTAGATGTTTTGTAACTGTCCCTGAAGAAACTGGATTAGCCTTGGACAGACTGAATTATCCTTGGAGATAATTCAGCGGATTGTCAATGAGTGGACTGAGTTGTGTGATACCTCATTAGAACAATTTATAATATTAGAAAATGAGGATAGGGTGGTATTTAGATTTTCTTTTTGGCAGGGGAGAAGAATTTACTTGGCATGGTTTGATCACCCTCTCATCTTAGAAACACTTTCTTCACTTGGCTTCTTGCTTTCTTTCTATGCCATCCTATGGTGCTAGCTCCTTTCTGCTATGGTTTGACCCCACTAAAACTTTGTTGAAATTTGATCCCTAACATGGCAATGTTGGGAAGGGGGGCTAGTGAAAGGCATGTGGATCCCTCATAAAGATCTTGGTGCCATTCACTTGTTCACTCTAATGAGGGAGTTCTCGCTCTCAGTAGACTTCATTAGTTTTCACGAGAGTGGGGTGTTAAAAAGTGAGGACACCTTTGGGTTTTGTTCCTTCACATACGTCTGCTTCTCTTTGATGCTCTGCCATGCTGTGACACAGCTTGAAAGTCCTCGCCAGAAACTGAGCCGATGCTGGCACCAAGCTTCTTGTGCTTTCCAGCTTGTAGAACTATGAGCTAAACACAGCTCTTTTCTTTAGATGTTATCCAGCCTCAGGTATTCTGTTACGGCAACACAAAAGAGACTAAGACAGAAAATTGGTAACCAAGGAGTAGGATGCCTCTATACAGATATCTGAAAATGGGAAGTGGCTTTGCAACTGGGTCATGGGCAGAGGCTGGAAGAGTTCGAAGGAGCAGCTAGAAAAAGACTATATTGCTGTGAATGAAGCATTAAGGATGATTCTGGTGAGGGCTCAGAAAAAGACAAAAAGATGACGGAAAGTTTGGAAATTCTTAGAGATTTGTTAAGAGGTGGTAGATAGAATGCTGATAGAAATATGGATAGTAAAGGTCATTCTTATGAACTCTTAGATGGAAATGAGGAATTTATTGGGAGCTGGAGTAAAAGGGATCCTTGCTATGCCATAGCAAAAAACTTGGCTACACTGTGTCCATGCCCTAGAGCTCTGTGGAAAGCTGAACTTAAGAGTGATGGAATAGCATATCTGGTGGAAGAAATTTCTAAGCAGCAAAGTGCATGGGCTGCTGAGTGCTCACTTCTAACTGCTTACAGTGAATTACTAGAAAAAGGCAAACAGAGCAGAAAAAATTGGAAAATTCATAGCCTGGCCACCTGGTAGAGAATGAAAGAGCCCAAGGGTGAGGTGAGGCAGAGAAACCCCTTGCTAGAGAGATTAGCATGGATAAACTGAAGCCAGGTGCTAAAAGAACAATGGGAAAAAGCAATGGGAAAAATGTCCCCAAGGTATTTAAAAGATCTTTAAGGTCACCTGTTCCATCATAGACCCAGAGGTCTAAGTCTAGGACAGGTTGGTTTAAGGGAACAAGCGCGGGATGCCATGTCCCTGTGCTGCCTGGGGACACTGCTCCCCACATCCTGGATGCTCCAGTCTTGGCTCATGTGGCCCCAGGTTTGATTCATGCCACTGCCCTGTAGAGAGCAAGCCCTGAGCCTTAGCAGTTTCCATGTGGTACTAATTCTACAAACATACAGAATGCAAGAGCAGTGGAGACGTGGCAGCTTCTGCCTAGATTTCAGATGATGTATCAGAAAGCCTGGGAGCCCAGACAGAAAACTGACACAGGGGCAGAGCCACCACAGGGAGTGCCTACCAAGGCTGGTGGAGCCATAGAGGCAGGGATGCCCTCAAGACCCCAGAATTGTAATGCTTCTAGCAGTATGTAGTGCCTGGCTAGGAAAGCTACAGGTGCCTGATTTCAACCTCTGGGACAGCAATATGGGCTCTGCCCAGCAAAACAATGGGGATGGGGCTGTTTAAGGTCTTGGGGGCCTACCCCTTGCACCAGTGTGCCTAGGAGACAGCACCTGGAGCTTTAAGATTTAATGTTCAGTCTACTGGGCTTTGAACTTGTGTGGGACTTGTCATTCTTTTACTTTGGCTGATTTTTTTTTCCCCTTTTGGAATGGAAATGTTTATCTTGACAGTAAAAAGCTTGTTTTTTATTTTATAGGCTCACAGTTGGAAGGAGCTTACGTTGAGTCTCAAGTGAGACTTTGGACTTTGGACATTGAGTTGATGCTGGAACAAGTTAAGACTTTTGGAGACTATTGGGAAGGTATGATTGTATTTTACAATGTGAGGAGGGCATGAGTTTTGTGGGGCCAGAGGTGGAATAATATGGTTTGGATATGGTTTGTTTATCCCCACCAAATCTCATGTTGAAATTTGGTCTCCACTGTGGCTGTGTTGGGAGTTGGGGTCTGGTGGGAGGTGTTTGGGTCATGGCAGGCGGATCCCTCATGAATGGCTTAGTACTGTTCTCAAGGTAGTGATTGAATTCCCACTTTTGGGAATAGATTGTTTCTCTTGAGGGTGGATTGTTACAAAATGAGGACACCTCTAAGTTTTGCCCCTTTCCTTTAACCTTCCACTGTTTTATGAGGAGCAGATGTTAGCACCATGCTTCTTGAACTTCCCAGCCTGTAGAACCATGAGCTAAATAAACCTTTTTTTAAGAAATAAATTTATAAACAGAATACCCAGCTTCCGGGATTCTGTTATAGCAACACAGAACAGACTAAGACACTCTCCAACCTCCTAATTATGGAGAGCTCAGGCTTGCTGCACAAGTCTCTTGCACATCTCCAGATACCTGAGTGATCTTCCTCACATTTGATAATTTCTAAAATTTGTGTCCTCTAAAGGAGATCCCTTTCTTAACCTCCAGACTAAAATATCGCATTGCCCTCATCCCTACTTAATGTGTCCCAATCAAAACCTCTGATTCTCCATCCACACAATCACTTTCTCCCTTAGTGGTCCCATCTCAGTAAGTGGTAACTCTGTTCTAATTGCTCAGGATGAAACCCTGGCATCGACCTCTTCTCTCATACTGCACATTCCATTCTTAGCAAATCCTGTCAGTTTTACCTTCAAAAAATATTTTTAAGATCTGACCATTCTCAAGAACCCCGCTGCCCCAACGCCATTCTAAGCTTCCACCATCACTGCAGCATAAAGCTCCATGAGGGCAGAGGGCTTTGTCTGTTTTGCTCATTGCTATGTCAATAGTACTGAAACTGAGCACATAGTAGGTGCTCAGTTGTTATTTAATAAGTAACCTCTCACCTAGATTATTGCAGTAATCCCCTAGCTCGGGGTTTCTTGGCCTCAGCACATTTGACATTTGGGGCCAGATAATTATTCACTGTGGTGGACTGTCCTGTGCATTCTAAGATGTTCAGGAGCATCCCTGGGCTCTACTCACTTCATGCCAATAGCATCCTCCACTCCTGAGTTGCAACAACCAAAATGTCCCCGGACATTGACAAAATGTCCACGAAGGGGCAGAACCACCATCATGGCTGATCTTCTACTTTCCATGCTGTGCTCACACTGTCTCCGTGCTGGTGTAGAGCAAGGCTCTACACATGTAAGTCAACCTGTGACTTGCCATCGACTCAGAGTAAAATCCTTACAGTGCCTACAAGACTCACCTCATCCCTCCCCACTGCTCCTCTGTCTCAGGCCCACTCCCTGCTCATCCTCTGCACACACCAGGAAGCCCCAGTGCTTCCACACTTGCTATGCCTTCTGCCAGAAATACCTTACTTCTGGACACTCACATGGAACTTCTCAGGCCAGCTCTCCTTGTCACCCTCCTCCTGTAATGCTTCCTCCTCCTCCTCCGCTCTGCACTCCACAATCCCCTACCTTGCTTCTGTTTCTCCATAGCACTGACCACCTCTTAACAGACACATGAGCCTAGGATGGTGCCTTGCAGGGCACAGACTCACAAAATGTCTGTCAAGTGAGTGACAAATAGTATAGAGAAGGCTTCACTGGCCTCCATCCTCTGTCTTTGGCTATCTCTGAATTCTTACCAAGTCACAGTTGGGCCTATTTCCTCCTGACACTGAATGTATGAACAGAACTCAACAAATGGTCTAAAACAAACCAACATAAACAACCAAAAGCCTCACAGGGACCTCCCAGAAACCAGCTCGGATGCAGTCCCCTTTGTGTGTCAGGCTTTGGGCTCTGTTTGGGGTTTGCAGCAGATCCTAGTGATCAGGGCTTAGAGTTTGAAGTTAAATTGCCTGGGTGCAAACTCTGACTTCCTCACTTATCCCCATGTGCCCATGGGAAGTTACGTTTCCCATTTGGGCTTCATGTTCTCATCTGTAAAATGGGATAATACTATGGCAGAATTCTCGGGGCTGCTGTGAGGATTGACAGAATTAAACTGGAAAAGTGCTTAGGCCTGCAGTAAGGCTTGGATCTGCCTGTTGTTAGCAGTAAGACCTGGGTCTGCCTGTTATTAGTATTATTACTAGTCATGTATATATGCGGTCTTCATGAGGATTTGGTGCCTGGTGATATGATGAAGCTTGGAAAGTTTCTGCAACACATTCATTCCTCATTTATTGAAAGTATACTATGTGCCACACTCTGTTCAAGGGACTGGGAATATGGGTCAAGAAGGACAAATAGGAGCTTACATTCTTTTTTGAGGATACAGACAATATATAAATAAGGAAAAAATTATCAGGTCGTGGTAAGTGCTGTGATAAAAATGGGTGATGAGATGGAGCGGAAAAGGGAAGGGGGTTGTTTTAGGTTTCGTGGTCAGTAAAAGCTGTTCTGAAAGGCCACTTCTCAGCCGTGACCTGAGTGACAAGAGGGCAGCAGCCAGGTAAACACCTGCAGCAAGAATTTTCCAGGTCTGATACTCAGTGAATGTGGAACCCTACTTGGGGATGGAGCTCAGCATGTTTGAGAAGCAGAAAGGGGGCCGTGCCTGTGGGGCGGGATGACAGTGGTGGGAGAACATGGTCAGAGGGCTTGAATCCTGTGCGTCGTGGACCGAGGGAAGGAGTTGGGACATTTTTGAACAGGCAGGGAAATCACTGGAAGGTTGATAGCTGGAGAATGGCATTTCACAATGATGTCTCTAGCTTCTGGGTGGGACAAAGACTACAGAGAGGCAAGCATAAAAATAGGGCTGCCTGGCTGGGCACAGTGGCTCACACCTGTAATCCCAGCACTTTGGGAGGCTGAGGCAGGTGGATCACCTGAGGTCAGGAGTTCAACACCAGCCTAGCCAACATGGTGAAACCCCGTCTCTACTAAAAATACAAAAATTATCTGGGTGTGCTGGTGGGTGCCTGTAATCCTAGCTACTAGGGAGGCTGAGGCAGGAGAATCGCTTGAACCCGGGAGGTGGAGGTTGCAGTGAGTCGAGATTGCGCCACTGCACTCCAGCCTGGGTGACAAGAGTGAATCTCCGTCTAAAAAAAAAAAAAATAGGGCCGCCAGTGGGAGACAATGACAAGCAACCCCGTGAGAATGGGAGTGATTGTGGCAGCGGTTCTGCCACGATGTACGAACGGGGTACAACTCTCAGTCCCATTATTAACGTGGGCATCACAGCACCAGCCAGGGCGAAGGGCTGAGTGACCAGCCAGTCCTCCCGACCCAGGAAGGGGATGGCTAATCCCTTTAGCATCCTTGCCTTTTTTCCTCACTATGGAGGTTTTCATGTAGACTTGTGATGTGATTAGTGCAGGAGGAAAGGGTGAAGTGAGATCCCCTTAACTTCTAGAATTTCCTCCCACGATTCCTAGAACTATCAAGAAAATAAGCAAAAATCGTGTTGAATCTAAAGAGGGAAGAGCAGTGTCTGTACAAAGCCTGACCGCGCCTCCGTGCTGACCACAACTGTGTTTATGCCAGCTTTATGACAGTGATAGGAACTGTATGCGAATGATGTTTAAGACTGGAACAAAAGCATGTAGAGACTTTTTCCTAGGGTGAAAACCAGAAAGGTCCCCTGTGCTCCCATTCTGTAACTCCTGTTAGAAATAACATGGTGTGTTTCACATTTAATAAACAGTTGCTGAGTTGGATGGATTTCCTTTTTGTATCCAGTGGACTGAGGGTCAAAAGGTGTATTTTTGTGGTTTTTTTCTTCTGCTCTGATTTACACCGCTATTTACAGACCTGCCATTTCCAAGCTTAGAATACTTCCCATAATGCAGGAAAGAGGCCAGATGGAGTGGCTAGAGGTCTCCTGCCTCCTGGACATTCAGAAGAGGCAAACTGCCCCTAACAGAAGGACTTGAGTCCCTGAAACAGCGGCCTTTAACCAGCCCATGCCACTGTTTCCTCCTTTTGTCCACACAAGATCGCTTGCTGGGCAGCCTGGCTTAGGGTTGTCAGATCAGACACGGGATACCCAGTTAATCTGAATTTCAGGTACAAGATAATATTTTTAGTATAAAAATGTCCCCGATATTGCACAGGCAGATGTTCGTGCTTATCTGAAATTGGAGTTGAACTGGGCACCCTGTATTTTTATTTGCTAAGATGACAATCCCTACCCTGGTTGGGGGCGGGGGAGGCATTCCCAGCAGCAGGGGTCACTTACACCACACATTTGCGGTCTCCCAGGCTTACCCGTGTCTAGTCTCCTGCTCTTCTCTAGCAAGTGGGACTTACTAACACATAGCCAGAGGGGGTTGTCACTGGTGTGAGCAGCCCTCTCTCCTTGCCTACTCTTTTAGTGTCTCAGTGAGACTCCCATGTCCATGTTAGGACATTCTCTCCTTCCTTTGCCTTATAGTAGAAACCATCATCACCTATCCACTCATCCACTCACCTATCTACCCATCTACCCACCCACCCATCCATTCACTCACCCATCCATCCATCCACTCACCCATCCATCCACCCACCCATCCATCCACCCACCCATCCATCCACCCACCCATTCATCCACTCATCCATCCACCCACCCATCCATCCACTCATTCATCCATTCACTCATCCATCCATGTATCCATAAGCATTCACAGAACACCTTTTATGTATCAGACACCATGCAGCAAATCCATAATCTCCCTGAGAACATGTCATATGAAAGATTCATGTTCTGTCTTGGAGCCAATTTGTTGGGAGCCCTCCAGGCCACAGGAAGCAACTATCATGATGCACAGAGTAGCTCTGACCCAGTATCTCTAGACCATCCCAACATTAGCCAAGATACCTCAGATGCCACCAGTTGCCCTGCAACTGAGCTGACCCATGATGGTACAGAGATGTACAGGATGGTACAGATGTGGTACAGGGAAGTTGAAGCTAGACAGGGCTGTCCTCATGTATCAGTTACGGAAGGCTAATTGTGGGAACAAATAAGCCTCAACAACATGTATAATCATAGTGGATGTTTTTTTCTTGTTCGGATCACAATCTTGGCATTGGAAGAGTTGGCTGGGCAGTTCTCTTCCGTACAGTTGCCCAAGGACTCAGACTGTGGAGGTTCTGTTGTCTTCATCAGGTCACTTCCAAGGTCACCCCAGGGTCATCACCAGAAGAAGATGAGAGCTTGGTGGCATGCATGGCAGACTTTGAATTGCGGGCCTGGATGTGGCGCACATCCCTTCATCACTGGTTGTGCTACATTGGCTGGCCATGTGGTCACTACTAGTTGCAAGGAAGATCAGACAATGCAGGCCCAGGAAGAAGGTAGAGATGTGGATTTGTTTAACTTTTGTGAGCTTCAGTTTCCTCATTTGTGAAATACTCCATTGATTGCCTCTCAAAGCCAACTGGTAAAATCTCTGCCTGAACCCACTCCTGGCAAGTCTGACAAAGTCCCCAAGTGTCCTTTTCCTAAGATCATCTCTTCCCTCCAATCCAGCAGACACTCTGAGGATAAAGGAAAACGAATTCCTCTTCCACTTTTCCATCTGGCCTACTTCTTGATTCTTGCCCTTCTCACACTGGCTGTTGAAAACGAAGCCATTTCATTTCATGGATGTAATTCATTTACTGGCTGGTTGCTTTGGATCTTGGATGCCTTTCTCCACAAAAGCAACTCTAAGCAGGGTGGCTCCATCCCCTGGAAGTCCAGCCCCCATCTTGTGGCCCCAGGTGCCTTCAAGGGTGGTCTGGAGGGAGGTGCTGGACCCTGTGCAGTTCCCGTGGCAGCCTGTGAGCAGGCTCCAGCAGCAGGGAGTAAGGGCGGAGCTCAGGGGCCCCAGCGAAGGGCGTTCTGTGAGTGGCTGGTTCCCATGGCAACTGAGGAGCAGCCTCCACAACAGCTAGGAACCCAGTCGCCCCAGCTAGAAGCTGTTGGGAAGCTCAGCGTCTGGAAGCCTGGAGTCACCTGTGGCTGCAGCCTGGAGCTGAACATCTTTCAAGCTGGGATATTTCCATTACTAGCATGCCCTAAAGAGCTCATTTCCGTTTCCTCAAAACAAACATTTCTTGAGCATCTGCATGCCAAACTCTGTCGTGGCTACTGGGACCCCAGCAGTAAGAAGTCACTGGCCCTCTCCTGGCAGGGCTCCCAGCCTAGAGGGTGAGCTAAGCACGCATCTATGACACTGAGAGATAAAGCCCATCTCACCCCGACAGGGAAGCGGTGGGCAGGAAGGCCTTGAATGACGATGAGCAGGAAGGCCTTGAGTGAGAGGCCCAGCAGCCACGGCGAAGACGAGGACGATGAGTAGGGAGTGGGCGGAAGGGGGAGGTTTGGGCCAAGCAGTGGCCACAGCACATGCAGCGGCATAGAGAGAAACTGCAAAGCACTTCTGTGGTGGGCCGCTCACCCTACGGACCTCGGGTTATGTCCTGGGTCCTGAAGCCTTCTCAAGAGAGGAGCATTGGAGGAAGATGAGTCCAAGGGACCTATGAGTATTTTTAAAAAGTTTAACTAGCTTTCTGTTTCTTCGATTCATAAAAATGGAAGAAAACTCAGGAATATTTCTCTAATACTCGACAAATCCAGCCCACTAGCAAGTCCTGTCTATACCCTCCAAATGGTCAGGGCTGTGTTCTGGCCTGGAGGCTAAAGCTGGGATCCTCTGGAAAGAGGGGATCTTTACATTTATTCTCAAAGTGTACGACAAAGGACATTCCCTTCTTCATCTCCTTGTACCGTGCATCCTTCCCTGAGACAGGAATCCCCATCCTACAGCTGTCCTGGTGTACAAGGCCTGTTCTTCCCCCTTCCTCCATGCAGCCTGGCACCCACATTTTAAGCCTCAGGCCTGCCTTAACATCCAGGTGTCCATGTTCCTGTGAGAGGTGACACACTGTTCTTGTTTTAGCACTGAGAGTCTCATGTCCTGGGGTAAAATCTCAGGACGGAGAGGAAAGACTCAGCCGGGACCTATAGGCCCCAGGACACTGAGTGGCAGCGGGGATGAGGGAGGCAAGCCAGGCTTTGGAGCCAGGCCTGCCCAGCCAAAGCTTGATTTCTCTACTAAGCTGTGGCATCTTGATGTTTACTTAAATTTTTTGAGCCTCAGTCTCTTCTTTACCTGTTGCAAGGGACAAGGAACACCTATCTCACAGGATTGTTAATAATGTATGTTGACCACTTTCACATAGGAAGTGTTCAATAAATGATAGTACTTTCTAGAGAAGGGGCTTCCAACAGTTGCAATGTCATGTAGTAAAAGCTGTATCAAGCTTTTACATTGAATGCCAAGGGCCCAGAGGAGGAGCATATATCTGCCGTGGGTGGCCAGGGAAGCCTGACTTTGTCACCAGTTGCTTACAAGTTTCCCTGGTGTGCCTCTTACACATCCACAGTGGACTGTGATTGAAAATTGGAGGAAAAGGAGGCACAGGAGAGAGAATTCTGAGCAGCAGGAGAATTTGGGCGGTGAGGTAACAGACACCTGGTCTGGGGAAAGTACACCCCATCTGTGAACTCCAGTGCAGTTCATGTGGGGGAAGAATCTGTAAGTGGGGGATTCTGAAATCTGCAAGAGTCCTGCAGCAGAAAACTGGGTTTCCCAGTAGGAAGGTACAGGCATTCTAGAATTCTCAGAAAGTTCTGGAACATTCTAGTCTATTCTGGAATGCACTGCCTGTGGGTGAAGCCAGAAGGTAGAGAGAAGTACATAGGAATTCTGTTTGTGAGGACAGGATTGGGGCTGCTGACCTGTTTGTGAGGTGCCCTTCTGAGGAGGACCACAACAGCTTTGGAATTAAGTCTGGAGAGATCTGTGCCTCTAAGGAGGCCAGGACTGCAGACAGTGGAGCAAACTTCTCCTAAGAGAGCAGCCAGGCCTCATCTCTACTGTGATTCTTTGTTGGAAAGTCTGAAGAATATTAAATGTGAAAAATCAGTACCTTCTTGTTCCCCTCTGTAGCTGACGTCTCCCTTGGTTGCGCTGAAGTTGTGGGAAGGTGCATTTCTTTCTTGTTTAGGAATTGCAGCTCCTTGATGCCCTAGTTGTGTCAGGGCCTCTATGAAGCAAGCCCTGTGCTGAGGGTGTTCCCATTTGACAGGGACACCAAAGCAAGGATGTCATGAGCAGGTCCCCTCCGCTCAAGAATGCTCCGTCCCTGGGACCAATGGCTGTGATAATGGTGCTGGGGGACACAGGCCTGGAAAATACAGTTGTGCATTCAGGGAGCAGCTGGGTCTGGTGCCATTGTCACATCTACCAAGACAAAATGGTGAAGAATTAAATACCATCCACATTTCCCTTCCCAGAGGCATGTGAGGAGGCAGCTCGTCAACAAGGGTAGGTCTGACTCTGCTGTCCTCTGGAGACTAGAACAAATGTTATGTCTTCATTTCTCAATTGCAGACAAAAATATGCTTTTCTTGTCAACCAAGAACCTGGAATGTGCCCTGTGATGATTATAGGCAGAATCCACACTCCAGAGTATGGGAACCAGGCCCATGCTCTGAATATGGTGTCCAGGCTGGCCATTGAGCCATTTTCTAGGTGTCACCTCCACAAGGGGCTAATATCATCACCTGGGCCACATGTACCCTCTTTCACTGCTGCTCTACACTTCAGGGACTGCCGGTTAGTGACAATGACCTGCTGGCATTTAAAATCTGAGCTCCTTAATGCTGAAATCTCCTTAGCAGCAGCATCTCATCAGAGCTTCATCTCACCAACACGGCCCTGGCAGCAGGTAGAGAGTGGCTGTGCATGCTTTGCACGTTTCTATGCACACTTCAGGGTCTTAGCAAATGCAATAACTTCCTAAGTAGGACCCCAAAAATTCAGGTTAAAAAAGGTATGGGCT
>NW_012108820.1:629975-661052 GCF_000951045.1 Mandrillus leucophaeus
GTGATCCGCCCACCTCGGCCTCCCAAAGTGCTGGGATTATAGGAGTGAGCCACCACGCCTGGCCTGATCTTATGTTACTGTAGTTGTGTTATCACTGGACTTTATTACATTTCAAAAAAAAGATGTCGTTTCCACCAAGTGCAAAAACAGCAAGTGTATCTGCATTTTGCAGATGCAGTTAGTGTGGTAATGAGAGAGACAGATTTGAATGCAGGCAGGTCATGGTTTGAGCCAAGGAGGAGGCCCTGGGTAAAACTCAGTCTGTTCAGATGCTCTCACCCCCATACCACACCCCTTTCCGGTCATCCAACCAAAGCATCCATATATGGGGGACCAGGCTGCCTCCGGTGCATATGCACAGAACCCTGGGCTCAGGCGGGCGAGGTACCAAGCCTCCAAGAAGGGTGGGGAGCCTTTGGGAACCGTGCTGATGCCCTTGCTCCCAACAGCCTGCTGGGGAGCGGGCAGGCTTCTGGATCTCATTAAGGCACAGCTGCCCCACAGCCTGGACACCATATGCAGAGCATGGGCCTGGTTCCCATCACTTGAGTGTGGATTTTGCCTGTAATCATCAGAGGGCACATTCCAGGTTTGCAGTTTAAGAGAAAAGCGTACTTTTGTCCTCAATTGAGGAGCCATTCTGTTCAAAGTGTTTAAATGGTTTCCGAGGCTTAGCAACGTTCCTCCTGTCTGCATCTGACCATGCAGCTTTGATTTTCAAGGTAGGCCAGCAGGATTCTTGGAGGGAACACAGCCCCCAGCCCCCATCTGAATCTGCTTGAGAGCTAACAAGTGCCAGTGTGGCCAGATGATTGTGTGCTGCGCTATTTGTGATGGAGGTCCCCAGAGAGCCTTTGTGCTCTAGATCTTTATTGGAACACCCAATAAATATTGGACTCAGGCTCCCCATTGTTTTAGTGCAGGGCTTAAATGCAGTCTCCTTCACATTGTCAAGGTACCTTTGACCAAATTGCAGCTTGCATTCCCACACCAAATGTGGCTTCCCAGAACCCCGGCTCACTCCAACAGAACCAGCTGGGACCAGAGAGGGTCCTGGTTTGCTCTTTGTGTGCACAGCTGATTTCTCAAAGCACTAACTCACTTTTCTGTGTACATAAATATGACACTGGGGATGACTTACAGGTATCATCAGGGAGGGAGGCATCAGCTGCACCCAGCCAGGCACCCACTCACCCACATGAGACTTTCAAAGCCAGCTGGCTAAGGCTTCGGAGGTACCCGCAGGGCAAAAGCGCGGCTTGTCATTGAGTGAAGTGAACTGCCTTCAATGTTTTTATAGGTTATAGCCTGCCCAGGCAGTAGCAGCAAGCTATTTGATAACCAAGGGGGTGACCAGATTTCTACTGGCCAGATAACCAGAAAACCAAGGCTTCTGCATTACACCGCTGCATAAGAGAAAATAAGCATTTTAGCTACAGGGAGGCCCTGTTGTTACTGGAAACTGGAGGAGGTCCGCCTGCTGGCCATGGGCTTGGCTGGCTGTGGGCTAGGCTCACTCACAGTCAGAGAGCAGCCTTTGTGGCTGAGCTCAGCAGAACTCAGTGGACACCCGCACGGCGGCCCAGGGCCAGCGATAAACAAGTCAGGGCTGCTCCTGGCGCTCAGGAATCTGGGGTCAATTAGGGATCAATGGTGCCAGCGGATTTAAAACAATTGCAACCAGCCGGGCAGCCTCAGCCTGTATCAACAGTGAAATGCAGAATGTGCAGATACAATTGTACCATCCCTAAATTAAATCAACGTTCTACCTCTCGGCAAGGCATTTTTCTTAATAAGTGGGATTGCTCCTGGCCAAGCTTTAACCACTAGGGATGGCAATGACCGATGACCTAATTGGTCACTTACCCTTGGCTGAGGACATCAAAACCCTAGTCATTAGGGGACACATCTGTGAACTTCTGATGAACAATGAAATCAAACTTAATCTGATGTCACCCACATCTTACATTTTTAAGCTGCAGATTTCCACGGTTCTTTGACAAGAATGTGAGGTTTATTTGATAACCAAGGGCAATGACAGGATCTCTATCGGCCAGACAAGCAGAAAACTAAGCCTTCTGTATTACATCGCTTCAAAAGAGAAAATAGGCATTTTAGTTCATCATTTCCTCTTGTCGTTTCTCATTGTTGTGCCTACTTGGCATAACGTTAACTCTATAGAAAGGCTGATTTTTAAAAACTTTTGTGAGTACACAGCAAGTGTATATATTTATGAGTTACATGAGATATTTTGATACAGGTGTGTCATATGTAACAATCACAGCAGGGCAAATAGGGTGTCCGTCACCTCAAGCTTTATCCTTTGTGTTTCAAACAATCCGATTATACTCCTTTAATTATTTTAAAATGTGCAATTAAATTATGTTTTACTATAGTCACCCTGTTGTGCTAGCAAATGCTAGGTCTTATTTATTCTTTCCTTGTATCCATGAAAGGTTGAATTTTTAACTGCAGGCATCAGTGACCACTGAGGACCCAGCAGAGAGGGCAGTTTGACTCAAAGAGGTGAAAAAAATAGGTGAGGTCTTTTGATCATCAGGAATCAGAAGCAACTGGAGGCAGGGACCCGGAAGCCCAGGGAGGGCCACTCGGGAGAATGACAGAACTCTTCCAGGGCTCCATTCACGACAAGCTGGTACGCACACCATTCGGTTGGCTTCCTGGGTCAAATGGGTCAAATGGGTCCTTTATGTCCTTCTGTCTTCTTTGACAGAACTGCCTTTGGTCCCCAGACTCCAGCAATGTGGTCCGAATGGGGGCTGTCATCCCTTTCCGTGTCTCCACCTCCCTGGCCATAGTCCCCTTGAGGGAGGACACCAACCCAGTCACAGCTGATCAGGGTCTCTCCCTGAGATTTATCTGTGCTGCTGCTGGTGGGGAAGAAATGTTGCTTTTTTGGCTGGGCGCGGTGGCTCATGCCTGTAATCCCAGCACTCTGGGAGGCCGAAGCGGGTGGATCACCTGAGGTCAGGAGTTTGAGACCAGCCTAACCAATATGGTGAAACCCCGTCTCTACTAAATACAAAAAATTAGCCAGTCATGGTGGCACATGTCTGTAATCCCAGCTAGTTGGGAGGCTGAGGCAGGAGAATCGCTTGAACCCGGGAGGCGGAGGTTGCAGTGAGTCGTGATTGCACCATTGTACTCCAGCCTGGGCAACAAGAGCGAAACTCTGTCTCAAAAAAAAAAAAAGAAAGAAAGAAAAGAAAAGAAATATTCCTTTTTGGGGGAGGAAGAAGAACCTCGAAACTGCTGGTGGTCAGATTGTGTGTCTGCTGGGGAAAAGGGTCCACAACCCTTTGGTGAGAATGAAGCCAAAATCCAGAGAGAAGCATATGGCAGACAAGCTGGAACGTTTGGTCCAAACAGTGGCTCCTGAGGCTAGAGTTCCCCCACCAGCATGAACCAGTGAACCAATGCGTTTGCTTCTCTTCTTGTCCAAGTTCATGCAGCGTTTCTTGATATGACATTTGGTAACCATTTCTTAGCATTCTATATGTCATGTTACTATTATTTCTGCTGCAAAAGTTTGGGTACATTTTGGCAGCTAAGTACTCATTCAGTTCAGCAGCTCTCCACACATGAGGCTGGCTTGGGAAGCAAGCTTGGAAGACCAGGACTAAGGGTAGGCATAGACTTTGAGGCAAGCTTCTTAGACTATCATAGGGGTTTGCTTCTTACCATCAGAATTCAGCACTGACTCATTTATAAACCAGGAACAAAAGAAGTGTTATTTTGATTTGCACTTGTTGAAACATTTGTTATTTACTAGGAAAGGCTCTAGGCAGCAAAGAGGGATCAACCTGAGATGACTTCATAATCTTTGTGACTAAAGGGTTTGTTGTCTTTTGGGGGGTTGGCAACCGTTAACTTCCACTTCCAATGAAGAGTAGGATTTACACCAGATCAAAGATCCCTGTTCTTTCCTATCCATCTACAAACCTAAATTCAGTTCAACACATACATAACACCTGACCCATGTACCATGCTGGAGACCCAAAGGCAGGTCCTGGTCTTACCAACAGACCCATTGGTATTCCTAGTTGATTTCATCCCATTAGTCGAAAACTCTTCAGCAGACCCCATAAGTGCACTCAGAATACAGTTGTCACTAGAAGTGGCTCTCAAGGCCCTATGTGATTTTCTGCACCACGCCTGATCGCCCTCACCTGCCCTGGTGCCCAGTGGGAGTTCTGTGCCCTCTCCCTCCCCACACTCTCGTCCTCTGTGAGGATAGGGCCACATCCAGAAGCTTCTTTCCTCAGCCCCATCCCAACTATCTAGACCTTACTCACCCGTGAGGGTCCCACTCCAGTCCCTCTTTCTTAAAACCTTCCCCAAGTCCGGCTCTTATACATCTTTCTGGCAGAATTTCCCTAACATTTGTTTTTGAACTCGCTCAGAAAGCGACTTCTGTGATTATTTTAAACTGTAACCTTGCTGGGCACAATGTCTACTCCCGTGACCCCAACACTCTGGAAGGCCAAAGTGGGTGGATTGCTTAACGCCAGGAGTTGGAGACCTGCCTGGGCAACAAAGCTAAGCCCCATCTCTACAAAGAAGAATAATAAATTACTGGTCTCGATGGTGTACGCCTATAGTCCCAGCTACTTGGGAGGCTGAGGCAAGAGGATCACTTGAGCCCAGGACTCTGAGGCTGCAGTGAGTGAGTTATGATTGAGCTATGATTGTGCCACTGCACCCCAGCCTGGGTGACAGAGTGAGGCGCTGCCCCTAACATAAATAAACAAATAACATGAAATTTAAAACAGCACTGTAGGCTCATCGTGTATCTGGTTGTTCCCATCCAGACTCCTGGAGCCTGGCAGTGGCCGTGTCGTGTGTAGGGTGTCCCCTGAGTGGCAGGAAGGGCTGTTCAAGGAGCAGGGGGAGAATGCTGAGGATGGCGGGGCAGAGAGGAAGAGGAGGTGGCCTCCATCTCTGCTGTAATCAGCTTCCTGAGTTCTGTTTAATGCAGGCAGCACAGCCCCTTCATCCTGCGTTGTTCTGCTTTCTTTTCCTCTGCTGTCTTTCCGTTCCCATGGGTTTTAATGAATACATACCTTGAGACACGACAGAATCTATTTCCCCAGTGGGCATCTACGAGGCATCAGGATGTGGTTTAGCTTCTGTCCTAGTGGTGGAACCCAAAGGCATTCCCTGCAAACACCGGCTTCCTCCCTGGTCTCGAGGATCTCAGTCTCTGAGCGACGGTGCTGACAGGGCATCAGGGTTTTAAAATGGTGACATCATCTCTCTTTTTTCATAGCTACGTTTCCCAACTCTGGCTTCATTCCCTAGTTCTGACACCGAGTAGCTGTAGAACTCTGAGCAGACCATTTAACCTCTCTAAGCCTTTGTTTCTTGGTGACAGTAACAGTCTCTTCTTTGGCTGTTACCAGGATTAAAAGCTTCAGGGTATGTAAAGTTCCTAGCCCAGTGCCTGGAGCTTAACGGGCACACAAAAAATGTGCCAACTGCCTGCACAGGGAAATTCTGCCCAAGGGAAGCTTTAATTACAGTTGCTTTCTCTTTCTCCCAATTCAAGGATTTGTTTCCAAGACAATTAACAGACCACAGAATTCTGCTACCTATCAGCCACTGGTCGCCAACAGACTCCCAATGTTGGCACAAACACCGTCTCTCGAAGCCGGGACACTTAGACAGGTGCCAGCTTGTGGCTCCATGGCTCCCGGTGCATCCGGATCTGTGACAGTTACACAAGACGTGTGCTTAAATATTTACCATGCTCAGAGCCACCCCAGCACGGTGGGGCTCAGAAGAAAATCCAAGAAGCAAGACGGCTCTGGCATCATCCGCTCTTAGCTTGGTGGAGCATATGTCTTGATGGGAGGTATCATCAACAGACTGGGCAACCTGTTGCTTTAAAAGATGAACAATAACGATCTCCGCTCAGACTCAGGAACAAATACTAGGCATATCAGATTGCCTGCGAAACTTAGGCAATTAGTATGGTTCCGTGATATCATTCCCCTGAGGGTCCAGGAACGCCCCTAAGTTCCTAGTGTGGGTGCACAGTGTGAAACGCTGGAGGAGGGGAGAAGCAGCAGACGTGTTTCAACACCAGCTACTCAGGCCTGACCTGAGCTTTTGTTATCTCATTCATGCTGAAGGAACATTATCTCCATTATCATTATGATTGTTTCTACTTTATAGATAGGGAAACTCAGAGAAGGTGAGTAACAGACCCAAGGTCACACAGCTGTGAGACACAGGGCCAGGATTTGGCTCCAGCTACTTGCCTCTAGCAGCATGGGCATGGCCCAGTGGAAAGACTAACACGAGATGAACATTCCAGCATCCTTCCAAAAGGCTCTCCAAGGAGACGGGTCCCACACAGGTGCCATGGTCTCCAAGACGCCCTGACCTCACTGGACTGCCAGAGGTTGGGAATTCCTTCCCACAAGTCAGCCCTAATCCTGGTGCCCCCCCTGTACATTTCTCCCACTGACAACTGCTCAGGGAGGTTCCTCGCCAGGGATGTGAACAGGAGAGGGTCAGACCCCAAGCGCCAAGTAGGTAGCCGAGGAGGACAGAGGCCCTGTCTAGGGTACCTGAAGCACACTATGGAGGGGTTAGTGGAGACATTCTACTCTCCACCCGGATCTCACGCAGGAGCAAGGAGGTAAGAACAGTGACCATACACACTAGATTTCAGAGTCAAGAAGGACTGAAACCTCTGACCTGCTGACCAGCCTCACCGGGAGGGATACCCTGGGAGTCCCAGGCAGCCACCGGCAGCAGCCCCGCCGTGGAACCCAGGGTTCCTACACCCGAAAGGAGAGTCTTCTGGGACCACCCCCGGAGCCTGGGAGGGCTGAATGTGTCAGGGGCCCAGAGACAGGTGAAGAAACCATTTAAACCTCTTTCCTCAAGTGAAGGCCGAGCTCCCCGACTCCCCAGCATTAGAACTTCTGGTTTTGCAGGAGCTGCGGACGGTGGCGGTAGTCGGGGGAGAGTCTACATTCTGAATGAGCTTCGCTTCCTGGCGGTCTTGGCGCAGGTCTGTGGGTGTATTTTGAAAACTGCTGCTTTTCCTCCACCACGGCTTCCCTTGGCTGTCTCCTTGGACCGAAGCAATGTTTCTTACAGCCACGTGGCGTCCCAGGGCATTCTCTGGAAGATGAGGCTACACCGAAGTCAACAGGTGTCTTTGCGGGGCTCACTGGTGAGCTGCGGAGGGCCTGTAAGGCCCCAGAGGAGGCCGTTCCTTGGACTCTGTGCAGGGAAACTTCTCTTGACTAGGAATACACCTGTCTTCTCCACCCAAAGCCCAAAGTGGGTGGTCTGGGCTTGCAAAGAGACGAGCAGGCTTGGGACAGGATGGCTCCCTGCAGCCCTATGGCCCCGAATGGGGTAAGGGACTCCCTGGAGGCCTGAGTGATTTGAGCACTGGAAAAGCAGGGTCCCCTATTTCTAGTTTTCCTGTCCAGAGCACCCCAGGACTGTGTGCCTGGCCTTGTGGGGGCCATGACCCCGACCCTGGCTCTCCCTAAGGTGACCACTCACCCTAGAAACACCCTAGAAACTCACCCTGGAAGATTTACTAAGCAGCAACAGTTGAGCTAATCTTTACATCTTTGAAGGTACATCAGTCCCATGTGGGGCCTCGGGTCAGAGAACTGCCACAGATAGACCCAGTGAGTTCATTAATCCTTCCCCAGCCTCTTGGCTTGGCTGCGTTCATTCATGTATCCATTCAACACAGCACTGAGCATCTACTGTGTTTGGATTTCGGGGGAATCTTTGGGTAGCTTCAGCCACTAGGACAAAGAACTCCGTCCCCTGAGATATACATGCCTGGAGGATGAATCCGTGTGCATCTACACCACATTTCTGAATGTTCTGAAAAGGAAAAAAATAAAAGTAAACAAGTGCGTGAGGTAGTGATTAAGATATTCACAATATTTCCCTTTAAAACAGGAAAGTCTGACAGCTACAGAGGAGAAACGACTTTGCTGTCCCCCCAACTCCCACTTCCATTTAGACTCCTGATTGCTGTCTTGATCTTTCAGGGTTATAACCGCGATCTCAATGACTAATAGAAAACTCCATTAGGCTCCGTCTTTATGAAGGGAATTAATGACTTCGTAAATTTAGTGCTTCGTAAACATAGGAGGGGGAGCACTTCCCTCAGGCTTGACGATTCCCTGGCAGGGAGGGAGGCTGGATAGGAAAGGAAACGCTTCCAGCCTGCTGAGAGGCCTCCTCACCCAAGCGTTCTCTGCTGCTGCTTAGAAGGCCAGGCCCCACAAGGCTCGGGTGCTCCAAGATCCTGAAAAAGAAGTCAATGCGAAGGCACGAGAGCTGGGAGCCCGGGAGAAAGAGAGGCGTCCGCTGACTTGAAAAAAAATACCAACTGGTGAAATTTTCAAATATAAATGCATATTTTAATTACAAATGTGTGTCCTTGGCAAGTCCAGCTTTTGTCCTGGATTAGAGAAATCTGTTGTTGTTGAGACAGGCCAAACCCACAGACAAATTATTTTCTTTGTTCTTTTAAGCTTTTTAGGCCTGGCCAATGACATAAAATCTTTCAGAGGGAAAAACAGCGAACTCTGAGGACACACATTCAGAAGGCAGCACAGGGAAGGAGAGGCTGTAGGATCGCGGTCTTGGGTTTCCTTGCTGGAGTGAATGAGGCAAGTTATTCCTACTTGAAGGAGGGGAGGTGAGTGGAAGAGGAAAGGGAAGGGCTCATTTTATAGAATAATGGCATTTCCAGGGGCTTCTGCAAATAAGTTTTCCTGGTCCACTGATGCTTTCTGCTTCAAAACTGCCCTTCTTCAGAGACCAGTTGTGTCTGCTCAGCCCCTCTCTCCTTGAGAATACCACAGCAACAGTTTAGCAAATCTTCAGAGACGGGTGTCTTTGAAAGTACATCAGTCCCATCTGGGGCCTCAGGTAATAGAACTGCCATGAACAGACCCAATGAATTCATTAATTCTTCCCCAGCCTCTTGGTTTGGCTTCATTAATTCATTCAACAGATAGCACTGAGCACCTACTGTGTCTGGATTTTGGGGGCAATCTTTGAGTTTCAGGAATTGAGGACTTCGAGAGTCTCTCAATACTTGTAATAGCAACAGCAGCCACATATATTACTTAGGGGATAGATGAGGCCTGCCTTCCTTCCTTCCTTCCTTCCTTCCTTCCTTCCTTCCTTCCTTCTTTCCTTCCTTTCTTTCCTTTTTCTCTTTCTCTCTTTCTTTCTTTTTTTTGAGACAGGGTCTTGCTCTGTCTTCCGGGCTGGAGTGCAGTGGCATGATTTTGGTTCACTGTGACCTCCACCTCCTGGGTTCAAGCAATTCTCCTGCCTCAACCTCCAGAGTAGCTGGAACTACAGGTGCACACCACCACCCCCAGCTAATGTTTGTATTTTTGGTAGAGATGGGGTTTCACCACATTGGCCAGGCTGGTCTCAAACTCCTGACCTCAAGTGATCAGCCCACCTTGGCTCCCCAAAGTGCTGGGATTACAGGCATGAGTGATAGATGAATTTTTGAGTGACCCTGCCATGACTTTCTCCTTGTTCCTTGATAGGTTTTGAAAGTGCCAGCCAGACTATTGGAATGGTATTGCTGGTTTGCAATACTCCTGATGGAAAAAAGTTTAAATTTGTACCTCCCTCCCTTTTTTTTTCAGTCAGCCACCTAAGTTCTCTGATAAATTAAAATACACTTTCTGAAATTAGGGAAAAAAAAAAAAAAGAAAGCTTTGTGTATTACATGCAAAAGAGAAAAGTCTAGAAGATACTAGTCAGAGGTGTCCGAGTCAAAGGCTAATCAAAATTAAAGGAAATAGTAAAGAAGTAGTACAGGAAAATGTCACCACTTGGGAAGCCTGGCAGAGAATTTTAAAATCCTGTTTTCCTACAAAAGATTACAGGTAACGCACATTCATGAGCCTTTTGACCCAATGCAAGGTCACAGAGAGAATGTATCTGACACCTATTTTATTTTATTTGTGTTCTGCTCTGTTCCAAAAAGGACTTAAGGTAGTTTGAAGAGGAGGACACATAAAATAAAAGTTAAATATGTGCTAAAAGCCTGAGCAAAAAAGAAAGGAAAGAAAAGAGTAGCAACATAAAATGGAGGCTGGAACAAGGTGAGGAAAATTAAAAGCACACCGTGCAGGTTGATACGGTTCTTCCCCGTGGGCCATGAGTTTGGCTCTAGGAGTTAACTGGGAAAGGGAAACAGATGAATATTTAACATAAAAGCAGATCAACTGCTTAGGAGACCACTATTTTTGGAATCCAGGAAAGGTAGGCCTTTCTCCTGCAGGCCTTTCCCCATCATCTGTATAATGTACCAAGCCACAACCTTAATAGCATAATAGCATCCTGTATCTGATGTGGCCTCAAACAGATCAGAGTTTGCACCTGTGGATCTGCTTAGGACTTCAGTTTCCTTGTTTCATAGTCTGGTCCCAAATACCCCATATCTGGGCATATTCTTATTTGATTCAGGTCTGCTGTAGTCCAGATCTTTAAGACTCTGCCCTGCAAACAGACGGCATAGAAAATATCATCAGAGACCATATTATTTTACCTCCACATTATCACCCACGTCCTCACAAGGGTGAGTGTCCAAGTGGTACTGATAAGAAAAGTTAGTAAGAGGCAAGGTCACCTGCAGTGTCTGGGGTAACAGACGCCACAGCTCTGCAAGCCCCAGCCTTCGGCCTGCCAGGTGGAGGGGCAGACTCCGTCTGATCTCAGAAAATTTGAGAACCGGCCAGGCACAGTGGCTCGCACCTTTAATCCCAGCATTTTGGGAGGCCAAGGCTGGTGGATCACTTGAGGTCAGGAGTTTGAGACCTGCCTGGCCAACATGGTGAAACCCCATCTCTACTAAAAATATGAAAATTATCTGGGTGTGGTGGCACGCGCCTGTAGTCGCAGCTACTCGGGAGGCTGAGGCAGGAGAATCGCTTGAATCCTGGAAGTGGATGTTGCAGTGAGCTGAAATCACACCACTGCACTCCAACCTTCGTGACAGCATCAGACTCTGTCTCAAAAAAAAAAAAAAAAAAAAAAAAAAAAAAAAGAAAATTTGAGAACCTTCCCGGGACCCATCTACAGGTGACTCTTGACAAATGCAGGCTTTAGGAGTGCCAGTCCCCACACAGTTTAAAATCTATGTACAACTTTTGACTCCCCCAAACTGAACTACTAATAGCCTACTGTTGACTGGAAGCCTTATTGATAACATAAACAGTCGATTCACACGTATTTTGTATGTTAATGTATTATATACTGTATTCTTACAATGAAGTAAGCTAGAGAACAGAAAATGTTGTTAAGAAAATCATAAGGAAGAGGAAATACATTGACTGCTAATTAAGTGGAAGTGGATTGCCATAAAGGCCCTCAGCCTTGTGGTCTTCTGAGCAGGCTGAGGAGGAGGAGGAAGAGGAGGGGTTGGTCCCGCTGTCTCAGGGGTGGCAGAAGCAGAAGAAGGTCCACCTCTAAGTGGACACGCACAGTTCAAACCCTGTCTCTTATACACATCTAGATGTGTATAAGAGACAGTCTCAGGGGTGGCAGAAGCAGAAGAAGGTCCACCTCTAAGTGGACACGCACAGTTCAAACCTGTGTTGTTCAAGGTCAACTGTACATGCCACCGAGACCAGAATGGGTGATTTGATATCTGTCAATGGCAACAACTCAATATTCTATCCTTTAGATGTTTTCTCACTCTGGTCACATTTAATGTGTTTAATTGATGCTGTGTGGAAGCTTCCTCACGTTAGAGGATAAATAAGCCATTCCCCTTGATAGGAGCCTGGCGCTTTCCCTGCGAGGAGGGCACTTTGGGAGCCACCTTCTCGTTAGAGGACAATTAGCCAGGCTCCCGCACCCAGTGCCCTGCGCGGGGCTCCTGAGTAGGCAGGGCGGACGCGCCATCTAGTGGCAGCTCTCAGGACGTCCACGCGCCTGCTCCTGCGGGCTCCCGCGCCCGGGGGTGGCAGGCACCGGCATGCTAGAGGTTAACGAAGAGGTTCCCTCCTTCCAGCGTGGATGAGCCTTCCCGTGAGTGTGACTGGAAAGGCACCTGGGCTGGTGACGGTGTCAAGTGTAGGCGAGAAACACCGCTGCAAATCAAGAGGCAACTTGACCTCCCTCGCACAAGACTGAATCCCTTTGCGGCAGGGGCCCTCCTTGCCACGAACCCTACTTGGAACCTTGCCCCATGCGATGTCTCTCTAATTCTAGGCCACGGAAGTCCTGGGACACCCTTTCAGCCTGATTCTTTCCTGTGGTGCTGGCGTGTTTCTCCTGTCTCCTGGGGTCAGCTGCGTCCAGCCTCGGCTACTGCAGGATTGCCTGGGCAACCCAGAGGAGATGCGCGGGCGTGGAGGCCCTCCCTGGATGTCCCTTCCTACTATTTCAACATCATTAGAAAGTCAACAGGCTTTTGCAAGAAAGCCCGGGTGCCCATCCCCCCATTTATAGTAGGATTTCCAGGATAAAATGTATTCCACTCTCTAAACAACAAGCAACATGTATACAACCCATTCATAATGTAAAGATTCCCTTGCCTACACCTAGCTTCTCCTGCCCAAGCATGGCCTTGTGGTTCTCTTCCCCAGGTCAAGTTCAGGACCTAGCAGCTGGGAGAGGGCGTTTTCTAAGTTAAGAGTGGAAGAGTCTCAGCTTGCCTTAGATGGAGCCGCATACAGGGTTCAGATTTGCCTTGGCAGGTCTGATGGACCTTGGTGACGGTCCGCCAGCAGCCGTGCACAGCAGCTGCCCAGGGCCATGCAGCAGGCACGGTGCTCCCCTTCCAGGAGGGATTCCAGGCCCAGCTACAAGGAGCGTGGCTACTGACAGCTGCCCACTCGCAGCCCGTCAGACTAAGCCTCAGCTTTCAAACAGGATTGTGCCCTCCTTGGGCTGGCCCAGGCCCACATCAGAGCAAGGCAGTGGTCCAAAGGCCTGGCATTTCTGTCCACCACGGGATTCCTCTCCTGGGTGGTCTGAGCCCCAGAGCTCTCTGTGGGGCTGGCTCACTTCTCCCCCGGCCCCTCCCGGGAGTTGCTCAGCTCTAGCCCTTCTGCACACATAACTCTACCTGGGAGCCTTTCCCGGAGGACCCAACCTAACTGGTTGGCTCATCCTATGGAAGCCAGCGTCCTTGACTTTTTCAGGTCATGAACCTCTTTTGAGAGGATGCTGATAACTGAGCGTCTTCCCAGGATTTGCACATGCCCAGTGTTAGAGTGCAGGTCCCCCAAGGCCATCCCACGGGCCTTCGCAGGGAGTCGGGTTGAGGATCTCTGACTGAAGGAGGAGGAGAGGAGGCAGAGTTGGGGAATGAGGAAGATGGGGCTGCGGGATCATAACAGGGCTTCCGGCACTGGAGAGGAGGGTTCATTCTCATTTCTGACCCACGGCACAGCCTCCCATGAGTTCATGGATTCTGTGGGAAAAAACAGAAGCCAGTTCCCTTAAGTGCTATGTCAGGCCTTGCAGGCGGGTGGCTGGCCGTGGCGCCATATGACTCTGGCACAATGAGGGCTTCAGAGAACACAGCCGCCTCTGCTTGGGGAGTGCCAGTGGCATCAGCCGTAGGGGTGGCGCCCAGTCGCCCATCTGGCAGAGGCTGGCTGGGAACCGTCTCCTCTGGATAACATGGTACCCACCAAGCCCTGGAAGCAGGGCCTCCCAGCACCTTTGCAGGCAGCAGATATCACCTAGCAATGTCCAGCTGCATGGAAAGAAGACACAGCAGCTGGAATGTGGCATTTGCTGACCTCCTCCAGAAAGTCTCTTTCCAAAATAATTAGCAAGGGTTTCAGGGGTTAGATGTTCTTCACTGAGAGGTGGAGAGGGAGCTAACAAAACAAGATTGAGCAGGAATGAGAAGTTGTATTTAGGACATACGATAGCAGACACACAGCACGCGCATGCGCGCATGCACACACACACACACACACACACACACACACACACATATATATATATACACACACACACACACCAGGGGCTATTTTCAGCACTCACGTATATTAACTGATTTAATCCACATATAGCCTCATGCGCTAGCTCCTATTATTATCTCATTTTACTCTCAAAGAAACTGATGCACAGAGAGGTTTAGCAACCTGCTAAAGTCACGTAGCTGAAAAGTGGCAGAGCTGGGATTTGAGCCAGGAAGCAAGGGACAAGGTCTGTGCTCTTCGTCTCCTTCTGTGCTGGCTCTATGCTTGCTAGCAGCCGTGAACTTGGAGCTTGGGGTGGGAGGGCTCTGGGTTCATTCCCAGCCCCCCCTTCTTACTGGCTGTGTAATTTCAGGTCTGTTTCATGCTTCTCTTTGACTCAGTTTCCTCAACTGAGTGTAAAATGGTGCTGATCCTGCCTCATAAAGATGTGTGAGGCTTAAATGAGCTAATTATGTAAAGGATTTTTCCTGGCACACAGAAAAATGCTCAGTCTGACATTGAATATATATGAAATTTTTGGATCTGTGCCACCCACAGAACTCAGAGTAGCTTCTTTAAATAAACTTCTGCCCCAGACTCCTAGGCCAGCCCAGGCCAGCCCAGGCCAGCCCAGCCACTGAAGGCACCGAGACAGGAGCCCTGTGTCCACTCCAGCCCTGCGGCTCAGGAAGCCAGGCAAGAGCATTTCCCGGTGGATTTCTGGCTGGGCCCAGCCTGTGGCTTCTCAGTGCTCCTGGTAGCCTTGCACTTTCTATCTTCAAGGGAAGCTTGAGTGCTGGAAGCCTGCCCGCCCCTGCACATTCCTACCAGCGCCTGAAATCAATGACGCCCTTGTTCTCGTTGGAGGCGCTGGATGTGTGGGAGAAGGTTGAGGGCACACTGTCATCCCGCCAAGCTGTCTGGAAAGCTGGAGGGCGCATGAAAGGCTGGGGAGCACCCAGTCCTGCATAGGTACCTCTTGCTTCAAATCAGCCAGATCCAGGGACTCATACCGCGGCATCAATGCGAGGAGCATTATAAGAGGATACCTTCCTAGTGGGTTTCAAAGCACCAGATTAATACAAATGTAATCAACATGAAGCTTTTCTACTACGTATGCTTTATGTAAAGCCATATGCACTCACATTCAGAAATCCTAAAGATCAGGTCTCGAAAAACATTCCTACAGACAGAAAGAAGAGACAGTCCAGTTCTAAACACAGGGAAGGGTTGAAGAAGCACACTGGGTGAGGGAGAGCCCATGTGGGTGGGAGAGGATGAGGGCACAGGCGGACATTGTTTTAAAATTGGATAGTGGCAAACTGGAAGCACAATGTAATTTCACTTACAATTTGCCCTCCGTCAAATAGGATCCCCAAATACTCAAAGACCTTAAATGGAGGCTTTTCTTTAACGATCTCAAATTTTTAACTTTTGCCAGGCACGGTGGCTCACGCCTGTAATCCCAGCACTTTGGGAGACTGAGGCGGGCAGATCACCTGAGGCCAGGAGTTCAAGACCAGCCTGGCCAACATGGTGAAACCCTGTCTCTTCCAAAAATACAAAAACTAGCTGGGTGTGGTGGCTCGTGCCTGTAATTCTAACTACTCGGGAGGCTGAGGCAGAAGAATAGCTTGAATCCGGGAGGTGGAGGTTGCAGTGAGCCAGATGGCACCACTGCAATCCAGCCTGGGCCGCAGAGTGAGATTCGATCTCAAGAAGCTTCCACTTCTCATTTCAGAATTCATGAATCTTGTCTCCTTAATGTTTTTCTGTCATGGCATGGTATTAAGAGTTTGTCTTCAGAGTATGGTCTCATCATCCAAATCAACTCTATAAGCCACAGATTCCTCCATTCACATCTTAGCTAGAGGCATGGCTACTTCTAAGGACTAAAAATAGTCACGTTGTCCTGACTTCCTTTTCCTCTTGGCAGAGTCAGAGACTGAGTCATGTATGATCTTTCACGGAAGAACATGCCTTTGCACTACAAGTGGTATTTTTTCTCTCAAAAAATAAATTTATATAAATACATTTTTTCTAACAAATGCTATTATAAATGCACCAGGGAAAATTATTTTCAAAAACTGCCCTAAAGCTAATACTTTAAAATCGTATTCTTTTTTGTTTTTACTCAATAAATATTAAGTGCTTATCATATGCCAGGCACTAGTCTATTTGCTTTTCTGGACCTTTGATTTTAGAACAAGCACTTTTTTTTTCTTTTTCTGAGAGCTGAGGTCTCACTATGTTGTCCAGGCTGGACTTGGACTCCTGGGCTGAAGTGATCCTCCTGCCTCAGCCTCCCGAGTAGCAGTGACCACAGGTGCACACCACTGCACCTGGCTAGAACAAACACATCTTTTAAAGGAGGAAACTAGTTTCAGAGTGTTAAGGTGGAAAGTGGCTGGTTAGAGGAGTGGGGCTGGGGGTGTTTCCAGAGACAGACTCACTGGGGAGGCCTTTCAGAGCAAATCAGAGTTGAGCCATGAATGCCCAGGCAGGGCCAGCCACATAAATGTAGAGTAGTAAGTAGTTTAGGCAGCAGTGCAGCAAGTGCAAAGGCACTGGGGTAGGGATAAGCTGAGTGAGCCCAAGGAATAGAGGGCGGCTGTGACTGGGGCAGAGTGAGGAAATACCATTAAAGAGATTAGCAGGCCAAGTCAGGCGGGGCTCTGGGTACCAGGGTGAGCCAAAGGGTTTCATTGTAAATGCCTTGCAGAGCTTTTAAAGGTTGTTAAGCTAGGAAGTAACTTGCTCTGATTTGTGGTTAATAGAGCTCCTTTGCTGTCAAGGATTTGCTGCAAAATAGTATGGGGAAAATGGAAAAGTGAGGAGGGGTGTAGCTGAAACCAGACTGGCCATGAATTGATAAGTATTGCAACTGAGTATGTTTTGTGTATACTTGAAAATTCTTATAATAAAAGTTTCAAAAGAACTCTCTCTCTCCCTTTTTTTTTTTTTTTTTTTTTTTTTTTTTTTTTTTTAAGATTGATTCTCACTCTGTTGCCCAGGCTGGAGTGCAGTGATGCGATCTCAGCTCACTGCAATCTCCGCCTCCCAGGTTCAAGGAATACACCTGCCTCAGCCTCCCAAGTAGCTCGGAGCTGGGATTACAGGCACGCACCACCACACCTGGCTACTTTTTTTTTTTTTTTTTCTGTATTTTTAGTAGAGACGGGATTTCACCATGTAGGCCAGGCTGGTTTTGAATTCCTGACCTCAAGCGATTCTCCTTCCACAGCCTCCCAAAGTGCTGAGATTATAGGCGTGATCCACCATGACTGGCTTCAAAAGAACTCTTTATACTGCAAAGGAAACAAAGGGAAACAGAAACCTGTAAGCTGCACACAACAAAATAAAATAATAGCCGAACACCCTCTTTGGCTGCTCTGTGGAGAACAGATCATGGAAGGATGGGTGGGAGGAGGATATTCAGCTAGAGGGATTTTGCAATAGTTCAGGCAACACATGGCAGGAGCTTGGTCCAGGGGTAGCAGAGTCCGTGAAGTAGATGTGGGATGGTTTGGAGATGAAGCCAGTTGGACTTGCTGATGGACTGTGTGTTGGGGTGATGGAGCCGGGGGTGGGAGAGCAGATTGACACAAGTGACCGAAGGCAAGTTATTATCTCCAAACGTGCCTTTTGCCACTAGATGGGACTGTCATCTACTGAACCACATTAACTAGCTTGATTAGCTGGAGAAAAGGTATTAATCATGTTTTTCATTTTTTGATGCTTTGACATCTTGGGTGTCGAAGATGGAAATGTCACATGATGGGAGGGCCCTTGAGTCATCCCTCCAAGGAGAACTGCACGACCTAAAACATTCACATTGAACTTTGCATAAGTGAGAAATAAACTTTCAGTGGCTTAATTTAAGCTTCTGAGGTGTGGGGGTTATAGGTTCCAGCAAGTGGCCTATTCTGACTGATACAACTGCCTGCTCCAAGTGGACAGAAATCTCATGGATAATTGAAATGATAAGTAATACCCAAATGATAGTTTAGCCAGTTAATGAGAAGCAAATTACTCCTTCTGCCCTCTGTATGATAAGGGTTGTTAATGAATATCAAAATGACCAGAAGACTGGGAACAAAAGCGGGGGGGGAGAAATGAAGGGCCTTGAAAAATGTGTTTACTGACCAGTCAAGCCCTGAGAACACCACTTAGCCAATCTATAGAGGGAGCTGAGAATAAGAAAATAAAATTTAACATAGTGAATCCTGAATCAGTTATTCATTCATTCTTTTGAGTCAAAGTCTTGCTATGTCACCCAGGCTGGAGTGCAGTGGCATGATGTTAGCTCACTGCAACCTCTGCCTTCTGGGTTCAAGCGATTCTCTTGCCTCAGCCTCCCTAGTAGCTGGGATTATAGGCATGCGCCACCACGCCTGGCTAATTTTTGTATTTTTAGTAGAGAAGAGATTTCACCATGTTGGCCAGTCTGGTCTCAAACTCCTGACCTCGGGTGATCCACCCGCTTCAGCCTCCCAAAGTGCTGGGATTATAGGCGTGAGCCACTGCGCCCAGCCTCATTCATTCAATAAGCATATAGTGAACACCTACTGTGTGCCAGGCACTGTGCTAGATACTGGATATACTGTAGAAAATAAATTTTACATGGCAGCTGTCCTGAAAGAAATTATAATCTAGTTGTGGAGATAGAGACAAAAATGAATGAATAAAACAGTAAGTGAAACAACTGTAAGTTGGATCAGGGGCTATGAAGGAGTCAGACTAAGGCTTGAGATAGCACAACCAAGGGAGACTGACTTTAATGGGGAGCAGGGGACTAAGGGAAGAGAAAGTGCAGGCTACAGGCAGAGGCAGGGTGGAGATCAGGACTGGGAGAGGGAGTGGGAGGTGGAGAAGGGAGCATGAGGCATTCTGGGCAGCAGGACAGCATGTGCAAAGGCCCTGAGGCTCTGAGGCTCTACACGTTTGAGCGGCTGATTAAAGACCAGCAGGACAGAAGGAGGAGGTGAGGGAGAGTGGCATAAAATTAGGTGAAGAAAAAGACAGAGGCAGATCACACAGGGCCTAGGGCACAGTGAGAATGCTGGCTTTTATTCTCATTTCAGTATCCCTGCTTCCTGGCCTTTCTATTTAAAAGGACCCATCTTCACCTTCTCCCAAAAGCTCTGGACGTTTTACAGACAGTATCTTTCTAGCCTGGCCCCAGGTCTCTTTCTAGTCATTTGCCTGAGGCTGAACAAAGCCCAGATGGGAGTTTCATTCCCTTCACCTTCCCCAACTCCCAGCGGAGGGAGGCTGGCCCCAGACACCAGACACAGCTTCCTGACCCTGCAGGCGGGAGCCTGGTTTGTGGGTGAGTGGGCCTCCTCGTTGCTGCTGCAGTTTTCCATCCTCGTTCCACAACAAGCCAAGTCAGCGAGTTGCTGCCGGGAACCTTCACACCTTGTGCTTTTGGGATCTGAGGTTCGGAAACATACACGTACCGGCACCAGCCTCCCTGAGCCCCAGAATGAAACCAGCATCCGCGGAGAGCAAAGTACTGAGAAAAATGGTGGAGTAATTCCCTGGGCACACTTCAGGCGTGGTGCCAGGTAACAGGCCCTGCCAGGGGGTGACAGAGGCGGTACCATGGCATGTCTGGGGCCTGCCCCGAGACACCAGCTGGCGGCAGCCACACTCTGTCCTTAGCAGCACTCGCAGCAGTCCAACACTTTAGTTGTCACGCCAGACACGCTGTTTCTGACAGGCCGCCGCGGCCGGCTAACACGGGCAGATGCAGAGGTCACTGTCCTGCAGCGCTTTTTTGAAAGCACGCCATTTTTCTTCCCTGCCCAATTAACTTTCCAGAGACCCGTCCCGAAGGACTGGGTTCATCACTAGAACCAACAAGAAGAGGATTTGTAGAGCTGGCTGCCGCGCCGCCCAGGCTCCTAGTGGGTCATTTGCGTGGCTTGCCTGACCTCAGCAGAAATCCACAGCGCAGGGTCCAGAGCTGTGCAAGCACCTGCAGTTGAAGAATTCACAATCACAAGTCATGGGTCTAAACTGGCAGGCTTTCAAGAAAGTCCCACCAATCTTCAAGTATACAGCCGCCCAGGGCCACGTAAAATGTTTGTAGCTTTAATATACAGTTTCATTTGCTTGAATATCAGCTTGGGTGCAGATAATCAAAGAATGGCTCAGGGTGGAGAATTTAATATGAGAATTCAGCCGGGGCTGCCAAACCGTATATATGCTAATGTTGCAATTTCAACCTTAGACTTAAGGTCAAGATTAATTTAGTGACAAATATTATTTCACGATGTAACAGACACCTTCTGAGTTGGGGAGCCGAGGAATTCAGGAGGTGGATGAGGCACGGGTGTGTAGAGCCCTCATGGCAAAAGCGGCTGCTTTGCTCCCTCAAATGTTGGTTAATATTTGGGCACATTTGAGAGATAACAACATAGGCAGATTTTTCTTTAACTTTTTATGATGGAAAATCAAACATATGCTATATTAGAGAGAATAGTGTAGGAAGTGGAAAACTTTTTCTGTACAGGGCCAGATAGTAAATATTTTCGGTTTCCCAGGCCATATGTTCTCCGCCTCAACTCTGCAGCTCTGTTGTCACACAAAAGCAGCTACCAATAGCGTGTCAGTGAATGAATGGTCGTGTCTTCTAATAAAACTTTATTTGTGGACGCTGACATTTGAATTTCATATACTTTTTACATGTTATTAATAGTCTTCTTTTTTCCTGATTCTTGTACCATTTAAACATATAAAAATCTTTCTTAGTTTCCAACCCTTGCAAAAAAAAGCTGGTGGGCTAGGTTTGGCCTGCGGGTCACAGTCTGCCCAGCCTCGAAACACGGAGAAGGACCCCCTATCCCCAACACCCTGTTTCAACAAAAGTCAGCTCATGGCCAATCTTGTTTCGTCTATTCTCCTATCCTTTTTCCCTCTCCTTGGATTTTTTGAGGCAAACCCTCATCAACAAATTTATTTCATCCGTATTCATGTTTCAGTACTTATCTCTAAAAGAGGATTCAAATTTTAAACATAAAACTACAAGATCATGATCACATCTAAAAATATTAACAATTCCATAATATCATCAAATATCCAATCAGTATTCAGTTTTTCCAATTGTCTTATAAAGGTTTATCATTATATATTTTAGATTTTCCCCCCATTTAGTTTATTTGTTTGAATCAAGATCTAAACAAGATCAATATGTTGCAAATACATTGCAATTGCTCGATAGATCTTCTAAGTCTTTTTTGCTGTTGTCGAGACCAGGTCTCACTCTGTCCCCAAGGCTGGAGTGCAGGGGCCAGATCATGGCTCACTGCGGCCTGACCTCCTTGGGCTCAGGTGATCCTCCCACCCCAGCCTCCCATGTAGCCTGGATTACAGGCATCCACCACCATGCTTGGTTTGTATTTTTTGGTAGAGATGGGATTTCACCATGTTGCTCAGGCTGGTCTTGAACTTTTAGGCTCAAGTGATTGGACTGCCTCAGTCTCCCAAACCACTGGGATTACAGGCATAAGCCACCATACCCAACTTCCTAAGTTTCTTTTAAACTGTGAGTTTCCTTTCCCACCCCCACCTCTTTTGTACACATCATTCGTTGAAGAAATTGTGTAGTTTGTTCTGTAGGATTTCCTGGAGTCTGGGTTTTGCTGATTGCATCTCTGTGCTGTTATTGGATCTGTTGTTTGTCCTCTGTATTTTCTACAATACTACAGTATTTTCTGCCAATTGGAAATTAGAGCTAAATGTTTGATGACATTCAGGTCTTATTGTTGTCTTGTATTTTGGTAAGATTACTTTACAGGTGGAATTGTGTTCTCCCATCAGAAAGCACATGTGTGGTTGCTTCTCTTTTTCTGATGCTAGCAGCCATTGATAATTATTGCCTAGATTCATTACTTAAAAAAATTAATGGACTTTATTTTAAAATCCATTTTAGATTTATAAAAAAGTGAGCAGATAGTACAGAGTTCCAATATACTCCTTTTCATACACAGTTTCATCTATAATTAACATTTTGCCTAAGTGGGGTATATTTATTGCAGTTGATGAATTAATATTGATACATTCCTATTAACTAAAGCCCATAGTTTACGTTAGGGTTCACTGTTTTATACAGTTCTATAGGTTTTGACATATGCATAGTGACGTGTTTCTACCACGAAAGTATCACACAGGAATAGTTTCAGTGCCCTAAGAATCTCCTGTGCTCCACCTGTTCATCCATCCTTACACCTAAACCCCTGGCAACCACGGGGCTTTTTACTATATCTATAGTTTTGCATTTTGCAGAACATCATATGGTTGGAATCATACTGTAAGTAGCCTTTTCAGATTTATTTCTTTCACTTAGCAATGTGCATTTACGATTCCTCCATGTCCTTTTGTAGCTTGACAGCCCACGGTTCTCTTTAGCGCTGAAAAATATTTCATTGTATGGATGCGACACACTTTGTTTATCAGTTCACTGAGTAAAGAACATCTCAGTTAGTTTCAGTTTTCGGCAACTCTGAATAAAACCTCTATAAACATTTATGTGCAGATTTCTATGTGGACATAACTTTTCAACTTAAATAGGTAACTACCAAGGAGCATCATTGTTGGATTGTTTGGTTAGAATATGTTCAGCTTTTTAGAAACTACCAAACTATTTTTCAAAGTGGCTGTACCATTTTGCATTCCTACCAGCAAGGAATAGGAATTCCCGCTATCCCACATCCTTGACAACATTTGGTATTATCAGTTTTTTTGGATTTGGCCCATTCTAATAGATGTATAATGATGTGCCATTGTTGTTTTAATTTGTATTTACTTCACGATGTAAGATATCAAATGGAATGTCTTTTTTATATGCTTATTTGCTATCTTTGTGTTTTCTTTGGTGAGGTTTCTGTTCAGATGAAATTGAGTTTTTTCATTGTTGAGTCCTAAAACTTCTTTGTATATTTTAGATATAAGTCCTTTGTTAAATATGCACTTGACAGTATTTTCTCCCAGTCCATGGCTTTGTCTGTTCATTCTTTTAATAGTGCATTTTACAGAGCAGAAATTTTTAATTTTAATAAAGTCCAACTTCCCAAATTTTCCTCTCATGGATCATGCATTTGATTTTGCATCTAAAACATTACCATCCAATGCAAAGTGACCCATATTTTCTCTTATATTATCTTCTAAGAGTTTTATAATTTTGCCTTTTATAGTTGGGCCTATAATCCATTTTGAGTTAGCTTTTGTGGAAGGTGTAATGTCTGTATCTAGAATTGTTCTTTTGCATGTAGATGCCCAGTCATTCCCGCAATTATTTGTTGAAGAGCTTATCCTTTCTCCATTGAATTGCCTTTGTTTCCTTGTCAAAGATCAATTCATTGACTGCATTTGTGTGGATCTATATCTGTTCTGCTCCACTGATCTATTTGTCTATTCTCTCATCAATATCACACTGTCCTGATTACTGTAGCTTTATGGTAAGTATTGAAGTCAGGTAGTGTCAGTCCTCAGGCTATGTTCTTTTTCAGGATTTTGTTGGCCTTTTTGGGTCTTTCACCTTTCCATAAAAACTATAAAATTCAGCATTTTGATAGCCACAAAAAAACGTGTTGGAATTTTAATAGGGATTGCATTGACTCTATAGATGAAGCTGGGGAATATTGGCATCTTAATAATATTGAGTTTCCTTATCAGTAAACATGAGATATTTCTCCATTTGTTTAGATCTTTGATTGTTTTCATCAGAGTTTTATAGTTTTCCACATATAGATTCTATACATGTTTTGTTTGATTTATAATACCAAAGTATTTCATTTTTTGGTGTTAATGAAAATGGCATTATATTTTTTAATTTTAAATTCCAATTGCTCATTGCTGGTTTAGATCCATTCATTTTTTAGGACTTGCATAATGGTGATATTCTAATTCTCTTCTTCTTTCTCCATTTATTAGCTGATATATTCTATTAAAAATTCCTCTCATCAACTCTTCAATTATGCAGAGATGGAGATCATTTAAGAAAGAAAGGAAAAATGCTTGATTTTTTCACCTGGATTTATCAGTTTTTTGAAAGTATTGAATTGGTTCTTTAACATCTCCAAAGTTGACCAATAAGTTTGTTTATTTTTTAGTATCATTATTAAAAAAATTAGATACATTTCAATCTCTTGCATTTAGGACTTTTGTTGGTGCTCAAACTGACCCTTTGATGGTGGGAGCCTTTTCCATTGACATCTGACATGACTTTGATAGTTTCTTTATTTCCTTAAGTTCATGCTTGTCTTATACATGTTCTCTTCCCCAGACCTGATACCAGCCATTTCTCAAGGAGCCTACATTCCCTTTAGTAGGAAATGTTGTTTAGAAGCCACTGAGGTATACATTTTTGTCTTTTCAGTGGTCAGAGGTAAGAATTAAACCCCATTTTATTTGTTTAAGATAAATTATATCATGAGTTTACAATGATAAGTCACTTTAGAAGTATGGGGAATCTCATTGGTTTTGTAAGTTTTTTTCTTTCTTCCATGCTGAAATTGCTTTATCTCACAATACACATACAAACCAATGTTATTACCCACAATATCTTTTCTGAAAACAGTTTAGATTTTCAAAATTTTTTGTCTAGTCCCTGTCCTTAGAGTATATTCCTCAAGAAGCATACAATGGAATAATGGAATAATTGTGTTTTAAATTTACCTGGTATAGTTCTGTCTGTGTGGTTATAACATCTAGAAGATATGGAGCTAATTTTATTTGTTTCAATTGGTTTTGATTTTAGGAACTGCTTTTTTTTTTTTTTTTAATTTAGGCTTTAAAAATAGTTACACACATTTGTTACACACTTTTCATATTTTTGCCAGTTTATCTTTGGAACGAATTTCTAGAAGTGGGATTGCCGCTTCAAAGGGCAAATGTATATGTAATCTTGCCGGATACTGCCAAATTTCCCCCTGCCGCAGTTGTACCATTTCACCTTTTACCAGCAGTGCCTGATGTCCCATTCTGAAGATTTCTCCCTTATGTTTGTAGAGTGTGTTAGGGGCTCATTAAGAGTTTTCTTAAAACATATCTCACTTTTCCTGGCAATAGTCCTAGGAATTAGGTAATGTTCTCACCCTGACTTTATAGATGGGGAAATTGAGGCTCAAAAGAGCTGAAGTGTCCTGCACGGAATAGGACACAGGCTGATTGTAGCCCTGATTCCTTGCTTAGCCACAGAGGATCCTTAGGCCAGACACAGAGTCCTGTGTCTTCCTGTAGCGTGGCTCTGGGCTTTCCAGTTTTGTTTTCATTTTTCCAGCTGGATTTGCCTCTCCCACAGAGTCTGAGATGGGGGAGTCCCTTGGCTATTTGATTCTTTACTTGTTTAACACATGGCACTAGGCGAGAGGCATATGGCAGTGAGGATGATGTTTGCGCAGTCCCGGCTGAGCTGATCTGGAGTGTTGGTCTAGAGGGAGTTTCAGTACTTAGATGTTTGCAGTGGGGTCTAGTGTCAGGGTGGGAGAGTGGAGGTGCTGGGAAAACAACCGTCGGGGGAACTTGAAAGAGGAAGAGACGTCAGAAGAGGTTTCCCGGAGGAAGTAACAGCTAAGCTGAGTCCTGAGTCCGGAGGGTGAGTAAGATTTAGACACACCAAGAAGGAGGACAGGGGAAAAGAAGAACCTAGACAGAAACAGGCTCAAAAATCAGGAGTCAAAAGAGAGGGCATAGGGCATTGAAGAAACTGAAGGAATTTCTGAAGGGCTCTCGATTTTAGTCTGTGTGATTGCAGCAAACCGACTTGCAGATGGCTTCCTTAGAAGTACAACACCAATCTCTGGGGAACCAGCTTTTGGAAATCAAAACCTGTGACATGATGGTGAATATCCTAGGTCCTGCCACTTTCTGTGCATGGGGTTATATGCCAGAATATCTCTGACATATGGCAGAAATGGCCTTTTCTTCACATCTTGTCATCTCCCAGCCTGGTGCAACATGCTGTAGACCACCGACACTTACAAGTGACTGGTACACTAGGAAATTCTGAATGCTTGCCTACCAGTTAAAGGCAACGTAAAAATACACAGATTCGATTTGATTATTAGAAACTAAACTTAGGGCCTGTATCTGAAAAGAGAGAGGAAGAAAGAAATGTGCTCAAGAATCCGAATTTGCATTTGTTTACTACAACAAAAAGTGGGCTGATGAGTTCATGGGCTGATAATTGCACAGCACCTTGATCAACATGTTCTCCGTGGGCACCAACAACAAAAAAACAATGATCTTTGTCCCAAGATCCCACATATCCTGGGCCTGGCTGATAGGGGTTAATCAAATTAGTGAGCAAGATATACGAGCAGAGAGACCTGAGTGAGCATCTTTGATTTTGTACAAGTGAACCATGAAAAGAAAACTTCCGGGACCCATTCCATCTCAATCTCATTAGGATCTGAGCCTGATCCCCTGGGGCTGTCTCAGCCCGACCACGCCAATTGGTCCACGGAGGAGTGTGCGTAGTTAGGTACATGCAAACACACTTGACTCAAATTTTGTGATAAGCGACCTTTTTTTTTTTTGAGATGGAGTCTCACTCTGTCGCCCAGGCTGGAGCGCAGTGGCATGATCTCAGTTCACTGCAACCTCTGCCTCCCGGGTTCACGCCATTCTCCTGCCTCAGCCTCCCGAGTAGCTGGGACTAGAGCCGCCCGCCACCACGCCCGGCTAATTTTTGTATTTTTACTAGAGGCAGGGTTTTGCCATCTTGTCCAGGCTGGTCTCGATCTCCTGACCTCGTGATCCACCTGCCTCAGCCTCTCAAAGTTCTGGGATTACAGGCGTGAGCCACCGCACCCAGCCTGTGATAAATGACTTTCTAAACACCGGAATCCTGTGTTACTTGATGGGCTGTCCTACTGAAGCCCTTTTCCTAAGGTTTCTCATGTAGAGAAAAGCAAAGCCATTTTGTTTTTAGCTGTTACGGTTATAGAGTGGTTGCACAGCAGTGAATGGGTTTGGACCTGAAATGCAGGAGCTTGATTTGAAGTTTCATGACTCATATCAGCTCCACATTCCAGAACCATTTTCCAGGAACCTGAGATTCATTCTGTTCTCTCCCTTGGCTCATCCTTCATGCCCAGGACATTGACGACCATCTAGATGGTGATGAATTCCAAGTTCATGTCTCCAGCCCACGTCCCTCCTCTGCATATCTCCAAAGGTCTGCTCAGCCTCACCACTTGGATATTTCACCACATCCACTCCTTCAGCCTGGCCCACTCCTGGTGAATGGCATGGCACTCATTAAGTTATGCAAGTCGGACGTGTTGGAGTCCTCATTGACGCACCCGCCCCCTCATCGTCAGAAATCTCTCTCAAGTGCCTGTTTCTTTCACCTCCTCTGTAATTCTTGCTTCCACTCCTTATTTCCAGCTGTTCCTGCACTCTGTTTCCTGGCCTCATACCCCAGCCTTGCATGCCTAAGCCAGCTTCCTACCTGATCCTCCTCTATTCAATCTATTCGCCTAAACACTTTTCTATATGTAAATCTGATTGCCTCTCACTTTGTTAAAACCTATGGGTCCCGGTTCCTAAGGATGCGCCCAAGGCTCCACCACATCAGGTCCCGTCTGTACCTATCCTGGCTCCTCGTGCTCAGGTGCCTTGTCCCCTTTGCATAGCACGTCCAAGTACTATGTCCCCACCCACCAGCTTCTGGCGCCTGCTGCCCCCTGTGCCATCCCTGCCTCACTCCTCCTTCCTGTCTCAGGCATCTTCCTCTTTTGGTCACAGCTGCCCTGACCCTCAGCCTAGGCTGGGTGTCTGGCCACCTGCTCTTGAAAAGCCACTTCTTCTATGCTAAACCTCAGCTCCGCTTGGGATTCTTTGTGGGTGTCGTTACTCAGTCTTCTTGCGTCTCCCCGACTAGACCAGGCTTTTATGTGACCAGGAGCTGTGTCTGGTTTTGCCACTGTTGTACTCCCAGTCACATCCATGGTGCCTGGCATGACATGCTTGCATAATACGTTCTCAGTAAGTGAATGAACCAATGGACTCACCTACAGAAAGGACCTTTGATGTCTCTCCCAACTCATCAGAGTAATCTAAAATAGTCAGCTTTGAAGGAAAAAGGAGTATTTATTTGATGCCACAAAGAATTCTAACAGAAAAGAATGCTCCGAATCTTCTAAGGCACATGTAATAGGAAGGCAGGTCTGGAGTGAAAAGCTTGTCAAGTTAATGATTAGTTTGGTGTTTCTTTTCCTGTAGGATTATGACAAATGTAACAAGACTGTAGATGTAATTAGCCCTGGTGCTTTGGCCTTACATTTTACACTTATCAGTTTTCGTGGAAGTAAATCTTGACTCCTACAGCTCTCATCACAGTGGATGCTGCAAGTGCAGTGATATCATAGCAATAATGATGTGGAGTATTTATGACCAAGCTTTTTGTTGAAGGTACTTGTAATACATCTTCTGTTTAGTGTTACTAGAACACCACGATAATTATTGGGCTGGTTATTTGTTAAAATGATTTAGACAAAAATTTTAGGAGAAAATTAGGTGCCATCGAATGATAATCTGCTCTTAGCAGAGGATGATGAATAAATACGTGAAGATTTGCTCCCAGCGATTCAGAACTAATACTGAACAGGTAATAAACGAGGTTTTCAGTTATGCCTACAGAGAATAAGTGCGTTCTCTGAGCCATTCAGACCTCTGAAACCAGTACTACCTCAGAATAGGAGAAACTAGTTAATTTCCACATACTGAGATCACCTCAGGGGAAGCTCAGTTGGATTTTAGAACTATCACAAAGACATTGAACCCTGGTGTCCTAGATTAAACAAGAGTCAAGATCACAGTGAGAAGAGAAGAAACCTGTGCGTGTGTGTGTGTTGATCAAGGAAGAATTTGCAGGTAGATTTTAAGCCTTCAGTTTGAGCACATAACTTCATTGACAGTAATAGGAATTGAATACGTAGCCAAAGAGAGAAAATTCAAACCAGTCCCCAGCACAGAGTATAAATTAGATATGTAAAAGAAAAATGGAACTAGGGATTTGTGAGGTGAGTCTAAGAGGAGGAAGACATCTTGAAACATTAAGAAGCACTGCCTATTAAAGTCTGGAGGGGACTGAGAGAGAACATGGCACACACGGATCCATAATCATCCTCTCAACCCTCTTAATGCTGACGGATGGAGCATTATTCTGTAAGCAGTTCATGTGACCAAAGAAATAAATATGCTGTTCTTGATTGGTTTTGTTTGTCTATTTATTTTTGGTTTTGAGGTGGAGTCTTGCTCTGTCCACCAGGCTGGAGTGCAGTGGTGAGATCATGGCTCACTACAGCCTTGTTCCTGGGCTGAAGTAGTCCTGGGCTGAAGTAGTCCTGCTTCAGCCTCCAGAGTAGTTGGGTCCACCCACCACCACACCTGGCTAATTTTTAAAATATTTTTGTAGAGATGGGGTCTCAGTATGTTGCCTAGGCTGACCTTGAACTCCCGACGTTAGGCAATCCTCTTGCCTTGGCCTCCCAAAGTGCTGGAATTCTAGGTGTGAGACATCAGACCCAGCCTGTTCCTGGTTTTTATGCTTGGAACATCTTATATACAAATGGACTTTTTTTTTTTTTTTTTTTTGCCTTGAATCAGAGACAAAAATTGAGCTAAATAAGGAAAGGGAGTACATTTGTTAACTCCAACTCACTAACAGCTTCAGCTTTTTAATATTTTAAATAAGAGCAAATCTCTCCCTTCATTTTCATTCATCTGGCTGTGCCCATTCCACAATAGTAAATTTTAATTCATTTTGGCCAAACTCTGATCATTTTGACTCATTTAGAAGGTCAAGGAAGTAGAGTGTGTCAGGTTGATTTATTTCCCCTATAAATTCTCCAGGTTGTCTGTTAAAGGGATTTATGGACATAAGTCATATCTACTTTTTTAGTTACTATAAGCCTATAACTTTTATTCTGATTTCAGAGAGTGAATGTCTTTGAAATAAATCTAAGATCGTAGCTCCCCAACCAAGATGATTAATAAAATCACTTGGGGAACTTAAAAAATATACAGATTCCTGGATGTCATCTCCTATCTACTGAATCAGAGACTCTGGTGGTGGGGCCAAGGAGAAAAGGTCCTCAGGAGATTCTGATGCCGTTCCTCTGGGCCAACAATTAGAACTAGACTCCAACTTCTCTCCCAAGATAGTGGCCAGAAGGAAATCATTGCAAGTTCATGTTCTAGCATGTTAGAGGAAGGAAAGTTAGACTTGTGAAGAAACTAAATATCTCCAAGTCCAATTCAAACTCTTTTAAGTCACCAGAGGATTTCAAGTTCTTTCTTTGGGAGCAATTCAGGTCCAGGGTGTAACTGGGCCTTTAAGGCTTCAGTTTTCCTTGAGCAGCTCCAGGTGACTGCTTCCCTGTAGGAACATTCTACTCTACCCACTCTGCTCTGCATCCCAAATCTAGGGAATCCTTCAAGGCTCAGCCAGAGATCACCTCTTCCATGAAAACAGCGATGACTACAGGAGCTTTTTCTCCCTCTGAGAATCCCCTGGGCTAGTCAGAGGCGTATAATTTAACACATAATTGTTTTCTAATTGCTTCCGATCTGTTCTGTTCCCTCACCCTATTATAAGCAGCTCAAGGGTGGAGACCATGGTTCTCTCTCAGTGTCTTTAACAAGGCTGGTTGCCTGCCTGGCTCACTGCTGTGGCCCCAGAGGCCCAGGCTGGCATGAAATTGGCTCTCCATGAATATTTGTTGAATTAATGAATTTGTTGATGGCATGAGTGTTGGAACATTTAGTCAGAAAATCATGACCTGAAGACAAATCACCTCGTAACGTGCTCCATTCTATTCCATTCGACCAACATTGAATCCATAGGTATGGGGGGCCTCCTCTGGGCCGGGCACTGTCTGTCCTAGGTGCTGGGGACAGAGCAAAACTGTCCTCGATTGATGCACTAAGTGTGAACCTGTAAGGGAGGGTAAATTAAAAGCTTTTGAAAATGGAATTGCTTGGCTGGGCGTAGTGGCTCACGCCTGTAATCCCAGCACTTTGGGAGGCCGAGGTGGGTGGATCACTTGAGGTCAGGAGTTCGAGACCAGCCTGACCAACATGGAGAAACCCC
>NW_012108820.1:662917-667337 GCF_000951045.1 Mandrillus leucophaeus
GTCTCAGCCTCCCAAGTAGCTGGGACCACAGGCGCCTGCCACCACGCCCAGCTAATTTTTTGTCTTTTTAGTAGAGACGGGGTTTCACCGTGTCAGCCAGGATGGTCTCGATCTCCTGACCTCGTGATCTGCCTGCCTCGGCCTCCAAAATGCTGGGATTACAGGTGTGAGTCACCACGCCCAGCCCATTATTATACCTTTTTAAGACCTGAAGATGAAACAAATCAGAAAAATAAAATGATGATAGTCTGAGATTTTTGTCTTAGAAACTGGGTCATTCTCAGAGACCTCAGAAATCTTAGACTAGGTACCCCCAAATTGACTCTCTCTTTCTTTTTCTCTTTCTCTTGTCGATCTATCATCATCTAGCATCATCATCATCATCTATCATCTATCTATATCTAATCTGTCTATCGTCAACTATTTATTTGCCTGTTTCCGTAGCATTTGATTCCTCACAGCAAGCTGTCTTCCCGGGTTCTGGGGAATTCTGCTTAACGTCCTCACTTCTCGTGGCAGAGTCCGGCCGTGGTTTGTAATCCCTGACATTGTTCCTTGGGGCAGCGGCCATGCTCCTTGGTGTTTTAGACCTTCTGAAAACTCTGAAAGCCGAGGCCCAGCCAATCAACACCTCAGTGGGGGTTGTGCTGGAATTGCCTCTGTTTGATCTGGTCAATATAACTTGTCTCGGGAACAACCTGTTAGTTCCCCAGCTTGAAAACAATTCTACTTGCCAAGTTCCTGCTGACGGGCTGTGCTCCCTCGCAGTGCCAGTGGCTGTGCTCCCTCGTAGCGCCAGTGGCAGCCAGCAATTCATCTCCGGGGCCAGGGGGTGGCTCCGTATGAGATGAGACCCTGGGATCACAAGAAGTCAGAGGTGGGGCTGAGCACTGCATGTGCCAACAGATTTATATTCTGGCTTCACCTTGGTGCTGCCTACTGGTCTCCCAAGCCCAGATGCCCCCTCACCTTTCCTGAAGAAGGGCCCTGTGGGCACTTTGTACTTGCTTCCCCGATTGAACAATTAAACCAACCTTGAAACCATTTGTGGACATGACTGTCACCCACTAGACCATGGGCTCCCCAGGATGGAGGCCGTGTCTGATTCATCCTTGTTTTTAACAATGAATACAACACTCAGGTGTAGGGTGTGTAGCATTTATTTAGTGTTTATTATGTGAAAAAAATGAAGATACAAATGGAAGGAAAGGGGCAGGGGTGAGGGCATGGGACTTCACTCTGACAGTCGTCACGTCTGGTTCTAAGATCTCCTCTTTCTTCTCCCATCTCTGAGCAGTCCCTACGGGGTACATATGAATTTTTATGTCTCTTTCCTAATCCTTCTTAGTCCCAGAGAAAAAGTGACAGGGGCCAGGCAAGACAACAAATGATCCACTCCCGTATTTGTTAGGATGGGCTAGGTTATGCTGTGGTTAACAAATAGCTACCTGAATCCTAGCAGCTAAACGAAAAAAAACTGCTGGGCACGGTGGCTCATGCCTGTAATCCCAACACTTCGGGAGGCCAAGGCTGGTGGATCACCTGAGGTTAGGAGTTTGAGACCAGCCTGGCCATCATGGCAAAACCCTGTCTCTATTAAAAATACAAAAAATTAGCCAGGCGTGGAGGCAGGTGCCTATGATCCCAGCTACTCAGGAGGCTGAGGCAGGAGAATCACTTGAACCCGGGAGGCGGAGGTTGCAGTGAGCCAAGATCACGCCTCTGCACTCCAGTGTGGGCGACAATGGTGAAACTCTGTCTCAATTAAAAAAAAAAAAAAAAAGGAAAAAAGCACTTAAAAACGTTGTTTATTAGATCACTTACTGTAAACGTTTATTACAGACTGGCTGATTCTCTGCTCCGTGTCGTTTTCCTTCTAGGACCCCAGCGTTGGGGAAACTTCCATCTGAGATGTTACTGATTGACAGCACAGAGGTCAAAATACTACAGCGAATCCCTCTCGCTCCTGATATTCTCTCACAGAAGTGACACCATCTCTGTTCACATTCCCACTGTCAAGACCGAGCCACACAGTCACACCTAATCTCAGGCAGCTAAGAAATGCAATTCTGCCATGTGCCTAGGAGGAGAAATGAAAATATTTGGTGCAAGGTGCCAACAAGTACCACAGCTCAAAAAATGAGATCTATCTGTCTATATCTAGGGCTACCTCTCTCTCTGTCTATCGAATGAGACTTTCTGCCACGCTTTCCATTTTTGCCGAATCCCATCTCACTTATCATCTATCCATAGCTAATCTGTCATCCGTCTATTTATTTGCCTATTTCCGTAGCATTTGATTCCTCACAGCAAGCTGTCTCCACAGGTTCTGGGGAATTATGCTAATATCCCCACCTCCCATGGCAGGGTCCAGCAGGAGCCTGTGATCCTTAACACACCAATTAATTGTTAGGTGGGAGCTCCTTTTCTCCAGATTTACTATCCCCCTTTAATACCTCTTTCTACAAAAAGACCCCCCAAATTAAGGCACCTGGCCGGGCGCAGTAGCTCATGTCTATAATCCCAGCACTTTGGGAGGCCGAGGTGGGTGGATCACCTGAGGTCAGGAGTTTGAGGCCAGCCTGGCCAACCTGGTGAAACTTCGTCTCTAATGAAAACACAAAAATCAGCCAGGCATGGTGGCATGTGCCTGTAATCCCAGCTATTCAGGAGGCTGAGGCAGGAGAATCGCTTGAACTGGGGAGGCAGAGGTTGCAGTGAGCCGAGATCGTGCCACTGCACTCCACCCTGGGAGACAGAGTGAGACTCTAGCTCAAAAAAAAAAAAAAAAAAAAAAAAAAAAAAGAGAGAAAATGAAATTGCTCTTCCAAGTCCTGGAAACTAGGAAAAACAGTTCAGAGATCATTTCAATAACAACCATAGCTCAGAAAACATAGGACGATAGTCCAGTACCAGTGATTGGGTGTTGCAAGATTGCAGTTCAAAGTAGCCCAATGTACGAGACAGAACCACAGTGAGAACTATTTTTCTTCCCTCCCAGAGCCTTCCTCACCACATATTCAGACTGACAGAGGCCTCTACAAACTGGGCATTGTGGCTTGTTTTAATTTTGAATGTATTTTATGTTGAAAGTTTAGCTCTTTGGCAGCATGAACCGGACAGGCAAGCCTTGCCCATTGGCCCTTGGTGTCCTTTGATGTTTTCCCATTTCATGACAGAATTCTAGCGTCAAGATGTGAAGACCTCACACTAAGCCAGCTGATTTGAAACCACCCAAGACTTGGCGATTTGGTCTAAAGAAATAATAGTATTAGATTTGCAGAAAAGACTTCTTTTCTATTCACAGTGATTTTGGTTTTTAATAATGTGATGGATCCATCTGTCCTTCCTGCTCCCTATTTTACCTGCCACCATTGTCTTTCTGTGCACATGCTAAAGTCAAGAGTAGGCATTTCAGCCTAACCCAACGCTGCCCTTTCCTCAGCACATGGCTTCGGCTCTGGCTCGTGGTAATTACCTAAGGAATTGATTGCAGGGAGAAGCGGCCCACTGAGATTTCTACTGCCAAGTAATTAGGGCCGGAGAAGTTCCACAGACCATTAGTGTCACTTTGGGGAACAGGATTTTACAAACATTGTGGTAGGCACTTGAGCTGAAGTCCTGTGTCTTTTTAAGGAGGAACGAACCTCAGTAAAAGAGAGAAAAGAGGTGAGACGCAAATGAGAAACAGATGGAGAGAAATTAATCCAAAAAGGAATATGAGGGAAAGGTAGAAAGAAACACAGAGAGCCTTAGGTTTAGGTAGTTTTCTGTTTATCCGAGGAGATGGCCAGTGTATTCATTTAGAGGATTAGTTAGTTTTTTGTCCCTGTGTCTGTCCCTGAGTCAAGGGGTGCCTGTCACACAGGAAGGGAAGTTTTGCTAGGCAAACTGCTAACCAAATGACACCCCCAATTTGTTTCACACTGGCTTTCCTGGATTGGGAGCCCTTTTCTGTAATGTGGTCCCCGGAGTCCCTGGCATGCAACACCATATAATGGAGCCCTCTGGTGCTTCATCTAAGTCATCTTCTACAGGGGTCCAAGTCATTCTTCCTAGCAAAGGCGTCTTGTTGAAGTTGTGGTAATTATTTTGAAGCATTGTTAAAATGCATTCGGTGTCAACAAATGGTCCTTTGATGTAGGGGTGAGATGGGACTACGAGATGCAGGAAAATGATTTGTTTCCTGTTATCGTGCTCAAGATATATTTGCATAGATCGCTTTTCTGGTTACTTTGAATAGAGGCACCACTGCAATGCACCAAGGCAAAGGTCAGAAGTGTCTCTGTGTAAAGTTCAGCATGGATTTCTGACCACCTGTACCCCTGAGATTTTCTGATTTGATGTCATTAATATTTCCATTAGGAACAATTATTATATGACAAAACATATAAGATTTCATTATTATACTTTTTTTTTT
>NW_012108820.1:667387-675846 GCF_000951045.1 Mandrillus leucophaeus
CACTCTGACCGAATCCTCAGACAGATCATGAGAACCATCTTCTGCGAGGGGGACTGTCCCTGGCCTCACTTGATCAATTGTATTTCTCAACTCCTCATGCCAGGTTTTGGGCTTCCCGCACCCCCAGGTGTAGTGTTGTGGAGACTGAGAACAGGCACAGAAAGTGCTAACGGCCTCCTGGGCACACTAGCGGCTAGGCTGGGTCTTGGTCAGTGCTGGAGCCAGGCCGCTCTAAGATTCCGGCCCAGTCCACGAAAGGCCTGCTTCTCTGGCCTGAATGGTGAGTGAAGCCTCAGCCCTCCCTGCCTCCCTCTGTGTGCCTCTGTCTCCCAGGGTCTCCCGGATTTGGAATCTTACCACTTGTTCTCTTTAGACTTACCTCTTAGTTTTTGGCCCTGGCCGGATACCCCTGCCCCATTCCAAGGACAGTTCCCAGGGAGTAGCTTGGGGGACTTTAATCCTCTCCCTGATAATCTCCATCTACTTTATTCCCCCACCCCCGCCATACCTCTCTAAAGAAAATACCATCTAAATAACAATAGTGCACCGCTGAGAAGTCAACACTTCAGGACAGGCCTTCAAGACCTTCATTCCAACCAGGGTTTCACTTTTAAGTCCCCTCCTATAAGTAAATTGTGGGTCACACATGCTGGGACTCAGTTACTTGACACTTTGGCTTGAAGGTTCTGACAAAAAGCTGTGACGTGATCCCAGTCCACCCAGCAAGGATAGGTCTGCAAAGGTCCAGGTCCCTGACAGCTGTGAAGGGTCTGTGGGAGCCTCTTGTCTCATTGGAGAGGTCTAGAGAAGCAGACATGATGAGACCACTCTTCCCTGGTAGGTGATGAATTGAAGGGGGAGGAGAGCAAAGATTCTCAAAGTGAGGTCTCTGAACCAGCAGCATGGTCGCCACCTGAGAACTTGTTGGAAATGCAGATTCCTGGGCCCATCTAGAGGACCTGAAAAAACTCTGGGGACAGGGGGCAGCCCTCTGTGCTTCAGGCAACTCTGATGCTGCTGGCATCTGAGAACCACTGGCTTTGGCTTTGGCCGGTCTTTGGGTCTCCTGCAAACACATGGGGCATCTGTTACAACTCACACTCTTAGGCTAACCTCAGACCTACTAGGTCGGCATGGCTGAGATTCCCCCAGGAGTTTTCACTTGAATAAATGCCCCTGGGGACGTTACTGTCTATCAAAGTTTGCAGAAGACACTGGCAAAAAAAGGCCAAGGGGTCCAGGGTCTGGAAGGGTGGGAGTTCTGGGTTTGGAAGGCTTAGGAAAGTCAGGGAGTTGCTCTAACTACAGGAGACCAAGAAAGAGAGAAATCTGGGAAGTGTTAGCTGGCTAAATTAATGTAGTCAGCTTGTGATTATCCAGCTGGAGGACATATAGGCCCTTTGACCAGCTGTTCCCGTTTAACCCAGTTAGGATACTGATGCTCCTTCAGCTCTCCGGCTGCACACTGGCACCTCTCTGACTTTCCCTCCACTCTTCCTGAGAGCTTCCTAGTGCTTCCTCCACGTGCTGGGGAGATGCCCCAAGGCTGCTGAATCATCTTCTCATCCTGCCCCCCAGCTCCATCCCAGCAGAGGTCCCCGTGGGACCCCTGTTGCATGGCAGCTGTCCTCTTTGGCCACAGAGTTGGGAGGACACTGCTCTCCTCAGGTGCAGAACAGGGCCTCACCACCCTTCAACAGAGCAGGGACCAGACTGAGATTTCAAACAAGGCTCTAGGGAAGGTACAGGGAACAGTGAAAGGAAGTGTGACTCCAAAATGCGATCCTTGCTTTTCAGCCCTAGACCCACCTGGCATCTGGTGCTGGGCAGGCTTCCTCCTTCCCTTTCCCCTTCCCCTTCTCCTTCTCCTTCCCCTTCCCCTTCCCCTTCCCCTTCTCCTTCTCCTTCTCCTTTTTTGATGGAGTTTTTGCCCTCATTGCCCAGGCTGGAGTGCAATGGTGCAATCTCAGCTCACTGCAACCTCTGTCTCCTGGGTTCAAGCGATTCTCCTGCCTCAGCTTGCCGAGTAGCTGGGATTACAGGTGCCTGCCACCACAAGACCAGCTAATTTTTGTATTTTTAGTAGAGATGGGGTTTCACCATGTTGGCCAGGCTGGTCTCAAACTCCTGACCTCATGATCCACCCACCTCGGCCTCCTAAAGTCCTGGGATTCCAGCGTGAACCACCGCGCCCGGCCGTCTCCTGCTTTCTTCTAAACCTGCCTCCACATGGCCATTGTAAATGCTCCCCAAATTTCTGTGTCTTGGAATCAGGGTCACAGTGGACTTCTGGCTTCTAGGAGGGTGCTCCCTTCACCACGGGACCCTTTCCCTGTCCCAGGGCTGGCTGCTTCCTGGCATGACTTGCTGTGGGTAAGACAGTTCCTTTTAAAGGTAGGTCTGCTTTCACCCCAGTCAGTTCAGGTCTCCTGGGAGGCAGATACCAGGGCAGGATGAGACACACAGGAGAAATGTGTGTGGAGCATGAAAGGGGCTTAGCCTTAGTCATTGGCTGTCTTCTGTGTCTCATCACCTGTCTGTAGGGTGTCAGAACAAATTAGTAACCAGCAGCCAACTCTCCTGTCCTTGCAGGCATTATCCCCTTGTACACGCCAATGTCCAGTACTGGCAAGGGTGTCCCCCTTGGCCCAGACATTTTCACAGGTTGCAGCCTATGAAATCTTCAGCACTTGGGCTGTCACTCTGAGTCTGGGACTATCCAATCCCCACTTTCCATTCCAGAAGAAGTCTGACTTGCCAGCTGGGCAGCAAGTGAGCCAGTCTCCAATATCATCTTATTGTCACTTTCCTCACACCACTCCTGGTACCCACTATAAGTTCTCTGAGAAGTCAATGCCAGGTGACATGAGGGAAGCAAGAGATTTACTGGGACAAATACCTGTGAACGATAACAAGGGAGAGCAGGATCAGGTTGGGAGAGACTTCACACTGAGAGGCAGCTCTGGCACCTGAGAAGGGAGAGCGGGAAGGAAAGATTAGACCGGAGGAGCCTCAGGCTGCAACATGTTCTGAGAAAGTCTTGGCCAGGCCAGTTGGGTGACCCAAGCAAAGTGCATTTATTGGAAGAGCCTCATGCTGGGCAGCAACGGCCTGGCTCTGGGACCCCGGCTGTGCTCATCTTGTGCTGGGAGCAGCCCAGGGGAAGTATGGCTTGGCATGAAGCCCATGGGGCATCTGAAGGTACAGCAGCTGGAGGCTGACAGTCATCCACATTCCCTGCAGCAGGCTCTCTTGAAGAGGGAGCCAAATGATGCATTTCTATGGCCGCCACATACCCAGAGAGTTTTGGTCCACAGTCCAATAGCCCAAGAAGACATTTGCACAGCCGTGTCCTTTCCCAGCCACTGTCCCAGTCCTGCCTATTGAGCCATCAGTGGTCCCCTGTGGCACAGTAGCAGCCTATCAGGCTCAGTGCCATTCCTTCTCAGCCTCTCATCAAAAGCTCAGCTATGCTTAGGATCCACTCCCATGCAGAGATGACTTGCTTCCTAATAAAGTAACTTCATGAAAAGGTACTAGGAATCTATTTGAGTTTTTTTACAGCTGGAAGTTACATGAGAGAATTTTGTTTTAGTCCCTCCCCCAATCAAATGGCATGCTCAGATTAGGGTAATTTGGGGGAGGGCTTATTTACAAAGGTGTGGGCAGGACGCAGGAAGGCCACAATGGGTAGTGCAGTGCTCTGGGTCAGTGGCAGCTAAGTTCTCACCATCCCTAGGTCCTGGATGGGGCAGGAGGAGAGAGTCACACAGAGGAGACCATCTTGAGAAGAACAGTGACCTCTGGATACAGGACACAGAGTCTGAAGCAGCCACTCCAGGAGTGAGCCTGAGGACAAGGAGCCTGCCCTCACTCCATTTCCTCCCCCCACTGGCCACACCCAACCAGAGACCAGAGGGGAAGGGAGTCCCTGACGTGGTCCAGACAGGTGAGCTTCGCAGGGCAGACAGCAGGTGCTGAGTGGGCTGGGGTGGGGGAACAAGAGCACACCCTCTAAGCATAGAAGTGAGGTGCAGTCCAAGGTCACACAAATGGTTGAATAAAGGAGACGAGCAACAATTCATCCTTCATTCATCTACTTAGCAAATATATTTTCCAGGCAGCACAGTGTTAGGTCCCAGAAATACAAAGATGAACAAGTATTAACTTTGTTCCCTGCTGGGCATCCTGAGGCCTTAAGGACACTGAATGACATAAGGTTTGGAAGCTGTGGCAGTTCTATTTTTCTTAATGTCATGGTCTCCTATTGCTGACAGAGAATTGAGATATAAGCTACAGTTACTATTCTGAGTAAGAATCTGCCTGTATCAATGACTGAGAGAGGCTGGGAGGGGTCTACTCACCCACTGAAGCCTGAATCCCATCATTTGGGTTCAGAATTGGGTCATAAACGGTTTTTTCATTTTTGAGAGTTCTGTATGATACTGCAGCCTCCAGCTCTCACCCCAGGAGGGTTAAGTCCTTCCATCCCCGGCTCTCAATGTTGGCTGCTCTTGGGAATCGCCAGGAGAGCCTTCAAGAATGCAGATGCAGGCTGGGTGGGGTGGCTCACGCCTGTCATCCCAGCAGTTTGGGAGACTGAGGCAAGAGGATCTCTTGAGATGAGGAGTTCAAGACAAGCCTGGGCAACACAATAAGACTCTGTTTCTATAAAAAATAAAGAAATTAGCTGGGTGTGGTGGTGCATGCCTGTAGTCCCAGCTACTTGGGAGGCTGAGGTGGGAGGATCCCTCGAGCCCAGGAGTTCAAGGCTGTAGTAGTGAGCTATGATTGCGCCATTGCACTTCAACCTGGGTGACAGAGCAAGATCCTGTCTCTAAACAAACAAACAAAACCAAAAACAAAACACAGATATCTGGACCTACTCCCAGAAAGTCTGTTTAACTGGCCAGTGGGATCCAGCCTGCTACGTGTTTAGATTCTCACCTACAGCCAGGCCTGAGCGCCAGGGAACCACTACCTGAAACCTTCGCTGAGAGTCAGTTATGAGCAAAACTGGCGCCAGGGTTGGAGGCAAACATTAGCACTCAGAGGGGAAACAGGGACACCAAAGACCTTTACAGTTTTGTTCAGTGTGAGCCACGCTGGGGTGGTGGACATTCGTGAACCTGCAGCAGGGCTTGCTATAATCCAACTGGCATGGGTGGCAGGGTGAGGGGATCCCTATCTGTTGGAACGAAGATGATTTGGAGGGGGTGTGTAGTGGGCACACGTGGACTGCTTAGGAGTAAGCTGCCTTGGCCCAGACATTTTCACAGGTTGCAGCCTATGAAATCTTCAGCACTTGGGCTGTCACTCTGAGTCTGGGACTATCCAATCCCCACTTTCCATTCCAGAAGAAGTCTGACTTGCCAGCTGGGCAGCAAGTGAGCCAGTCTCCAATATCATCTTATTGTCACTTTCCTCACACCACTCCTGGTACCCACTATAAGTTCTCTGAGAAGTCAATGCCAGGTGACATGAGGGAAGCAAGAGATTTACTGGGACAAATACCTGTGAACGATAACAAGGGAGAGCAGGATCAGGTTGGGAGAGACTTCAGACTGAGAGGCAGCTCTGGCACCTGAGAAGGGAGAGCGGGAAGGAAAGATTAGACCGGAGGAGCCTCAGGCTGCAACATGTTCTGAGAAAGTCTTGGCCAGGCCAGTTGGGTGACCCAAGCAAAGTGCATTTATTGGAAGAGCCTCATGCTGGGCAGCAACGGCCTGGCTCTGGGACCCCGGCTGTGCTCATCTTGTGCTGGGAGCAGCCCAGGGGAAGTATGGCTTGGCATGAAGCCCATGGGGCATCTGAAGGTACAGCAGCTGGAGGCTGACAGTCATCCACATTCCCTGCAGCAGGCTCTCTTGAAGAGGGAGCCAAATGATGCATTTCTATGGCCGCCACATACCCAGAGAGTTTTGGTCCACAGTCCAATAGCCCAAGAAGACATTTGCACAGCCGTGTCCTTTCCCAGCCACTGTCCCAGTCCTGCCTATTGAGCCATCAGTGGTCCCCTGTGGCACAGTAGCAGCCTATCAGGCTCAGTGCCATTCCTTCTCAGCCTCTCATCAAAAGCTCAGCTATGCTTAGGATCCACTCCCATGCAGAGATGACTTGCTTCCTAATAAAGTAACTTCATGAAAAGGTACTAGGAATCTATTTGAGTTTTTTTACAGCTGGAAGTTACATGAGAGAATTTTGTTTTAGTCCCTCCCCCAATCAAATGGCATGCTCAGATTAGGGTAATTTGGGGGAGGGCTTATTTACAAAGGTGTGGGCAGGACGCAGGAAGGCCACAATGGGTAGTGCAGTGCTCTGGGTCAGTGGCAGCTAAGTTCTCACCATCCCTAGGTCCTGGATGGGGCAGGAGGAGAGAGTCACACAGAGGAGACCATCTTGAGAAGAACAGTGACCTCTGGATACAGGACACAGAGTCTGAAGCAGCCACTCCAGGAGTGAGCCTGAGGACAAGGAGCCTGCCCTCACTCCATTTCCTCCCCCCACTGGCCACACCCAACCAGAGACCAGAGGGGAAGGGAGTCCCTGACGTGGTCCAGACAGGTGAGCTTCGCAGGGCAGACAGCAGGTGCTGAGTGGGCTGGGGTGGGGGAACAAGAGCACACCCTCTAAGCATAGAAGTGAGGTGCAGTCCAAGGTCACACAAATGGTTGAATAAAGGAGACGAGCAACAATTCATCCTTCATTCATCTACTTAGCAAATATATTTTCCAGGCAGCACAGTGTTAGGTCCCAGAAATACAAAGATGAACAAGTATTAACTTTGTTCCCTGCTGGGCATCCTGAGGCCTTAAGGACACTGAATGACATAAGGTTTGGAAGCTGTGGCAGTTCTATTTTTCTTAATGTCATGGTCTCCTATTGCTGACAGAGAATTGAGATATAAGCTACAGTTACTATTCTGAGTAAGAATCTGCCTGTATCAATGACTGAGAGAGGCTGGGAGGGGTCTACTCACCCACTGAAGCCTGAATCCCATCATTTGGGTTCAGAATTGGGTCATAAACGGTTTTTTCATTTTTGAGAGTTCTGTATGATACTGCAGCCTCCAGCTCTCACCCCAGGAGGGTTAAGTCCTTCCATCCCCGGCTCTCAATGTTGGCTGCTCTTGGGAATCGCCAGGAGAGCCTTCAAGAATGCAGATGCAGGCTGGGTGGGGTGGCTCACGCCTGTCATCCCAGCAGTTTGGGAGACTGAGGCAAGAGGATCTCTTGAGATAAGGAGTTCAAGACAAGCCTGGGCAACACAATAAGACTCTGTTTCTATAAAAAATAAAGAAATTAGCTGGGTGTGGTGGTGCATGCCTGTAGTCCCAGCTACTTGGGAGGCTGAGGTGGGAGGATCCCTCGAGCCCAGGAGTTCAAGGCTGCAGTAGTGAGCTATGATTGCGCCATTGCACTTCAACCTGGGTGACAGAGCAAGATCCTGTCTCTAAACAAACAAACAAAACCAAAAACAAAACACAGATATCTGGACCTACTCCCAGAAAGTCTGTTTAACTGGCCAATGGGATCCAGCCTGCTACGTGTTTAGATTCTCACCTACAGCCAGGCCTGAGCGCCAGGGAACCACTACCTGAAACCTTCGCTGAGAGTCAGTTATGAGCAAAACTGGCACCAGGGTTGGAGGCAAACATTAGCACTCAGAGGGGAAACAGGGACACCAAAGACCTTTACAGTTTTGTTCAGTGTGAGCCACGCTGGGGTGGTGGACATTCGTGAACCTGCAGCAGGGCTTGCTATAATCCAACTGGCATGGGTGGCAGGGTGAGGGGATCCCTATCTGTTGGAACGAAGATGATTTGGAGGGGGTGTGTAGTGGGCACACGTGGACTGCTTAGGAGTAAGCTGCCCTTGAGGGCAGGACCCATCTGGGGTGAGGTGAGGGAGGATTTACCCTAAGGGAGCCCAAGTACTAGGCTGGGTCCTGTCTTATTTACAATTTTGATATTTTATTCATCAGGGATATTTTGCATTAATTTTGATTTGCGTTAAAATATCATTTATGGTGATCACTGAGTTCTCTGGTGCTCCTTTCCATGTTTTTTGCCAGAGCTGGTAAGACTCAGCTCACCTGGTCCCGGACCTACTTGGGGCAAGGGGCATGGCATTTATTGCAGTGCTGTTGACTGTAGCTTATGATGATGGGAACAAGCTTCTTTTGCAATGGGACAGACTTGGATTTGAACCTCAGCCTCAGTGGCGTGACCTTGGGCTGGTCACTCACCTCTCTGAGTCTCAGTTTCATTCACTGTTATCCTGGGGATAACAGAAATCCCTAGGCTAGGTGGTAGGGCTGCTAGGGTGACATTCACGCATCGGAAGTACCTGCAGTGCCGTGGCAGGACCTGCATAAAGTGGGCCACCAGAGTGGGTTTCATCAAGGCTCCTGGGTGGCGGTGCATGGCACTGAGTCTGAGTGGGGCATGCTTCTTACCC
>NW_012108820.1:676646-682162 GCF_000951045.1 Mandrillus leucophaeus
GCCCAGGCTGGAGTGCAGTGGCGCCATCTCTGCTCACTGCAACCTTTGCCTCCTGGGTTCAAGCAATTCTCCTGCCTCAGCTTCCTGAGCAGCTGGGATAACAGGCGTGTACCACCATGCCGGGCTAATTTTGTATCTTTAGTAGAGATGGAGTTTCACCATGTTGGTTGGTCTTGAACTCCTAATCTCAAGTGATCTACCCGCCTCGGCCTCCTAAAATGCTGGGGTTTTGGGTTTTCTTAATCCTCCCTTGGAGACATCCAGAAGGAGGTGGGGATCATGACTGCTAAGGAGTGAAGCTACGTGCCCAGCGTGTCAGGACGAAGCAGCCCCGCACCCAGTGGCTTCCTTCTCCAGAAACGCTGGAGCACAACGTGGAGTGGGAGGGCTGGCTTTGGGGAGGCTCTGGCACTGGAGCGTCTGCCTTGTGGGGGCCTGGTGCTGAGGGGGTGTCCCTGTCAGTGGGGGCTCCTGGCATTGAGGAGCCCCAGGCACTGAGGAGCTCCTGGCACTGGGGAATCCCTGGCAGTCAGAAGCCAGGCTGTTGGTACAACTGAAACGCAGAGCTGACGGTGGTGATCTTCAGGGCTGGTTCCAAAGATCTGCGTGTTTTTCTCCCCCTAGGCGTGTGACAGGATTGCATTTTCTTGTCTTCTTGAACGCAGGCATTTTTTGGGTGGAAATGACTGTGCTGCTTTTGAGTGAGCGTTTGAAACGCCTGTGCTTTGCTTTGCAACATTCTTTCCCTTTGCCATGGTAACTGGCAATGTCCTAGATAGTGGCCTCCCCTCGTTCCCCCCACCCTCATCAACCTGGGGCCTGGAGTGAGGACGATGAGCTGCTGACCCTGGTTGTCCCTCAGCATAACCTGGCCCATCTTGCCTGCTGCACTGACCGGCCCTCCCAGCTCGGCGCAGGCCACGGGGACAGGCAGGAAAAATACAATTTCTTGACCCCTTATAAACCTGCAGAGTCTTCTTGGTGAGCTGGGAGACTCTGCAGCAGGTCAGAGGAGCACCCTAAGAGCGTGGCACCCATGACTCTCCATCTGCTCACGCCTTGCCCGTCTTTAAAAAGGTGGATGAAATATTATTTACACCATGAAGCCTTCTATAAATAGGGTGGACAGTCTTACCACATAAAAACCCAGGACACACAGCTGAATTTGAATTTCAGATAAACAATGCTACACAATGTATAATTTTTTAGTATGAGCAATGTTTGTGACATACTTATACTAAAAATTACGCATTGTTTATCTGAAATTCAAATTCAACTGGGTGTCTTGTATTTTATCAGGAAATCCTATCTATAAACCTTTCTTTCCTCGAAACCAATGTAACATTTTTAACTCTATTTATGACTTTCTGCCCAGGATTGTAATAATAATGTTCCCATTTTATCTGTCCCGTTGGACTCTGGGCTTCTTGAGGGTACACCCATAAAACTCAGGTATCTGGCACAGCACCTAACCCAGGCCCCTCACTTAGTACAGGCATTAACTCAATGAAAAAGTTGGTTCTGATGTGGCAGAAAGCTTTTAGAGGTGCTCAAAGAGAAAAAAAAAAAAGGAAAGCACAAAGTATTAGACATTTGTATTTTTCTCCATTTTCCTGCTTCCTTCCAAATAACATCAGAGTCTAGCATTTTGTATTTTGCGATGACTATGGTCTTAGCAGTTGGAAGGAGACCCTAACTTCTTTTCTAGGTTGTTATCGCCCTTTCCCAGCAGACCCTATGCTGGAAACCGAGCTAGTGCTTCCAGGGTCCCTGCGCCTCTCTGAGAAGCTGCTCTGCAAACTCTTGCATCCTGGTGGGTATGGGGGCACTGGGAGGCACTGTCCTGGAAAGGGAACATGCCACCGAGAGTCAAGGCACTGGGGCTTCCTGGGCTGCAGCACATAGGTGGATGAACTCCTGCGGCACCTTCACAGTATCAACTCTGCTACAGAACCCTGGAACAAAGCTTTGGGGACCGCAATGGCCGCTCCTGTGTTGAGCACCTTGGGTGTGGCACACGCCATGCTTTCGACCTCAGAAATCAGCGTTGGGAGCATCGAGGTTCCTGCATGTTGGACATTGGCCAGTTCCTGCTATTGAGCCCTTAGAGAAATGTCAACATCCTGAGAGCAGATGTTCCTCACTCCTCATTGCCAAGAAACTACTTAATGCTTATCTCACTTTCCCTTAGTCTGGGCTCAGAGTAAGGAAGTTTCTATTCATGCTCTAATCGCAGAAGCCAGCACTGGATTTCCCTCCCTGTGATGCGCTAGGTAGCCGTATTCTCCCTGAGGTCCTGGATTATTGGGGAAGGCAGAAATAGCCCCAATTTTCAGAATCTTAGGAAACTTTAGACGACTACTACTGCCAGTGGTAGACAACGTACCTCTAACTCAACTCAAACGAGTAAACTTTTACAAGCATTTATGCAGCTGGTGAACTTCTCTACATTGCAGAGTTTTCCCCCAGATTCATCCCAGTTCAGCTTCTCTTCCATTTCCATAACCGCCTGCATCTCAGGATAAACAGAGAGAGCCACGATCACCAGAACTGGACTTAATGGGTGTGCGCTCAGTGTTTCTTTGTGGGGGTTTCTTATCTTCTAGTAGACGCTTGAGTATGAAACCTGCATTTAGTCCCCCAAATGGGTTCAAATGGATCTATCGGCTCCCAGTGTTCTCGACACTTAGGTCCATGTGAATATGCCCTAGCAGCAACATCGATGCATCACGTACACACAAGGTAAGCACAGGAACACACAGACCTGCAAAGTGAGCGGAAGCCTCACCTTTCCCTGGCAGGGAACAAGAATGATTCTGGAAGTTGAAAGTAGGATGTGAGTCCGGGAAAGGCATCAAGGACAGCCATGACCCAGTTTAGCAATCCAGATCTCACCCTGACTCCCGTTCCGTTTCTTTTGAGTTCTTATTTTTCTTTCTGCATCTGCAGATGTTCCTTTATCTCTGTCCACAGTCAACCCAAGCATGGGATAGACCCCCTTGGCTTCCTGCAACACCTTCCCCGCCCACTCCCCGTTATCAGACATGTTAGGAATGTCTACTGGAAATTGAAGTAAAAAGGCAAATTCACCACATCCTGAGCTTTCCCTGCTTCTCTGTCTTCTTTCCCAGTTTCCCCCACCCACGAACCCTGTTCACCTGAAGCTGTGACCAGGACAGCTTCTAGATCCTGCCCATGCTCTGCATCTTGACCTTGGTGATGGTTCCATGTGCATTTGCTTTACAATTATTTTTAAAACTGAACATATATGACTTAATCTTCTGTATGTGCAATGTATCTTACATTAACAAAAAAGAAGGGAAGACTTTCTGTTCATTTCTCATGTGGCGTGGCTCAGCTATCTCTTGTTTATTTCCTTCTATGTCCTTGGAGGCTTATCTTCTATTTCAAAGCAGTTTATCTAGGTATTTCGCTAAACATGGGCAGTCCTCCCATTAAGAGGAATGTCTTGGCATAAGATAAGATAAAATTTCATAGTAGGATGGACACGACACAGTTTTGAGAACTGCGAGGGTCCAGTATGGCTAGAACGTAGGGTGTGAGGGGCAGGGCCAGATGAAGGTGGCAAGGTTAAGTGGGCCTGCTCTGGAGGACCCTGCAGGCCAGGCCAAGGCACGTGCATCTCATCTTAGAGACAGAAGGAGCCATGGGTCTAAGCAGAAGCATGCACCATTAGATTGGATCAGAGGTTCCCAGAAGGTGAGTTTAGAGCCTGGGAAACGAGGTAGGAGGGAATGTAATGAGTTCAGTCAGAAGAGTGGGCATGAGCAGGGGCAGTGTGGTGGAGAGGAAGCGGGGACAGGAGGCGTGCATTGGGATGGACAGGACTCCCTGGCTGTGTAGATATGACATGGAAGGGAGAGGAGAGACTGAGATACTGTGGCATTTCTAGCTTGTGTGTGACTGTGTGTGACTGTCATGCTGTTCTCGGAGATGGAGTGGTGGGAGGGAAGCAGGCCCTGGTCAGTGTCCACACGCGATGCAGAGCACACGGAGCCCAAGGCAAATGACAGACAGAATTCTAGGACCCATGGCCAACAGTCTACCCCTGTTTAGTTAAAAACAGTGACTAGCCAATCCCAACCCTTGGTCTCATGGCCAGGGTGAGCAAACTCCTTAGTTGTGAGCATCACCATCTTAGGCAGGGACAAGAGTGGAAAGAAGGAAAGGAAGGGAAGAGAAAAGAAAGGGGATCAGGCGAGTCAAGGTAGAAGAAGAGGCCAGGAATAGCAAGTGAAATGGGAGAGGAAGCTAGTAGAGGAGGGATGTGAGAATGATGAGATAAGAGACCAATGGCTGTGGTTATTGTTTTAGTCCATTTTTGTGCCCCTATAAAGAAATCCCTGAGGCTGGGAGCAGGGGCAGAGGGCAGGTGACACACTCGTTTGAACAACCAGAACTCCGGTGAACTCAGAGTGAGAACTCACTCATTACTACAAGGAGGGCACCAAGCCATTCAGGAGGGATCTTCTGTCATTGGTCCCATGACACAGACACCTCCCACCAGGCCCCACCTCCTGCATTGGGGATTACATTTCAGTGCGAGATTGGGAGGGGACAAACCATGTCAGTTGCCACAGGGAACAACCTTTTCTTCAGAGTGTACATTCATTCACTTATTCACTCACTCGCTCATTCATTCAAGAGGAGCTTAAGTGTCTGTTAGGTGCAGGCCCTGTGCACAGGCTTAGTGAAAACTCCCTCGTAAACAAATCAGACGTGGTTCCTACCCAGGTGGAATTTACAATCTGGTAGGTGAGGCAAATAATGAACAAATAAAAACAGAATAAATGTGTAATTACAAAGTGTGATAAGGATTGTGGAGGAAGAATGAAGAAGGCTGTGAGAGAATAACAAGGGGACTGGATTTAGGAACGTGTCTGTCGCTGTGTGTATCTGCAGTTGTATGTGTGGTTGTGTGTGTGTGTGATTCTGTAAGGCAGGGTCAGGGAAGATTTCTTTATGGGAGGATGAAAATCTCAAGGATGAAAAGGCAGGCTGTGCTTGTTGGAATAGGTGTAACATCCAACCCCCAAGTCTCAGTGGCTTACCATGATACAATTTTACTTTTCACTCACAATAGTCAGTGGAGAATCTGGGCAGCTCTTCAGGGCAGCTGCCGTCCAGATGTGGCCCAGCGTTCCACGGGGCTTTGATCTTCCAGCATCTCCATGTTCACTTGTCTTCCAACAGCATCACAGCAGGGAACGGAGCGTGGAGAAATGCACTCTGATGCCGAAATTCCTCTGTTGCTGACACATGTCCCATCCGCCGACATCTCACTGGCCACAGCATACCCCGTGCCATGCCTAATTTCAAGGAGACATGAGCTTAAAAGGCGAGAGAGCCAGAAATCTTGGGGAGTGCTAGTAATGCCTACCACATGGGCCAAGCCTGGGGAGAAGGGCATTCCAGGCAGTAAAGGAGTCCAGGAAATGGGGCTGAAGTAGAGTGAGCAAAGGTAATGCAGTCAGAGTAGATTTTCTTTTTCTTTT
>NW_012108820.1:684142-688402 GCF_000951045.1 Mandrillus leucophaeus
TGTGTGTGTATGTGGTGTGTGTGTATTTGGTGTGTATGTAGTGTGTGTGTATATGGTGTGTATGTGGTGTGTGTGTGTGTGTGGTGTGTGTGTGTGTGTATGTGTGTGTTGAGGGGGAGAGCTCTAGGGTTCGGTTTTGTACAGTGCAGTGAGAGACCCCTGTGAAGCACCCTGGTGGGAATATCAGAGGGCAGCTGAGTGTGATGCCTGACTCTCAAGGGTATTAACGTTAGATGAACAAATGCTCCACTGTTGCACTTACAGAGAAGGAGACTCTCATGCGACACCCTGGGCTGTCTCCCCACTCACCCACAGTCCTTTCTCCAAGTACAAATGGTACTGATTATTTTAAAATATAGTGTATTAACAGGAAATTGGAGCCACAATAAAGCCAACAGATCAGAAGATGATTGCCACTGAAAAGATAGTTGTGTCTGCACGCGGTGGCTTATGCCTATAATTCCAGCACTTTGGGAGGCCAAGGCGGGACAGGAGTTTGAGACCAGCCTGGGCAATACAGGGAGACACTGTTTGTACAAAAAATTTAAAATAAAAAGAAAGCCAGGCACAATGGTGCGTGCCTGTAGTTCCAGCTACTCAGCAGGCTGAGGCGGGAGGATCACTGTTACCCAGGAGTTCAGGAATGCAGTGAGCTATGGTTGTGGCACTGCATTCCAGCCTAGGCAACAGAGCAAGATCCTGTCTCTAAACAAATTAAAAAAAAAAAAACCCCGAGAAGAAAAGATAGTTTGTTACTCACAGTTCCTAAGAGAAGAGGACACACCTGCATGGGGTGCCACGTGGGGAAGCATTGGGTTGGGGAACAGCAGCAGAGGGAGAGGGAGGCAGGGTGGACAGGGCTGGGATTGATTAGTTTGAACACTTTCAGTGGGCTCTGGGGCGTAGGGACTGTCCCTAGTTGTCTGCTCCCTGGCCCTGGGGTTATTAGGGGAGGTGGATAGTGAATAGAGGAAGTGGTTTGGTATGAACTCTGGATTGGTTCGTTTACATTTTAAAAGCATCCTCCTGGGTGAGTTGTTTAATATCTTCAGGAGTTGGCTGAACTGAATTTGATCAGCAAGACTCTAGAGGTCAAAGCATAAGAAAATAAGGGACATAATGTACTGACACATTGTGTAACAGAGACCCACACTGCGCCTAAGCCCCCATCAATGTTGAGAGGTTTAATGACTTTGTTTGTTTGCTTGTTTTGGCAACAAGGTCTGGCTCTGTTGCCCAGGCTGGAGTGCAGTGGTGTGATCATAGCTCACTGCAACCTCAAACTTCTGGGCTCCAGTGATTCCCCTCCCTCAGCCTCCTGAGTAGCTGGGAATACAGGTATGCACCACTAAACCCAGCAAATTTTAATTTTTGTAAAGGTAGGGTCTCATTTTGTTGCCTCAGCTAGTCTCAAACTCCTCAAGTGACCCTCCTGCCTCAGCCTCCCAAACTGCCGGGATTATAGGCATGAGCTACTATGCCCGACCTTAATGACATTTTTTAAAGCATTTGTAAATGATGTTGTTGAAAGTTATTCCAACACACTTACCACGTAACACATTTGTTAGTCATCTGCTCTTAGAGATACATATAACAATAGGATGTATCTATCCTTCTTTCCCACCTCCTGACACCACTACCAAACAAATACCTTTCTTGGCCTCAGTGACTCTAAATGAACTCAGTTTAGATCAAACATGAGAGAAGGAAGAAAAGATGAAGGTGTATATTTAATTCTAATTTCCCCTTCTGAGAAACACTGTATTTTCGTTAGAGGCATGGGTTGCCTGGGAGATATGGTTATCAGGCCGGATTTTCAGTTGTCTGCAAAGTAACATGGATATTACCAAAAAGAGTTCTCATGCAGTTGAATGATTAGGGAAAGGACCACCTGGATGGATGAAGCTGTTGGTCTCAGCTGTGCACTCTTGCTGCCTGATTGCAGGGCTTACCTATCTCCTGACACTGGGCAGTTTCCTAGCTAGTCCCACAGATACCTAAGTCGGTCAGGTGCTCACAGCGTGACTACTAAGTAGCTGCTAACTCCGCAGGAGGAGGGGGAAGAGCTTGTCTGCTGCTTGCCGCAATGTTTGCTGCTCACTCAAAAAGTGCTGGGCCCTTGACCCTGGATTCCTCTGCTGCAGTGCATCCCACTGAGTGTGTAGCCCTCATCTGGGCCTGTTGTGCCATGGGACTCGGGGCAGGACGCCGGCTGCAAAGATGCTAGCGCTCTCTGAAGTAAGTGAGAGTGCTGTGAATAATATATTTTGTCTCTGATCCAGGAGTGTCATGTCTTCTGTCAGAATCCATGAAACTTGTTAGCTCACAGCTGGAGTAAAACCTTAAAGCTTCCATAGGTCTTGACATAAGAATCCAGCTATTGCATTCAAACGTAAGTAGTATATATTACAAAGCAGCTGTCAGTCCGTGGAACAGGGAGACCTTGTGCTTAGGCAAGAGAGACACCTGGCAATGAACACAATGGCCATTTTAAAAGGAGGCAGGTGCTTCTACTTCATTTGGATCTTAGGCAGTAGGGCATTCACATAAGATGATTGCTGGTTTGAAGGAAAGAACCAAAAAAAAAAACACAACCTTTTAGTGTTTAGTATGATTATAATGTTTAGTATGATTATAGTGTTTAGTATGATTATAAATTGATGATTTGTTTGAAGAATGAAAACTCCTAGAAGGGGTCACTGGAAAGGAAAACCTTAAAATCATGATGATCTGTAGGGTGATTTTCCTGAGAGAAAGGCATACTTTGCACTAATGGCTATCTTCCTAGTGAATTCATTTGGAAGCCAAAGTGGATAATTCCCAGCAGCCAGCCTCCACCCCAGGGGATCTGTCCCCCAGTCATCCAGGCAGCAATGCCGATGGGTGGACAGTGGCACAGCCCAGAGCCCAGTCCTTCCCTCACCCTTCCTGCCTGAAGTCACCGTCCCTCCATCAGCAGAGTGTTGTCAACTCGTTAACCACAGAGCAGGACACGGACGACTCCTCGTTTCCTTATGTCTCTTTTAAGCACAGCTCCATTGCACCCATGTTCAATTTTAGCCTCAGCGTCTGCCCTTAGCCACAAGTTCCCGGCATCTCTGTGGGAATTCATGATTCTGAGAGGAAGACAAGCACCCGTGTGAAGGGATGATTCACCCTCTCCCTTGAGAGTTTCAGTCTCAAAGCTGCCAGCAAATGGGTCTTGATGGAGACAAGTAGGAGACTGAGTATTTGGGCAGATGTCGTCATTTTAAATCTTTGTTGGGAGAGAAAAAAAAAACCCCGAACAAAATCAAAACAAAAGCCCTGTCGAACGGCACTATAGCCCTTCTTTATGTAATTGCTAGGGGGTCAGAGTTGCAAAATGCATAGAGAAGAAGTATTCCTGTTCTACAAGGACTTTTAGGACAGGAAGAAAAAGCCATACACAACGAGAAAGGCCTTGTTAAGGCTGGAAATGCTAACGTTTCACTAGTAGGTGTCTGCCCTCGATGCCGTCTGCCCCTTGGGTTCTGCGGTCCCGCTCCTCACCTTCCCACTGGCTGCCTCCCCATCCTTCGTCTCCTCCTTGCTCTCTTGCTCAGGGTTGCCTTCTCTGCTTCTTAGTCCCTTTTCCCATTTCTGTGGCTTCACTTCTGTCATTCTGTCCTTTCTCTTTTGATAGACCATGATCTGGTTTGAGTTCTTTGTGTACACATGTATGTGTGTGAGATATAAAAAAAATTAATATAATGCAGTGGGCAAAAAGCCTTAGGGCAGCTTGGAAACGGACAACAGGCTCAGCCTACTGCTCTGGATTCAGTATCTTGCTTCATCCTGCAAAAAGCCTATGGAGCATTAATAGACCCATTTTACAGATGAGGAACTGAGGCTCACAGAAGTTGAGTAGCTTACTGGGGGTCACACAGGTGGTATACTGTGGAGCCATAGCCAGCTCTACTGCTCACACTCTTCATTTCAGAGTGTGTCTAGCTAAGGGGGCTGGAAGGGAAGTAAGCCTTGAGCAGCAGGGTAGCTTGGACTCTGGAAGCAGCACACTTGGGTTCATAACTTGGCTTCTTCATGGACTAGCTCTGTGAGTTAGCCTTTCTGGGATTAATAATAGTGGTTCTCAGAGGGTCATTGTAAGGATTAAATGAGGTGGTGGAGGAAAAGGTACTGTGTCTGGCGCATAGTAAATGCTTCATTAATGTAACTAGGTCTGAAACCTAGGAGTCACCCTGGAATCTTCCCTTTTTCTCACATCCCACATCCAATCCA
>NW_012108820.1:688862-689822 GCF_000951045.1 Mandrillus leucophaeus
CCAAGCCTGGGGAGAAGGGCATTCCAGGCAGTAAAGGAGTCCAGGAAATGGGGCTGAAGTAGAGTGAGCAAAGGTAATGCAGTCAGAGTAGATTTTCTTTTTCTTTTCTTTTCTTTTTTTTTTTTTACGCAGAGTCTTGCTGTGTCTTGCCCAGGCTGGAGTGCAGTGGTACGATCTCAGCTTACTGCAGCCAGGTTTAAGCGATTCTCCTGTCTCAGCCTCCCGAGTAGCTGGGACTACAGGCATGTGTCACCACACCCAGCTAATTCTGTATTTTTAGCAGAGATGGAGTTTCACCATGTTGGCCAGGCTGGTCACGAACTCCTGACCTCAGGTGATTCGCCCGTCTCAGCCTCCCTGAGCCACTGCACCCAGACAGAGTTGATTGAAGAGGTGATCACGCGTCAGATCCTACACAGGAAGGATTATGAATTCTATTCTAACTACAGCCTAAGGTTTTAGCACAAGGGAGTCAGGGTGCATGATTTCTAGTTTAAAAAGGTGGTTTGAGTTGTTGTATGGAGAAATGGAGGAGGAGACTATGGAAGCCGTCGAGGCTAGAAGTGATACTGGCTTGAGCCTAGAGCAGTAGTGATGGAGAGAAAATATAATTGAGACATATATTGGTGGTAGAGTTGATAGGGTTGAGTGATGGATTGGAATGGAGAAATAAGAAGGGTCAAGAATGACAGATAATTTTCTGGATCAAGCATCTTAATGGATGGTGATGCTGTGTTTGGAGGCAGGGAGACGAGGGGAGGAATAGAGAGAGAGATTGTGTGTGTGTATGTGGTGTGTGTATGTCGTGTGTATGTATGTGGTGTGTATGTGGTGTGTATGTGGTGTGTGTATATGCTGTGTATGTATGTGGTGTGTGTGTCTGTGGTGTGTGTGCGTATGTGGTGTGCATGTGTGAAAGTGGTGTGTGTGTGGTGTGTGTGTGTCTGTGGTGTGTATGTG
>NW_012108820.1:697822-752788 GCF_000951045.1 Mandrillus leucophaeus
TGAGCTACTGAGGATGTTGTGAAAGTGCAGCTCTGACTCAGTGGTCTGGGATAGAACCCAAGATTCTGCATTTCTATCAAGCACTCTGCTGCTGCTGCTGGTCCAAGACCCTGGTATTGAATAGCCAGATGCTACATTATCTGCACGCCACCTCCACCTTATCTCCTCTGTTATCCCCTTGCTAAACCTGCCCACCTTCATTAGCCTCCTTGTTGTGCCTCAATGCACCAAGTAAGTTCTACCTGAGGGCCTTTGCACCTCTTGTTTCTCTCTGTCTGGGAAATTCTATCTCCAGACACGTGATTAACTCACTCCCTCACTTCCTTTAGGTATTGACTTCAATGTCACCCTCTTGGCAAAGGGTTGCCTGACATCTGTTCTTAAAATTGCATAACCCATCCCCAGTAACACTATTGGTTTTCATTCTCTTTTCTTTTGTTCATAGACTACAACTTTCTAACATCATACATATCATACTTATTTTGGTTTTTGTCGATCTTTCCCAGCTAGAAAATAAGCCTTTTTTCAAAAGGTGAATTTATTTTTATTTATTTGGTTTTGATTTTTTAAATGTTAGATTCGGGGGGCACCTGTGCAGGTTTGTTACATGGGTGTATTGCATGATGCTGAGGTTTGGGCTTCTAATGATCCTGTCACCCAAGTAGTGAACATAGTACCCGATAGGCAGCTTTTCAACCCTTGACCCACTCTTTCCCCCCTTTTGGGATCCCCCACGTTTATTGTTCCCATCTTTGTGTCCCTGTGTACTCAATGTTTAACTCTCACTTATAAGTGAAAACATGTGGTATTTGGTTTCCTGTTTCTGCACTAATTTGCTTAGGATAATGGTCTCCAGCTGCATCCATGCTGCTGCAAAGGACATGATTTCATCCTTTTTTATGACTGTGTAGTATTCCATGGTGTATATGTACCACATTTTCTTTATCCAGTCCACCAGTGATGGGCACCTGAGTTGATCCCATGTTTTTGCTATTGTGAACAGTAGTGCGATGAACATATGAGTGCAAATGTCTTTTTGGTTAGAAGGATTTTTTTTGGGGGGAAGTATATACTTAGTCATGAGATTGCTGGGTTGAATGATAATTCTATTTTTAATTCTTTGAGGAATCTCCACACCACTTTCCACAGGGGCTGAAATAAGTTACATTCCCACCAATAGTGTTTAAGTTATTCCCTTAACAGCCTCAAAAAATAAAACAGTTAATTTTTGACTTTTTAACAATAGCCATTCTGACTGCTGCGAGGTGGTATCTCATTGTGGTTTTGTGTCTAATCATCCTCTGATGATTTGTGATGTTGAGCGGTTTTTCGTATGTTTGTTGGTCGCATATATGTCTTCTTTTGAGAATTGTCTTTTCATGTACTTTGCCCACTTTATAACCAAATTAGCTTATTGATTTGTTTAAGTTTCTTATAGTTTCTGGATACTAATCCTTTGTTGGATGCATAGTTTAGAAATATTTTCTCCTATTCTGCAGTTTATCTGTTTACTCTGTTGATAGTTTTTTTTGTTTTTTGTTTTTTGTTTTTTTTGCTGTGCAGAGGCTCTCAGAAGCAAGCTTGTTGAGGTCACACAACCTTGTCTCTTTGTTCAGTGCTATATATCCTCAGCTACAAGAAGAGTGCCTGGTATATCAAAGACATTCAATAAATACATGTCAATCAAATTATTATTATTTTATTCCTGCTATCCAGATAGCACTGAAACAAGCCCCCTAAAAACAAAACAAAAATGAAAAATAAAAAACAAAACAACAACAAAAAACCCTGTCTTGTTCCATTCAGACTATAACAAAATATCTTGGGTTGGGTCACTTACAAACAGCACTGTTGTCCACAGTTCTGGAGGCTGGGAAGTCCAAGATCAAGGTACCAGAAGATTCATGTGTAATGAGGAGGGTTCCTTATAGTCGGTGCCTCCTATGTGTACTCACAGGATGGGAGAAAAGGGGCAAATAGGTTCTCTCAAGCTATGAATAAAGGCATTCATCCCATGCATGAGGATGGAGCCCTCATGATCTAATCACCTCCAAAAGACCTCACCTCTTAATACTTAATACTCACCTCTTAATACTTGGGGATTAAGTTTCAACATGAATTTAGGGGGAAAACATTCAGATGTTTTTCAGATCATAGCAGGCCCTCCCTCTCCCCTCCCAAAAAAAAAAAAAAAACAATTGGTAGGTCCTCTGCCACACTACAGGTATTCAGTGATTTCTCTGTAAATTGAGTTTCTGTACTTTAATTTAAAAGCAAAAGCTTGCTTCTCTCTAATACATTTCTATGGTGTGTGCTGGGTCAGTTGCTGAGAGTTGAGGCAGAATGTAAAATCCTGAGCAGAGACTGTGTGGGAAGACAAATTACAAAGTGCAGCTGGATGGCCAGGCTCAGCTGCCTCAGTCTTGCATACAGAGCATGTTTCAACGTTGTCTCCAGTTTCATTACTTTGTGCTACTCTTGGGTCTATTCTCCAGACCAAGCCTGAGTTCCTGATTGCTCAGTGGGGCTGTATGGGTTGGGAGGAGTCTCACACCCATCTGGTTGCTCCAGATCTTGGTCCTGAGTTAGGACCACCTTAGACCCATCCGGTTTCTCCACTTAGTACTGAGTTAGGACCACCTTAGACCCATCCGGTTTCTCCAGATCTTAGTACTGAGTTAGGACCACCTTAGACCCATCCGGTTTCTCCAGATCTTAGTACTGAGTTAGGACCACCTTATACACATCCGGTTTCTCCAGATCTTGGTACTGAGTTAGGACCACCTTAGACCCATCCGGTTTCTCCAGATCTTAGTACTGAGTTAGGACCACCTTAGACCCATCCGGTTTCTCCAGATCTTGGTCCTGAGTTAGGACCAGACTCTTGTCAGGCAGCCCTTTGGCTTCCCGAGAGAGAACGTTCTCGGTCTCCCACTCACAAGGCATACCCCCAACTTAATACCTTTCCTGGATTCTTTCTATCCCCTTGGTGGTGACTTGTTTTCAAGCATTCCTAACTGCATGTTCTACAATTCTCTAATTAATGATGACAAGGCTTCCCTGGCTGCAATCAGATCATGTTCATTTTTTATTTTGCTTCCTTAGTGAATCAGCTTCCTTGTGTCTTTCTCCATGTCCCATCTGAAACAGATATATACATATTGAGGTAGTATTTTGGGATCAACTTTTCTATAGAATATGCACAGGGTTTTCCCTGTTTTTACTTTTGTTGTGAGTCATCTCCCACAGCATTTTAGCCATAATGTCCAATGAAAAGGGCTGTCTTTTTCTATGTATTTATTTATCTGTGGCAAGAGCACCTGCCATGAGATCTATCCTCTTAACGATTTTAAGTGCACAATACAGTATTGTTAACTGCAGACACAGTGCTGTGTGCAGCAGATTTCTAGAACTTCTTCATCTCGCATAGCTGACACTTTATACCCATTGAAAGTCAACTCTCCATTCCCACTCCCCCCAGCCCTTGAGAACTACTCTTCTACTTTCTGTTGCCATGAGTTTGACTATTTTAGATATCTCATATAAAGGGAATCATGCAAAGGACTTGAATAGACATTTCTCCAAAGAAGACATACAAATGGCCAAAAGTCATATGAAAAAATAATCAACACCACTAAACATCAGAGAAATGCAAATCAAAGCTACAATGAGAAAGGCTACTTCCTTGCCTCTGTAAAATGACACATTGTTTTTCTAATAAGTTTCCATTTTCTTTAAGTTTGCTTGAGTTGGGTTCTACCACTTACAATAATAATAACACCAATAATTTAATTAAACTAAGTGCTTAATATGTGCCAAGTATTTCATATTTAGATAACTTCCAATTCCAGAGTAATCCACTTTACAGATAAAGAAATGGAAGCATGAAAAGAGAGGTTAAGTAACTTGCCCAAGTCTCTTGGCCAGTAAGCAGCAGAGGCAGGATTTGAATTTGCAATCTGATGCCAAGGCCTACATCCTTAACCACAGTGATGTAGACCCTCTCCCAAAAGCAGCATGGTGTCCCTCCTGTGGGCAGCCTCTCCGCATCTCTCCTTTAGGACAGATTCTCACAGGTGTAACTCGTATCTGATCTTAACCACGCGGAAACAATATAGAATAAGGGCAGGCGTCATTTGTTCCCCAAGAATGTCTTTGGGTTCTAGATGAAAACATAGAGAAGGAGAGAAACTCCATGAACAAACTTGTGGCACCATGATTACGCCTGTTGTTTCAGATGCATTTCTTTTAAAATGGTAGGACACTGGCCTGCCTCAAAGTCCTATTAAAGGCAAATCCAGAAGTAAAATAGCTTCGGTTATACCTGTGGTTTGACCTACCTCAGCTTCTCTGGTCCCTACCCCTCTCCTCCATCAGCCAGAAGTTTCTGTAGCATAGAAAATACCAGGGAAAAAAGAATTTCACTAGACAGGACGAGAAAGGCATCAGCTGTCATTTAAGGGAATTGAAGAATTAGGTCCCATGAGAATGCTAGTAAAAGTCTTGATTAAAAATAAAAACATTTATCTTGGTTCTAATAGATAGAGGGTGGGCCTGAACTCACTGAAGTGTCTGAATAAAGATGAGCATTTTCCTGGCAGGAGACACGGAATTCTTTATTGACACTTATCTGTGGCAGCAAAGTTTGTGATGAAGAGATACTCTCCAGCCAGCCCAGAGAGAAGGCGTTTGGAGACACAAATGGTCACAGGCTGGCTTAGAGGGGACTGGGCATTGAGACTAGAGATGTAAGCTAGGTAGGATGGGAGTGTGTTATCAATCTCGCTCATGGTCATGAGCAATTAGATGTACTTTAGCTGATCATAGCAGATGCTCAGTTTTTTTTCACATTTTCAGAGATAGGGTCTTGCTATATTGCCCAGGCTGGCCTCAAACTCCTGGCTTCAAACCATCCTTTCACCTCAATCTCCGGAGGAGCTGGGATTACGGGCACCACCTCATCTGGCTCTCAAATAGTTTTGAATACATTAAAAATAAAAATTGCTTCAATGTATTGAGCACTCTGTATGCCAAGGACTGAGCTGAGTGTTTTGCTCATCTAAATGCCTCTCCCAAAAGGGAGATGCGCCGACCATCCTTCTGCAACAGTCAGCTGGACGTGTCCACTTGACAAGGCTGTTACTACCCAGTTGTGGAGTCAAATATTAATCTAGGTGTTGCTGTGAAAATGTGGTTTATAGATGCGGTTAACATCTACCATCAGTTGATTTTAAGTAAAGGGGATTAAAAGGGTGGGCTTCAGCCATCAGTTGAAAGGCCTTATGAGCAAAACCCGACGTTCCCATAGGAGAAGAAAAGGCCCCTCCAGGCTGCAGTATCAGCTCTGCCTGAATTTCCAGCGTGCAGGCCTGCCCTACAGACTACAGACTTGCTGGGCCCCATGATCTTCTTTCTCTTTTTTTTGAGATGGAGTTTTGCTCTTGTTGCCCAGGCTCACTGCAACCTCCGCCTCCCAGGTTCAAGCGATATTCCTGCCTCAGTCTCCCAAGTAGCTGGGATTACAGGTGTGTGCCACCACACCAGGCTGATTTTGTATTTTTGGTAGAGACGGGGTTTCACCATGGTGGTCAGGCTGGTCTTGAACTCCTGACCTCAGGTGATCCGCCTGCCTTGGCCTCCCAAAGTGCTGGGATTACAGGCGTGAGCCACTGCGCCCGGCCTTAGGCCCCATAATCTTGTGAGCCAGTTCCTTAAAACCAATTTCTTAATATACGTAAAAGACACACACACACACACACACACACACACACACTCACACTCCTCCTATTGGCTGTTTTTCTGGAGAAACCTGACTGATACATCTTCTAACAATCCTATGATTATCCTCATGTTTTAATTGAGGAATTTGAGCCTCAGAGATATTAGGAGACTTGTTCACAGTCACACAGCTAGTAAAAGGTAGGGCTATGCCACTTTCTAAGATCTGGACTTTTTACTGCCACAATACATGGACTCACCAGGATAGCTGAAATCCAAGAAGCCCAGCCAGGGAGTTCTGGAGAAATGAGTGCTCGAATGCAGGTCACCTCTGCAGTCATCTGCAGAAAAGTTCTCAGGAGTCTGGGTTGAAGTACAAGTAAAATTCTTGAAGTACAGTTCTCAGAGAACCAGCTTCTTCACAACCTTGACATCACTAACAACCCATTGCTGGCCTGCTGCTACGCTGGCACCCTCGACTTTTCTCACCCAAGCTAATGGTATGTGCATTCTGGCTGCCTGGGCCGCCTGCCTCTCCGTGAGCACCTGGGCCGCCTGCCTCTCCGTGAGCACCTGGGCCGCTTGCCTCTCTGTGAGTGCCAGGGCCGCCTGCCTCTCTGTGAGTGCCTGGACCACCGTGCTGCATGGTTGCTGCATGCTTCAGTGTAACGGTTGCCTGGTCTGCCTCCTGCATTTCAGTCTATAGGACAGACTATGTGTAATCTTGCTCGCCAGCAAATTCCAAGCATGCAGCTCAGAGCTAGCCACATAGTCTACTTCATCAGCCCGTGCAGAAGGAAGTCATGAATGGCCGCTGTGACATTTCCACTTTGCAGGTTGATTTGAACTTTGTCTCCATTCTACATTTTTTCAAAGGTGCTTAAAAGAGGCCAATAGCCCCATGACCTGAAGTCATTACAAATCTAGAACTCGGATCTCAGCTGCAGGACTAGCTGCCAATGAATGAATGGACAGCCTGCCGCCTGTTATCAGCGAAGTGCCCAGTGCCTTCCTGCGCTGGCCAGGAAGACACAGCTTGAGAACATCACCGTCATTCCTGGGTGGTCTTCTCACAGGAAGTCCACGTTCACGCCATGCCCCTTGGAGCATGCTGTCAGAATCAATAAGCTGGAGATGAATTTGCAAAGACCTGTCATTTCACGTGTAACAGGAGCAAACCTTTAGAAAATGAGCATTCCTTTAGACTCAGTAAACATCCGCAGGACAGGCAGAAACTGGCATTTAGGATAAAGTGAGCTGGGCTAGACAGGGGTGGGGAGAGCTGGATGTTTATCACGTGAATGTCAGGCTGTCACCCTGAAACAGCTGGGGAATTCTCACTGAGCTGAGTGGTCTGGTGTAACATGTAAAATCATGATAGAAATAAAAAGAATCCTGGCTTGAGATTAGACGATTGAGACAAGCCCTGAAACCTTCCAGGCGTTCATTTCATTATCAGGGTAATCGCTCATCAGGAACATCCCTGAATTTTTAAGATTGGATTGCCTCGAACTTGTGCTTCTACAGCTTCAAGGTCTAAAGTCCTTGCTGCATTTGTGCAAAGCCCTGGAAGCTTCACTCTCAGCTCCCTCCTTCTCTTCCTTCTTGTGGGTGCTGCCTCCCTTTCACTGGGCACCGAACTAGACCCAAAACTCAGCACCTTTGCTTGTTTCCTCTCACGGAATCCATCTACTCTTGCGAAGATCTGCAAACCACAAGATGAGTATCCCAGCATGGCAAAGGGCTTCATCGTGTCTGGGTGGTGAGTATATGGGGCCCACGGCTGGCCTCCAGGCACTGCTGCGGTGTCTTTGAGTCCTACAGCCTCACACTGATGCCACCCCCACCTCCGCCAATCTCCAGCACCACACCTGAGACCCTTGAACTCCTGATGTGCCTGAAACCGGAGAAGTTCCTCACCACTCTCTTGTCTTACACCTTGCATGGGGCACCAGGACCTCCTCTCTGTGTGCTCACATCTCTCAGAGGGTTTGGCTAAATAATCAGTCCGCTGAGATGCTGGCCTGAGGACAAACCTGGTGTCCACTGCCAGGCCATGTGGAGGAGCTCGCCCGCCTCTGACCACAGAGCCACGCAGGACCCGTCTGGCTTCCTCTTCTCCTGCAGGGTTTTTTCTCTCAAGGTGTTCCTCAGTGGCTTGGTGAATGCAGCTATGGTTATGGTCCTGCTCTCCAGACAAGTGGGTGAATCGGGAGTGGATGTAGCTAAAGGTTGAGCAGGGATCTCCACTGTGAAGGAACAAGTGAGTTCTGTAGGCTTAGGCATCAGGAAGCCGGATTCATGTGCGCTCCAGAACACACCAGCCGGTGACCTTAGGCAAGTCACTCACTTTGCTGAGCCTCAGTTTCCACTTAAAAGGGATATAAGGGCATGTTTTCTATTTATTTCACAGTTTGTATGAAGCACAAATGAGTGCACATGTGTGAAAGAACATCATTCATTTTGCACGCAGTCTCCATATAAGGTGTTACAAAAACACAAAACATACAAAAGGAGCCTATCTCTAAGTTTTCAGATTTGAGATTCTCCCCCGATGTCTGCCTGGAACAAAGCTATGTTGGGGATGAGCTCTAATTTTGCCCCTTTTATTGAGGGAGAGTCAGAATAAAATTCCAAACTTGCTCACATAAGCAGGAAGCTGAAAGCATTCCTTCACATAGTCAGTGCTCGGTCAGATTCTCATCTAAAAAGCATTTAAGCAGCATGACTGAGTTTTAGGTGGTTTTCTAAGGTTGAGATGACAAGCACCTGATGTTGAGTTTCTGCAGCTTTTTGTCACGATGGCAATGTTCTTCCTTACTGAGCCAAGGCTGTGTGTCCGGGGAACAGTGTCGTGCAGGTAGCCTCGCAGTTTACCACTTCAGCCAACCCATGTAATGTAGTCAGACAAGCAGCAGGAGGGTGGACTGAGCTTCTCCCTGAGTTGGGGTATCACCCTGGCGTCCATGGGTCCATTGTTGTTCCTGACTCCCCCATACACGCTGATTCCTTCTCAGATTTCTCAGCTAGGTCAGCCTCCTGAGCCCTTGCATTTCCCTCAGACTGTCTGTGAGCACAGGGGTTCTACCTAGTCTAGATTTCTTTATCTTTGGTGTGTTCTGTTCCCTCAATTCTTAGGATAGGAAATCAAGATCTGGTTTGTCAGTGTTAAGTACGAGATGTTCTTTAGGCATCCAAGCTAAGTAGGCAGTTAAATATAGTATTACTGATTTACTGCTGTGTAACGAATTATTCCTAAACTCAGTGGCTTAAAACAACAAATAATATCTTACAGTTTCTGTGGCGGAAGGCATCTGAGTGTGGCTTAGCTGGCTCTTACCTTTAGGTGCATTCCCCAGACTGAGCCAGCACTGATGGCTCCACTTATCTGCTTAGGAGGAAGCTGCAAGCTGTTTGGCTCAGGGTGTCCCACAGACTGAACTTGAGGAGCTGTGATCTTATCTGAAGGTTCTTCTGGGACGGATCTGTTTCTGAACTCATGCATGTGGCTATTGGCAGGATTGGGTTCCTCCCAGGCTGTTGGACTGAGGGCCTCAGGCCCTCACTAGCTGTTGGCTGGAGGCTGCCCCCGGTTCCTTGGCACATGAGCCTCTCCCCAGAGTGGTTCACAGCGCAGTAGCCGACCTTCATCAGAGTGAGCAAGCAGGAGAGCAAGTGAGGGCCAGCAAGGCAGAGGCCTAATCTCAGAAGCAATCTAGCCCACCCTCAGGAAGCGGTGTGAACACCAGGCAGTGGGGAAGATGGGAGTCATCTCAGGGGCCACCTAGCACAGCACACAAGCCTGACATTGTGGGGAGGTGGCTGGGCTCCAAACAGACATTGGCAAGCTGTCAGGTCACCTAGAGATGCAATAACAGGAGTGAATGTCTAAAGAAAAGAGGTCCTTGGCCTGAGCCCTGGATCTTCCAGCCTTTAGGAATAGGAATCCTGGAAGGAACAAGCAATGGAGTGAGAGCAGGAGTGCCAGGGAGGTCTGACAGCTGGTATAGGCTGAGGCTAATTAGAAATGACCACTCAGAAATGGAAATGGAAGTGAAGGGATTGGGAAATGGGACCACAGTTCTTAAAGAGGTTGCCTACTGAGAAGAGGAGCCCTTTCCCAATCTTCAGAGCTCAGCACACCTCTCCTCTTCCCTCCTCCACCCTGGCACATTAAACACCGAACCTATCAGGTGGCCATCCTGTCCTCCTGGGTCTCCTCTTAACTTAAGGCTGGCGGGGGAGTCCTAAACTCCTGGGAAATGGGGAAGAACCTTGAGGGAGGTCAGGCAGTACAAACCAGGAAGCATCTGCAGGAGAGAGAAAGGTTAGTGGCTCTGGCAAATCATTTCCCCAGGACTTTGATCCGTGTGTTTAAGCCCCAGCAGGCAGAGCCGGCTGGCTGAGTCAGCACCAGCACACTGTGCAGCAAACAGCCTGACTTTTCTCTGAGTTCCCCTAGAGCTGAATTGCAGGCCAGGCAGTCAATTGAGAAAAGGTGCAATTAAGCAAATAGAAACAAAGAAGAGAAATAACAACTGGCAAGCTAGTGAATTAGCGGCAGTGTGTGTGGTCTGTTTTCTGTCTTCCAAGACATTCCCTGGGCTTAGTATACTAGGTGTTCACTCATTCATTCATTCAGTAAATTCATTCACTAAGCATCTTTGTGTCTCAAGTCCAGCGCAGGTGCTGAAAGAGCATGGTAGGCAGAAGCCAACGATGGCCTTGTCCTCAAGGAACTTACAGACTAGAAAGGGAGACAGCTGTGAATCCATGGTCACATGGATATATAAAAATTAGATTAGCGGCCTGGGCCCAATGGCTTACAACTGTAATCCCAGCACTCTGGGAGGACGAGGCGGGCAGATCACCTGAGGTTGGGAGTTCGAGACCAGCCTGACCAACACAGAGAAATCCTGTCTCTACTAAAAACACAAAATTAGCTGGGCATGGTAGCACATGCCTGTAATCCCAGCTACTCGGGAGGCTGAGGCAGGAGAATCGCTTGAACCCAGGAGGCAGAGGTTATAGTGAGCCAAGATGGCGCCATTGCACTCCAGCCTGGGCAACAAGAGTGAAACTCCATCTCAAAAAAAAATAGACTAGTGGTAACTAACAAAGACTCTTTCCTTGACCAAGCTGATCAGGTTCCTCTCAACACTCTTCTCAACTAGGCCCAAGCTCTGAGCTTGGCTCTTGTTCTGTACTTGTGGTGTTTATGTCACCCAGTCTTTGCAAAAATCAGTTTAGTAAGAGTAAGTCAGTTTAGCAAGAATGCCCTTATCCTTGATATCTGATCACTCTCCCTGTTTGATCAAATTCCTCATTCCTCACCCTCAATTTTTATCACCCTGACTGCCTTCAGCAAGAATCCTAAGTCAGTTTAGCAAGAATCCCCTCCCTGTGATGTCTTCTCTTAGTAATTTTCTATCCATCCACCCCTCACCCTGTTTCTTGGCTATAAATCCCCGCTTGTTCTTATCGTATTAGGAGTTGAGCTCCATCTCTCCCTCCCGCTGCAAGAATCTTGACACCTATTGGAATCGTCCTGAATAAAGTCTTTTTTTTACTGTTTTCACAATGTCAGGATAATTTTTAATGTAACTGCCAAGAAGGCGAAATACCTGACACTGTGGAAGCAAAAGTGAATAGGAGGATGTGACCTCGTCAGGGAGGCCAAGGAAGGCTGGCTTAAGGAAACGACACTTGAGTTGAAATCTAACATCTTAAGGCAGGATGTAAGTTAGAAATTATCCCAAACTTAGAAATAAAGCAAAAAGATGACCCCAGGACTTTCAGTGTCGTATTGAAACATTGTCTGAGAGGCTTATGCAAGGATCACCCAGTTCTCTAGGGGAGTACACCTGGTTTGACGTACTAGTAACTATTGATTAGGGCCCAAACTGTGTGGAGTTAGAGGTTAACTTGTAGGAGATTGTTAAGTTGCAAATGATTTTTGTTTTGTCTGGTTGGAGATGCAAACATTTCTGTCCAGTGGAAAAGATAACCTAAAAGGTCGTAGTTATATTGCCCTGTAGGGTATTCACTTGCTTTGTATTTAACTTTGCAAAGCTATTTCAATATTCCTTTCCTGAGAAAGCATGTAAGTGTCTGTTCCACAAACACTCTTTGGGCAGTTTTACCTCCCTGTCGGTTCCCTCATTCGTGAGTGAAATCAGTCTTTATCAGGTGTTCAGTATATATTTGTATGAGAGTCATGCTTCTGATTATATAAAACTCATACTTGGACAGAGGTGGGCAGAAGACATTAAATAAGTGTGGTGAGCACCTATTTACTCCGGACCCAACACCTGGACTTATTTTTTTTTCCAATTTTCAGTTTTTGTGGGTACATAGTAGGTGTATCTATAGAGTACCTGAGGTATTTTGATACAGACATGCAATGCATTATAACCACCTCAGGGTAAATGCGGCATCCATCACCTCAAGCATTTATCCTTTGTGTCATAAACAATCCACCTATACTCTTCTTGTTACTTTTAAATGTACAATTAAATTATTATTGACTATAGTCATCTTGTTGTGCTATAAAATACTTGGTTTTATTCTTTTTTTTTTTTTTTTTTTTTTTTTAGATGCAGTCTCACTCTGTCACCCAGGTTGGAGTGCAGTGGCATGATCTTGGCTCACTACAATCTCTGCCTCCTAGGCTCAAGCAATCCTCCCGCCTCAAGCTCACAAGTAGCTGGGACCACAGGCACATGCCACCATGCCCGGCTAATTTTTTTGTGTGTGTGTTTTTGGTAGAGACGGAGTTTTGCCATGTTGCCCAGGCTGGTCTTGAACTCCTGAGCTCAAGAGATACACCTGCCTCGGCCTCCCAATGTGCTGGGATTACAGACATGAGCCACCACATCCCACCTTTTTCATTCTTTCTAACTACTTTTTGTGCCCATTAACCATCTCACTCGCCACCCCCAACCCCACTCCCCTTCCCAACCTCTTGTAACCATCCTTTTACTCTCTATCTCCATGAGTTCAATTCAAGACCTAGACCTTGGGCTCTGAGAAAACTTGGAAAAACCTAAATGTGGTCATTATGTTCATGGATCTACCGGACTCATGAGTTAAAAAAAGTAAGAGTTAATAAATTGTCTACTCAGCAAAGTGTCTCATTGCTACAGACACACTGGTTCCCACTCAGCAACAGTTGACGGCTGTTGGTGTCCATCTCCCAATACAAGTTTGTGTATCTAAAAGGAATCCCCCTCATACCGGCTCCTTTTGCATACTTTGCTACTGTCAGTGTCTGAAGCATTTTCCTCTCTACCCACCAGGCTTGCAGTCTCAGTGCGCCTTTAGGTTCCTCTTCTTCTCCTTCCTCGGCCAGTTGCTCACTAAGTTCTGTCAATGCTTTCCTCAGCCACTCTTTGGGAACTGCCCCTTTCTCTCTGTCCTGTGGTCCCCTCCCACTCCAGGTGCTGGCATCTGTAGCATCCTCTTCCCTCTCCAGGGCGTCCCACTTGTTATTGTCAGATTAATCTTCCTCATAACAATGATGCTTCCCCATGTCACCGCCCTGGTTAAATCCTTGGGCACTTCTGCCGTTGTAACCCAGACTCATTTCCAGGCTTCCAGAAGCTTTCTACGGGAAAAGCCAAGCGAGGTGCTGGTCATAGTTTCTCCTTCTCGGAATCCTCCGAATGTCTCTCCCCATGCAGGCCTCCCCCAAAGGGGGGCTCTGAGGATAGCCTGCCAAGCCGAGAGACCCACTAATAAATTGATTAGACAATGAGTGGGTGCTTGATTCATGGGCAGCCGGCACGCGCGGCCTGACATAAAGAGCCGCCCAACAGGAGCAGCCGGGCCTGGCTGGAAGCCACGGAGACAAGCTGATCCTCTCCCGGGGTCTAACTCCAGACAGGAGCCGCAGAGGAGAGTCGGCGTGGGGCCGAGGGCTGGTCACCCAATCCAGAGCGCTGGCGGCAGCCACAGACGAGGGCACCGCCAGAGCTACACCGTGTTCCGAATGTTCTCTTGGTGCAGTAATTGTGTCTTTTATTTTCTATATTCTGATGCTTTGACATCTGGGCCTTGCTAGCCCTGGAGGGACTGCCCCTCCCAGGGTTACCAGTTATTCCAAAGATAGAAAACTACTTTCCACCCCCTCCCCCACCCCCCCAATGTGCTTTTCAAATGCAAACCAACACCTCCACAGCCCTGCCCCAACCACCTCTCCACCTGCCCTAATCACTCCTCCCGCAGGGCCAAGTCCCTAACTAAGGACAGCCCATATACCCCAGAGCCCACTGAAACCAGCCCACCCTGAGCCTGCCTGCTCTGCCTTGCCCACACCTTCCAGCATGCACCACAATAAGGGCCCCTGTCCACAGGTCCAGCCTCTCGGGCGACCTCCCGACTCGCTCTGGGGCTCCCCTGTGTGCCCCCTCCCCACGTGGCATAGCATGTCCCCGCCTCTTGGAAACCGTAACAAGCTATCTTTTTGCTGGCAGTTGTCTCCTATCTGTTTGCCTTACCATACCTCAAATTTTTAATTAATTCATGAGGTTTTAAAACACTCAGCTCCCACACTACATTCCTGTCTCTCTGGAGTTTGGCAATGTGACTGCCCCTGCATTTTTAGAGGCAGGGCTGTGTGCTCTTCCTGCCTCATTCCTGCATCTCAGAGTCAACCCCCTTCACTTAAGGTGCTTCGAGTGTCTCTGCTCCTTGCAGTCTAAAAAAAGCCAACTTCAGGAATTCCCCATCTTACCCGTATCTACTGACACCTTTTCTTCTACTACGCTTCCCAGACTCTCCGCTTCAACCATGTAAGCCAGGTTTTCATTCTTGTGTGTTCCCGTTCTCCCTTATCTTGCTAATATAAGGTCTTCAAGGAATGCCCTCCCTCCTTTCCGTGGCCAGGTGAATCTATTCTTCCTTCAAGACCTGACTTGTGTTTCATCTCTCCCGTGGTGGCTTCTCTGTGACTGTCTCTCAACACCTGTATCACCTACTCCCTACTGCCTGACACGTACAGGCAGCCTGCGCCACCTTACATTAGTCAGTATTCACTTCTCAATATTCAGGAACTGTCTTTCCCTAAGGCTTTATGTTCTCTTGGTTCAGGGACCAAAGTTTTGATTTTGTGGGATGACGGGATGCATTTGATACCAAATACATCCTCCACATCTTCCTTTTCATTGAATTGCTGTATACAGTTCCCAGTTCCCAGAACAGTTGTTGCCTATGGACCCAGGGCCTGGCCTACAGGGGAAGCCAGGTCACTGCTCACCTCTAGTCTAGGCTTTTCCCGTTTGGGAGGTGAGGTCGGCCTGCCCCCAGCTTTACTGAATGGAGAGCGTGCGTTCATTTCCTAATATGTCAGGATTCTTGGGAAGATTTTGTTTGCTTTAGTTTGCTGTCAGGCCTGGAAGGGAAAGTGAAGTGGGGAGTCAGCGAGGAGGGGGCTGGGCCACCTGGTGGGATGTTGGGAACTATTTTCTGTGCAGAGGCCAAGGCTGGGGCTGGGGGTGGGACACATGGAAATCAAACGTGTACTTCACAGTTTGGTCCCGGGCTGACCTGTTTATAATAAAAACATTTGGTTTGACTTCCACAGACTCCAACCCATGATGTCAATGTTGATGCATTTCAGGCCACATTCCTTTAAGTCTCCGGAGAAGTTCTTTACAAAAAGCATGAGAGGTGGAATCAAATAGTTCCTGGGATCGTCTCCAGTCTGAGACATCACATTTGCACTTTAAGCAAATAATTCAGATACTAAAATTCAAGCCCTAAATATGCCTTTTCAACTACAAACTAATTATTTGTGTCTACATCAATGGACGGTGTCTCTTTAAATGTTCCCTTCATTCCTCATGCATGCTATAATCAGCAGATGGCCCTACCTTCCCCCACCACCCCCTTTTAAACAGACCCTTCTAATAGCTAATATCCTGCAGTGACCAAAGCCATTAGAAGGATTAGGCCATTACTATCCTGTCCAGCAAACACACAATGCTCACGGGGATTGCTTTTTTTTTGGTTGTTGTTTTTATGGATGAATCAGGGCGCAATGGTGGGTTGAAAAATCAAAACAGGGAGGGCAAAGGCTTATAGTCATTCTTTTCAAGGACACCTCCCAAACAGCCTTAGGATTTGAGGTTCCTTTGTTAGAATGACGGCAGATGTCAGCTTTGTGGCTAGTGCAAGCTCCGAAAGGATACAGTACGCAGACCTCTGTCCCTCATTTCCTTAATATCTAATACTCATCCTTTCCAGAGCACCACCGTGACTCTCACTTTGCTCTGCCTGTCCACACAGGCCTGTTTGTGCTGTAACAGACAAGCAACCAGCAGCCCAGCCCAAAGCCACGTTGCAGGGCTCAGGACTGCTCTGAGACACTGCCACCCAGTGGCACTTCTGAAGCATAACAGCACACAGAAAGGAAGCAGGGAACCCAGTTTTATAAGCATGGAGGGGGTAGGGGGTGCAAAAGCTGGCCTAGAATCGTGAGGCCAAGCTGCAGAAAAGCATGCTCCATGGCACGGAGGCAGGTAGCTAGTTTGGAGATGGCTAAATAGGGCAAGTGACAAAAACACGAAGAAAGGCAGCTGGAATATAGAGAGGAGTAAAGAAATGTAATGACATGGAAAGCGTGAGCAGTCTCTTTTCTAAATGGAAGAAATACGCACTTTCTCTAAGTGAGAGCTGGAGCGAGATGACCGAAAGATGAGTCAATGGAGCCCTTTTTTGGAGTCGGCCTCAGTTCGGATTACTCAGTATCTCACATGTCTGGGTTCTTATGGATCCTTGAGCTTTGCTGACTTTGGGGAAGTCATTGTACTTCAGTTTTGTGACCCGAAGGGGCTGAGCTGAACCTCTAAACAGCTTCTCTGAGCCCTAACAGTGAGTATGTTATTAAATACCTGAGACGTTGAGTGAACAAGAAATACAGAAAATGCAGGCTGCGAGCAATCCTTAAATCTTGTGTTTGATTGCAAAATGCTGTGAGGGAGAACCTGAAAAATACATCCGCTTACACCTTTGGTGGTTCAGCACTTGCCAGGAGAGTGCATGGAAGGGACCCCCATCCCACAGGGCGTGGGTGACTCTACCTGCCATCTAACTTCCCTGAATCTCGGCAGCAAAGGCCAGTGCACTGAGATCTGGCACCTCCAGCACTTTCAGTGTAGGGGGAGAGAGGTTTAGAAGGAATTGGGCTTCTCTAAGATTGAAGCTAAACCGGAAGCTAATGAGTTAGTAATTTAATAGGCCTCCCTTTTCGGCAATATTTTCATTTTAAAAAGAAAACTTCTGTTAGAGGGCAAGGAATTCCAGAGAAATTCGATTCTGCTGGTTGAAATGTAAGAATCCAGCAGGCGTTGAGGGAGATTCGTTTTCTGGCTTCTCCAATCTAATCTGATAGTGCCTGTCTTGCTTCAGTCGTTACTGTTTCTTGGGAAAAAGCATATGTGATCACTCTTTTAAAAACTGTTAGAATCACTTTCCTATCCAAGGTCTGAAAGAAGATTTGGGCTCAGGCTCCATTTGAAGAAATCCAGGTTGTATTTCCCCCAGCATTTAGAGTTTGATAGTTTCTGCTTATCTAAAGTGCTCACATTGCAAATATGAGCAGCAGGGCTGGGGATTTAAATTCTGTCTTGATGGGAATTTGAACTGAAATACTCTGCCCACTGCCACTGTATAAGCTGGGAATCATCAAGCTAGCTACAAATACCTCGAGGGGTCCTTGCAGTTGCTCAACACAAATCAGCAAAATGACAGGCAATTGACTTTGAAGACAGCGCTCACATGGCTGAGTGGCTGGAGCTGCTGGAAGCAGATGAGGGCATTTTCCTGTAAACATGATTGTGATTAGCACCAGAGTAAATAGCGAATCGGGCTCTATCTGTCAGACTCCAGTCTGCTCTGGATTTTTCATTAGGTAGAAATCAACATGTGACTCAGTGCAGCAAAGTTGGCAATTATAAGAAATACGTTTCTATTTCAACACCTGGTGAATACTTCTGATTTTCCTAGAAGGTAAGCAAGAAGGAAACGATTTTGCCATGTTTTCATGTAGGGATAAAATAGGAGTGTGGGAATCAGTCCTTTCACTGCAAGAGCAATTCAGCTTCTAGTCCGGGCTCTGATGCTATCTGACAAAATGTCTGGCATAGCTCAGATTTTGGCTAAGTGGAAAGTGGAAAGATGCACATTTGAAAGGTTGACCCTACCAGTGTCATGTGAGGTCACTAATTCATATGCCTAAAGAACCCAGGAAGGCAACATCAGTAGCTAAGCTGGCTGCAGGGGCTGAGGCCAAGTGGACTGTGCCAGCCCTGTCCAAGGAGGCAGGCTGACCCTGCTCCAGCATGGACTGCTGCCAACTGGGGCAGAAAGGCTTGGGTTGTCATATCAACTGGTTTTTCAAAAGAAGCCAGAAATTGGGATTTTCATGTAAAACACTAGGTGTGCCAAATCAAACATGTCTACAAACCCAAAAGCCTGTTTGCAACCTTGTATTGGGCTACCTTCATATTGGATTCCTCCACACTCATTCTAGCTACACCAAGTCTCTAAGCCATTTCAAAGGATTTCCAGAGAGAGCTTGCACAGACTCCCTTAGCAAGGAAATGAAAAATCTATCAGCTCTCCAGATCTAGGTTTTTTTTTAAAAAAAAATTCTAATTTAGATCTTTCGTGCTGCAACATAAACCACTTCTTTTTATTCTCAATCAATGGAAATGAATCAACGGAAATGATAATCATAACTCGCATGGGAATTTTAAACTCAGTTGGCACTGAACAGAAGGAAACCTCTTAAATGCTCTGGAGCTCCGTTCTCTCAAAGGTAGCTTGTGCTATAGAGGAGTGAGAACAGTTGTAACTCTGGTGAGCATGGGTCAGGTCACCACCTGCTTTGAACCTCAGTTTTCTCCTTTAAAAAATGGGTTTTCTCCACCTCATGGGCTCTGTACTGTGAAGAGTGGGTACTGGCTGACTGCAGAAAGATGTTTGTCTCCTCTGAGGTCAGCTCATCTGGCTGGGAATCTCAACACCACCACTTACTCCGTGTGTGACTTTGGGCAAATTTCTTACCCTTTCTAAACCAGGTGTCCTCATTTCTTTCTTTCTTTCTTTCTTTTTTTTTTTCTAAGACAGGGTCTCTCTCTGTCACCCAGGCTGGAGTGCAGTGATGTGACCACAGCTCACTGCAGTCTTAATCTCTTCGGCTCAAGTGATCCTCCCACCTCAGCCTCTCAAGTAGTTGGGACCACAGGCACATGCCACAACACCTGGTTAATTTTTGAATGTTTTAGGACATGTAGCCCAGGCTGGTTGGTCTTGAACTCCTGGGCTCAAGTGATCCTCTTGTCTTGGCCTCCCAAAGTGCTGGGATTACGGGTGTGAGTCACTGTGCCCAGCCTGAGTGCATTTGTGTGTGTTTGGTGGGGGTGGGGGTGGGGGGAAAGGTGTCACTCTGTTGCCCAGGCAGGAGTGCAGTGGCACAATCTCTGCTTACTGCAGCGGTGCAATCTCTGCTTACTGCAGCCTCTGCCTCCTGGGTTCAGGCGATCGTCCTGCCTCAGCCTCCGGAGTAGCGGGGATTGTAGATATGCACCATCACGCCTGGCTAATTTTTGTATTTTTGGTAGAGATGGGGTTTCACCATGTTGGCCAGGCTGGGTCTCGAACTCCTGACCTCAAATGATCTGCCTGCCTCAGCCTCCCAAATTGCTGGGCTTACAGGTGTGAGCCACTGTGCCTAGCCTGGGTGTCTTCATTTTTAAGACAGAGGTAAAATAGGGCTTTCTCCGTAGCATTGTGGAGAGGAGTAAATGGAAAGCTCTAAGTCAAAAGCTTGGCTCAGGCCCCAGCCCTCAGAGGGACTGGAAGGACTGGGCACAGTAGCGATGATGAGGAGGGAGGAGTCTAGGGTGATCCCAGGTTTCTGGGTGACTGGGTGGATGAGGGAGCATTAATAAAGACAGACGATACCAGAGAAAGAACTGGGCTGGGAGATAGGTAGTTTCTTCAATTCAGGACATACTGAGTTGAAGACGCCTCAGAACTTTTCAGGAGGAAAGGCCCAGTTGGAAGTTGAGAAATGGCTTTGAATACTTGGCCGGAAACAGTCTCAGCTGTAAGCAGCTGTGGCAACTGTGCATGCGTGAGGATGCCTAGAGAGGGTGTAGCTTGAGAGGAGAAGAAATGCTAAGAGGACCAAAACTCCAAACGGGATGTTAAATGCTGACACAAGCCAGGAAAGACTGAGATTGTGCATCCTGAGAGGTCAAGGGAAGACCTGCAGAAAGGAGCTTCCTGGAAACCAACAGAGAAATAGAAGATAAGGTTTCCATCTTCGATGGCTTTACAATCTGATGAAGGGGCCAAAACAGAAACACACACAACAACCAAAGGACTTTCTCAAGACAAAATACCAACGAGGACCAATTAAAGCAGCCCCAAATAGTGTGGACATGCCGGGGGACTTCAGCAAGAAGGAGACACGGGAGGCAGGCAAGGTGCACCACGGGCTGTGGAGAAGACGTGCTGGAGCTGGGTTTGCAGAAAGGAATGCATCTGGGCTGGCCAGAGGCAGAGAAAGGGCATCCAGGTCACAGCTGGGCTGGAGACCAAGGTTCTGCAGGGTGGAGTCAGGATTCTGTAGGGTGGAGCAAGCCCTGTTCAGAAATATAGATGGTTTCAGGCAGAAACGTCGAGGCATTTGGCTCTGATGGAGCAAGTATTTTCTTCTAAATAGGGACTTTCTTCTCTTGTGTCAATTTTCTTTTTAAATTTTTCCTTTATTATTGGGCTCTGTTCCTCAGCTCCTTCTGTCACTCTAGAAGCTCGTTTCCTCCTACCTCTTCCCTGTGGGTGATATGCACACTCGAATGTCCCCAGTCAGAGGCAGACACTTTCCAGGTTGATTTTAATTTCTCTAGGAGCCTGAAAGGTTGGAAAGAGCATGGAATCTGAGCCCAGGGCCCTGGGTTGGAGCTGCTGCCAGTTACAAGCTGTGAAACTGTAAGCAAATCATGACATTCCACTGCGGTTGCCTCTGGAATGGAGAAGATGCTACTCTGCTCCTTCAGTTTGTGACGCATGCAATGTGAGGTCATCTAAGGGAAGCCATTAGGGAAACAGTGACAGCACAGGGGTGAGGAGCTCACATAACTCCTTGTCCTACATGGGATTGAGCTTCAGGGGCCACTGTGGGGTTGAAGTCCGGGATTCTGTGGGGTGGTCAGGGGCTCTGTGGGTGGAGTCAGGAGCTCTTTGGGGTGGAGTCAGGGCTGTGGGTGGAGTCAAAAATCTGTTGGGTGGAGTCAGGAGCTCTGTGGGGTGGAGTCAGGAGCTCTGGTGGGGTGGAGTCAGGGGTCTGTGGGATAGAGTCAGGGGCTCTGCTGGGTGGAGTCAGGGCTCTGAGTGGAGTCAGAGCTTTGTGGGTGGAGTCAGGGGTTCTGTTGGGTGGAGTCAGGGCTCTGTGAGGTGGAGTCAGGGCTCTGTGAGGTGGAGTCAGGGCTCTGTTGGGTGGAGTCAGGCATTCTGTGGGTGGAGACAGAGCTCTGGTGGTGGAGTCAGGGCTTTGTGGGTGGAGTCAAGGGTTCTGTTGGGTGGAGTCAGGGTTATGTTAAGTGAAGTCAGGGCTCTGTGGGGTGTAGTCAAGGCTCTCTGGGGTGAAGTCACGGCTCTGTGGAGTGGAGTCAGGGCTCTGTGGGTGGAGTCAGAGCTTTGTGGGTGGAGTCCGGGGTTCTGTTGGGTGGAGTCAGGGCTCTGTGAGGTGGAATCAGGGGCACCGAGCTTCTTATTGGAGGCTCTCTGGAGGGAGTCCGTGGCTCTGGCAGGGCGATGGTTGTGGGGTAGTGAAGCTGCACTGGGGGCTGGTGCCTGCTTGCTGACTGATGAGCATTCTGGGGACTGACGTGGGGAGCAAAGCCCCACCTCTCTCTCTACCTGTTTAAGGCCCATGACATGGCTGCAGAGTGGAGAAGGTGCGAAGGCTGACCCCCTGTCCTGAGAGGACAGCAGGGGCCTGGGCATGTCGGCATGGTGCTCCTTGAATCTCAGGAGAAAAAGCCTAGAACGCAGAGGGATGGTGGATGCTGGGCCCTGGCGGGTGGATGGAGGGAACCGAGACGGGTAGAAATTCCTGGAAAATGAAGACAGCGCTATTTCAGAGGGGGAATATCCTTGCATCAGAGGAGGAAGCTGCTGACTTTTGCCGAAAGGGAAAGGAACGTGCAGGACAGCGATGGTGGCAGCAGCTGGGCCGCTGAGGGCAGGCGAGTGTGTGCTCCGCGGCCCTAAGCCTGCACCGGCCCGGTCCTTCCCTTCCCTGCACCGGCCCGGTCCTTCCCCAACGGGACCTCCCCGCGGGGACCTGCGCATGGGGACTAGGGGCACGGGACAGGGCTCCGCAGAGAAGACCGGCCTGCGCGGGGCAGCTGGGCCCACCAAGGCTGTCAGACAGCCCAAACCCTTCCCAGGCTGCAGGGAGGCCCCAGCTGGTGTGGCCTCAAACCAGGCATCTGTTTCTTCACTCCTGAGGCTCCCTTTGAACTTGAACTTTGCAAAGCCCAAGTAACAATAAAAAAGCCAAGGAACAGGTGCTGCTGCAGGGGACGGAGGACAGGCCGGCTGGGAGCCTCAGCGGGTGCCGCCTTTGTTTCAGCGCCTTCAGTCTCCCCACTCCCGCATGAAACTGCTCGGGACCCACGTCAGCGCCAAGTTCCAACAAGGAAAATATAGCAGCGCACAATATGTTGTTTTGGCAGAAAGCTATGAATTTTAGTATGGAATGTCTGTCACAGGGCCCATCCAATTAACTCACTTGTCGAGAAATCAGAATAAATAGTTGAGAGGAGGCGACTGCAGCTTTGCTCAGACCTTTATTTCTTATTTGTTTTCGTGGTGAAGCAGGTCTGCAGTCACCAGGATGTATATTTAGGGCAGGGAAGGAGAGAATACGCATCTTCACGGTGGTTCTCCCTTTGGAGGGAAAGAAGGGTATTTTCTATGCATTTTGGAGGAGGGAATTCTGGTGAGCTTCTGTTTTAGAAAAGTGTTATGGAGGCAATCCTGGCAAACTCCCTCGAGTTTTGGACTCAGCGCTGTTGAGTCTGAGACAAGGACTGGGCCCGACCAGAGAAGTTTCTCTTCCTCTTTAGGTTTTCCACAGTGGCTGCTGAGCGTGGCAGTGCCGGGTGAGTGGGTCGGCAGCCCCACCTGACCCCGCATCTGAGCCTGGGCCAAGCTTCCTGACGGGAGGACACCGGGTGCTCTGGGTTAGCAAGGGCAGCTGGCACTTGGGGGTGCTGGCATGCCTCCCAGGGTGCCTGCTGTGCCCAGAAACTTTGACATTTGTGTGGACTCCCTGTCAGAAGCCCTGCTGCATCGTCGAGGCCCTTGGGAAAGAGGCACCTCAGATATTCAGCAAGGGGGCTTCTCTGGGAGGGCACCGGCCATGCCTGTGCTCCACCCGTGTGAATTCCCAGGGGCAGGAGCTCCATGCAGCCGCGGGTAGGGTGCTCTCCCTGTTCCACAAATTGCCAGTTATGATTTACAGACATTCAGCAGATAAAACGCTGAAGGAGTCTTCTGGTGGCTCTCTGAATGTAGAGCCTTGCTACAGCAGAGATGAAACGCAAAGCCAGTTTATAACAGCCTGCATTCTTGAGTGTTGAAGGAACCTAATGTGAGCCAGTTCTATGTAGCCAGAGGGACAGCCAGGGGAATACATTTCAGCTGCCCAAGAAAAAACTTGGCCCATAGCTCCCCCACACCTTTTTCCAGCCCAGTGCTTCTGAAAACCACCCTCTCTCTAATCCCGAGGGCCCCTGGCCTCCCCTTTGAAGTATTCACACTCGGGAGGTGGGGTGCGGGGGTTTACATCAATATTTCTCCAATAGTGGGGCAAGAGCCAATCCAAGGCAAAACCATTTTTTGACCTTTGCTCTCATGAGCAAAGTGCCCCCAAGTCATGAGGACCTGGAAGAAGGGAAGGGCACCTTCTCTGTAGCCTGCCGTCCACATCCGAGGCTGTCAGTCAGGGGGCAAAGGCACGGTCTTCAAGGGCTGCAGACTAAGTTCGTCTTTGTGCTCCGGTGCTGCTTCCATTTCAAAGGCTTCGCCAGTGAATCCCGTGAGTCATTCCTGGAACCTTCAGGAGTCTCCATGGTGATGGGGTTGAGTGGGCCTGGGGGAAGCCAGCATTCACTCCACTTCCCAACAAGTTCCTCTTTTCTGATTTTTTTTTTTTCCTTTTTTTTTCAATAGAGACTGGGGCTGAGGCTTGAGCTTTTTGGTTTTTTTTAAACAAATCACAAAATAAGAACTCCCTAAGCCTTTTTCCCCCATTTTATTGGAAACCCATTCTAGGTAAATATATCATCTATTGTTACTTGCCTCTATTGAGACCATATAAAACAACAAAGCACAATAAAAACTGTGCATTTGCTTTCTTTTTTTTTTTTTTTCTTTTTCTGCAAGTGTTTTCAGAAGGGATCTGGTTTTCTTGTTTTCCTCAGTGAAAAGATGAAAAGGCTTTGGGTAGATGATTGTAGTCTGAAGCAGAGATGCCTGCAGCATCAAGCCCAGAGGAAGGCAGGCCTGTCTAGCCTACTACTGCCCCCGTGGAGGTCTACCAGGAGTCTGAAAATGATGCCCAGTCATGGTTGGCAGAATTGTGCACATTCTTATAATCCCCAACGTTCTTCATATATACAGACCTCTCCATTCTGTAACGCTCCGGGAAAGCATAGTATCTGGGGTTTATTTGGGAACCAGCATTAACGTTGCCATTTTAGCTACAGAAAAATGTAGCTAAATCTACAGGAATCTATGGGATTTTCCACATGGTACTAAATATTAAAATTTGAAATGAATTTAATGTGAATTAATGAACATCAATAATCTTTGGGGGTATAAATCCTCTGTCAAATTTCATAATGGTGTGTGGCCCCAAAGTTCCCACGCCTGAGGGTGAAAATGAGTTTTCAGTAACATTGAAAACTTGAATTCTGCTGACTTCATTATCCCCTCAGGCTGAAGCAGGAGGTGTAGCTTCCTGCTGTTCTGCTCCCAGATTTCTGGGGGCCTCGGGGGCATCTCGCATGTGCTCCACTCTGGAGAGCGCAGCCGATCTCTGCCAGTGGCTTAGAGTGCCAAAGCCTCGCCTGGGGCTGGGGGGAGGTGGGGAACGGCTTTCTCTGCTGTGTTAGTGCCTGTGTGCGGCTCCACAGCAAGGCTGCTTGGGCCTTCATTGACCAGCCATCCAGTTTTTGCTTCCAGTCTGCTCTGTCCTCCCTCAGCCCCAGCCTTGCCCCCAGGGGACGGCTCCAGGAGCATGCCAGGTAAAAGCCCCATCTTTGTATTTGGAATCCTACTTTGCTCTGACAACTGAGGCTTTTCTGACAGGTCAAGCTCACCGAATCTCACTCTGGGTTCTTATAGCCGTGAAACCTTTTCAAAAGATGATAAAAGCCCCAGCCATTCTCTCAGAAAAGTGAACATATAGGTAACATTTCACAGACAAACTCAGGAGTTTCTGGGTCTTCGGGAGAGAATCCTTCCTCATGGGAATTTTCTCTCGAGAACTTTCTGAGCCCCCGCTGTGGATGTCAGTCCAGCCTGGCTCACTACCGAGCCTGATACGCTCATTCTCATTCACGGCAGAAGCCTCACCGTGGGTGTGTCCCAGGCCACGCTGAGGCTGTCACAACACACACAGTGGTTTTCAAAGCCCATATTCCACATCTGGTGTCGACAAATAAGTGTGTAAAAAATATGACTTTCTACCAAGCCTGTTCTTCAAGACCTCTCAAAAACTCTGCTTGGAAACACGTAGTATCAAGGCCTGATTTCAAATCCCAGCGAGCCCAGGAGGCCAGTATCTGGAACTGGAGGATCCAGAACAGAGTGGCCTTGGAAAAGATATGTGTGGGAGTCCTAATCTAACGTGGATTTTCAAAAATTCACACAATTAAATTTTTCTGCCTATTGTTTTGCTGGTAGTGAAGTAGCTTTTGCTCCGTTGCCTAGGCTGGAGTGCAGCAGTGCCATCACAGGTCACTGCAGACTCGAACTCCTGGGCTCCAGTGATCCTCCCACCTCAGCCTCCTGAGTATCTGAGACTATGGGCTCATGCCACCGCACCAGGCTAATTTTTTTGTTTTTATTTTTTTGTAGAGAGAAGGTGTTGCTATGTTACCCAGGCCAGTCTTGAACTCCTGGATTCAAGCAATCGCCCTGCCTTGGCCTCCCAAGGTGCTGGGATTACAGGTATGAGTTTCAGATAAGTAACTTACCTCCGACTTGTCCCGCTCTGCATATTGTCCTTCAGCTCCTAGATATTGGGATGCTATTTGTATTAATTTCTCAGGACTGCTGTAACAAATTACCTCAAACTTGGTGACTTAAAACAGCCAAAATTTATTCTCCCACAGTTCTGGAGGCCAGATGTTTGAAATAAATGTGTCTGCTGGGCTGGGTTCCTCTGAAGGTTCTAGCGGGGACCTTTCCTGGCCTGGTCCAAATTCTGGTGGCTCCAGTTATTTGGTGGCTGTGGCTGCATCACCCAGCCTCTGCCTCCATCTTCTCACAGCCTTCTCCTCCTCCTGTGTGACTCTTCCATTTGTCTCGTAGAATGTTTGTCACTGGATTTAGGGTTCACCCGGCTAATCTAGGATGATTTCATCTAAAAATCCTTACTTATATCCACAAAGACTTTTTTCCAAAGAAGGTTACATTCACAGGTTCCAGGGATGAGGGTGCGGGTATGTTTTTTCAGGGGCCACCGTTTAACCCACCACGGTATTGCTCATTTATATCTCTGCATCTAACAGGGCCTGGCATGCCGAGTTTAACAGTCACTAATGTATTTGTTTTTGATGGTTTAGATTTAAACTTGGACCCAGGCACTCTATCTGCTCCATTCCCAGATCTCAATAAAGGGTGGTATGTGTTTGGAATACAATCAATGTCTTTGACACTCCTTGACTATGAAATAAGCCACTAGGCCAATTAGGATAAATAGTTTCTTGCTTTCCTTAGGGATTTCTGTTAGAGCATTTCATGTTATGGTTTCAACTTATCACATGCTAAGTATGCAGGAATCACATAAGTATAAGGCAAATATGTTTTAAGGTCTTTTTTCTCCCCAGAATGGGGTCTTTTCAGACCCTCAGTGTCTGATTATAAATTGGATTTTATTTATGAGATAAACTTTCATGTATGTATTTCATAATATTTATGAGGATACAAAGGTAAGTATTTATAGGAGTACAACTATATATGTAGATGATTTTATTTCCATCATGTGGCATTTCAGTGCCACCTGTTACTGACTTCCAAGTGTCCATTTAGGTGATATGCATACAAAGGAAGTGACATGCTTTTTATTCCTTTAAAAATATAGCTGATGTGATGCCCCTAATAGAGGGTAAATGAATATAATCAAGTTTTCCCTGCTTTGGAGTACAAATTTTAAGCTTTTATATTAAAACCTACTTATGCCTAGTGTTCCATTATTGGAACACTAAGCATGTGGGAGTTATTGATATCCTACTGCTCAAAGTTATCACCAGGGTCTGATTTTTCGCACTCAAAAAATTGCAACCTCAGGCATAAATGGGTTAAAATGTACTATGACGTATCTCCGACTTCATCCTGGAATGGTTTTATCTGACAGGGTTAAAAGTGGCAAGGAGAATAAGTCTGACTTTGCCAGCAGGAAATTTTAAAAACCACCTATCCCTGTGTATGTAACTCACATGGAATGTACCTTACAATTCATGCAGCTGGTCATATTTTATTTATGAAATATTTGGAATCCGGAAGCCAAAATCAGGGAAGGTGCAGATTCTTTGTTCCCTATTCATAGTGGAAATTAGTCCAAGTTGCTTTATTTTTAGCGTTGCCATTCCACATTATTATAAAGATAAGACTTTTGGGGTGACACTTTATTATTATTTTTATCAATGTGTATTCATTTTTCCAATAATCAAGAAACAGAAAAATCAGAAGAAAGCCAGAGAAAAAGTGAGTTTCCCGTCTGCAGTGCTCAAAGCATACCACACACATTAGGAAATGACAGAAATGCACAAGCTAGACATCCAGCCAATGAAAACACGTTGCCCAGAACAGTCAAGTTTAAATGGGAGCATGCATTCCAAGTCTTGAAGTTTAGGACACATTAACGTTAAGCCTTTCAACTTCACATAGTAATACAATCCAGCAACAACACAGCATCAATCAACAAAATCAGACTTCACTAAAAGAAAGAGCTTGTGCTTCCCCCAAGGGAGCCCTGTCGACAGATTGCACCTCAAAGTTGAAAGGACGGTTAAAACTGCCTCCTCCTTGTTGCTTTCTCTGTTCTGGGACCACTTTGCAGTTTTCCTTCTTTCCTGAATATGTTTTATCTCAGATACAAATAAGTTGGCTCTTCTGCAAAAGACTAGCCAACTAATCTACCACAGAGTTAGTTAAGTCTCATTGTTTCAAAGAAATTTGTGTTTTATTTTTAAACTCATTGACAATTCTATGTGTTTTTAATTAACTTCTTTGACTTCAGTTGTTTGAGATCCAAAAGTGGGCTTGGATAAAAATTAGCTTTATCAGTTTATGTCAGTGTGTGTTTAACCAGGCTTTTTCTTTACTATACATTAAGGCTGGCTTTTTCTGCGTATCTCTGTGGCAGACACTGGTTGGGTTACCTTGTGCAAAATGACTCACACCAAATAGGGTTGGGGGAAAGAACTGACACTTCCAAAACCAACTATGGTTGCAATTGTATACAAGTGTCAAAGAGCCCGCATTCTTTATAAAGCTTAGCTAGGCATTGAGCTGTAGGCTTTTAAAATATGACCTCTTTGTGGGGTTGTTTTGGTTTTTTGTTTGTTGGTTTTGAGACAGGTTCTCACTCTGTTGCCTGGGCTGGAGTACAGTGGCACTATTACGGCTCACTCTAGCCTCAACCTCTTGGGTTCAAGTAATTCTACCACTTCAGCCTCCTGGGTAGCTAAGACTACAGTTGTGTGCCACCACACCCAGCTAATTTTGTTTTGTTTGTTTGTTTGTTTGTTTTTGTAGAGATGGGGTTTTGCCATGTTGCCCAGACTATTCTGGAATTCCTGGGCTCAAGTGCTCCTCCTGCCTCGGCCTTCCAAAGTGTTGGGATTACAGGCGTCAGCCACCATGCCCGGCCATAATATGACTTCTTAAGCACCTTTATTACACCTAAGTGATGAGCCCTGTCTTTCAATTTGCCAGATGCAGGGTGGCCATATAATTTATTGTCTATGCAACGATCTTTTTGAGAATGGTTAGGGTTGCTAACCAAATGGGTTGCCAGGACATCTGGTATAAACCTGGACATCCATATATGTGGGACTCTTCTGCCCCATGTGCCACTACCAAGTGTTTCTGAAGGCCACCTGTATGTTGAAAATATCACTAAATTTCACCTGCTAATTGTTGTGATGAATCTATGCATTTTTTCTCATCCTGGAATCATCCATGACTTCCTACTTGATCCATCAGATATCAGTATCTCACTATTTCTGGACCCCAGGACACTTTTCCACCATGAAGTTCTTTTTCTGCTTACAGTGCTACGTCTGTGTTTCCCATCTGTTTGTGGAGATCCCAGTGATTCTTTGGGACCTAACTCAGCAGGGTCACTTCCATCACCGTAGCTTCCATAGGGCTGTACTTGTATCCTCCTTAGGGCACTCATCTCTTTCTGTTTTGTTATATTTTTATGTGTTGTATTATTTTCATTACTGAACTGAGAGAAGGAACCAACCACAAAGCTGCGCCTCTACATTACTCATTGAATGTGAGCCCCTTGTTTTAGCTACTTCTTTTGTGTTTGGTGAATTGTTTTTAAAAGTGTGGTAGGAAATAAACATCCAGGAAGGTAGAAAGCCTTGTTGTATTTGGCAAGGAACAGGCCGATGCTACTGCTGGATTTGAATGCCAGCTGCTCCAATTAAGAGCTGTGCAATCTTGTGCAAGTTACTTAACCTCTTGGCGGCCTGTAAAATGGGGATAATAATAGTACCGACCTCCTAAGATACTGAGTATTTAATGTTGCCAGGCACTGTCTTCACAGAACAGTGCTTGGCAAACGGTGCCTGGCAACATTAAATACTCAATATCTCAGCTATTTTTATTGTTCAGACTTCATTTCCCTATTTTTTGAGGTTTTATTCACGTTTTTGAATTGTATTGCAAATAGAAAACCAAGAGCTATTGGCATGTGTAATGGAGGGTGGCCTAATGGCCACCTATGTCAGGCACACGAGCAATATCCACTGAGAACTAATGCCTTGGTGACCCAAAGGACACTTGCTGGGACAGAAGAAAAAGTCCTCTTGACTTGAAGAACCAACCAGGCCAACCTCTGATCTCTGATCTCTCTGAAATCAGACAGTCGAGGTGCTGGTTCTCTGCACATCTGCAGAATAGGGACCATAATAATACCTATCTCATGGGGTTACAGTAAAGATGAAATGAGATCATCTGTGTAAAGCACTGAGCATAGTTTCAAGTACCTGCTCTACATTTGCTGTTGTTCACAGCATCTGTCCTGGAACATGAGCTGATTGTTGAGAGAGGTGTGGTGGGTGTTCAGGGAAAGGTATCCTCATATTTCCTCCAGCCATCAGGAACCTCATGGGCAGCTCCACCAGGAGAAGCTCAGCAAAAAAGTGAGAATGCAAGCTTCTCATTTTTTTGTTAGAAATGGTGATGAGGAGAGCACCTTCCCCTCTCTGCGAGCATCCGGTGCAGGAAGGCCAACATCTACAGCTGCAAGAATGATCGGGTCGATGCTGAGGCAAGAGTTAGGATTAGCAACAGAAGTGGCAAATTAAGGCCACTGACTGGCAGGCTGGGAAGAGCCAAGAAATCTGTATTAATCACCAAGGACAGGACATGAGCTCTTTGAGACCCTGCAGGGAGAAAAGAGGCTGAAAGTATCCACAGTTCTTCTGGAAGGGGGCTCAGAACCAGTGAGTTTTCATTAGCATGGCTATTGCATCCTATAACCCTGGAGTGACTCACCCAGACTACAGTGGCCTAAAGAACTCGGTTACACAGAGCACAGAGCCACTGTCCCAGGGAGAGAAGTTTATTTGCTTCCAGGTGCCTCTGTACCTAACTGTTACTGTTCTTTTCCCAGGGTTCCCAAAGAAGAAAACTCCACCAACTTTTCTTGGCACTCTCTGCCAATAATTAGCAATTTTTTCTTTATGTTTGCCCTTATTAATGCCTATTCCTGTTCGGCTGTGCTCATGGAAAGATAGCCAGCATGGTTTGCCCTCTCCCAAGCAAGCACATCTCAGAGTCCAAATGGCACAGTTGCCTTCAGTTAATTTTCACTTAGATCTTAACCTTCTCAGTTTATTTCCACTTGAACTCTGGATATTAAAGTAGAAATAATGCTTTGTGACCTTTAAGCGGAACACCAGCTGCTTCTCCACCCTTTCCCCTGTGGTTTAGTGACCCACACAGTCCGGTTCTGCAATAGCCTTGCTTCTGGCGTTCTAACCTCCTTCCCAGCAGGGAATGACTAATGCTCAGAGCCACGCATCACACCAGCGTTTACCAGGCAGAGCAAATAAACGGTCATCTGAGACATGCTTTCAGACAGAGATCTCTGTTCTTGGCATGAAGGTTAAGGTTAGTGAAAAAAAGTCCCACCTCTGCCCCTTTCTGCTCAATTCCGCCCCTTTATCTTCCCAAGGACATGATGAGAAAGATTTTTAAAGTGATCACAGTAGTTTATCTTCATGACATGGGCAGAGTTCCATGAGTCCTGTGACTCAGTGACACTCCGAGGGACCCATGACTGTGGGGTGGGCTTGGAACAAACTCACTGTTGGCAGAAGCTGTCCACTGCCCCTATTTTTTGCCCTGGCAAAACCAGATTTCAATGGCAACTTAGGAAGGGGCCGCGGTGGGGAAGAGGTTATGGTAAGAGAACGTTCTCTCACATTCTCCAAATCTTCCAAACCAAGCTTTGCTCCATGGGACCACTTCACCCAGAAGTCTGGGCAGGAGCTCAGGCTCTGACATTGTCACGGCTCCCAGCTTGATGGATGGGAGGAGGTGGGGAGCTGGGTTTCCAGCCAGGAACTAAGGGAACGCTACGCTTCTAGAGTCCCTTGTACTTACTGGGATGGTGTTCATGGCTTCTGCCCACTGAGCCTGCCAAAACTCATTTTGTCACAGACAAGCCCAATCACTCCCCATTCCCTGCTCCAAAAAAGAAGAAACCTCGCTGCAGCTTCATAGACACTTGGTCAATCTGCAATAATTAAAAAATAGAGGCAGTGGGGCATGGGGAGAGGGAAAGAAAAGAGGCTGGGGGCTGGTGATGGGACAAGCTGAGTTTGGAGTTGCAGAGTGGGAAACTACAGGATGCTGGGAATACACAGGGGAGGAAGCCTCCGTAAAGCAGGCTTCGGATGTGTGTATGGATCCCCTTTGGGTTTTGGGATAATTAGTGAAAGATGAGAGTTATCTTGAAATTCCTTTTGTTTGCAGGACTGCATGTTTGGCTGTTCTGTGGGGGTCCAGGCTGTGTAAAGGTCACACGTGTAAGTGGATTATGGGCTCACTCATCGCCACAGGGCAAGTTGGAGAAGTTTTTCTTGACTCACTGGAAACAGAAGTAAAAGGCTGAGGAAGGCATTGTGGGGCGGGTGTATCGCACAGGCAATGGTGAAAAGTGGAGGTGATGTGGTAGGGAGGAAGGCATCCGTGTTTGCTATTCACTTTCTATTTCTTCCACCAGGGAGCCTGGCGTCCAGGTCGCCTGTTGCCCGGCAGTGGAGCAGTCACTTCATGTCACTGTGTCTCACAGTTGTCTCTGCTGTTGGCAGCTGGATGTGGGAGGGAACAGTGAAGAGACTACTAAAGTTTAATGTCCTTTTTATGACCAACTTTTGTTGCTGGCACCTTCCTCTTGGAAAAAGACACTGATTTATGACTGAACAATCCCTACACACAGAAATCTAATCGTTCTTTCTGTCTCTTAGCTTATTTTTGTTTAGAGGAGCGGATGGCTTCCATAGGCTGTTCAGAAAATGGCTGGGACAAATCGGAGTAAAAAAACTTAAAGTTTTTATTTCTGTCTCTTTCTCCCCACAGAGGAGTTTGAAATTCTTGCTTCAGGCCATATGGAGTGGATATTCCTTCCAGAAGGAAATTACAGACCACTCTCTGTTTCTACTCAACTGCTTTTCAATCCGTAAGTGGACTCTTTGAAGCAGCCTTTTATTTACCTCAGATTCTGACATGAATAATTGTTTAATTGCCTTTCAGCCTACACAAGATAAGGAACCATGTCTCAAAAGTTGTGTAATTCTCTTAACTAAACAATAGCCAAGCCATCCGGAGTAGTTTTCGAAGAAAGAAAAGAATTCCTCACACATGTTAAGCATTTTATTCTTTTCAAAGTGCATTGCTCTGTATTATTTCCCTAAATTGGATAATGTCTACGAAAGCACTGTGTAAATTACATCACATAACAAAAAAGTAAAATGTTATAACAATGATTGATTTGATTTTCCATGTGGGAAACTGAGGCTTCATGGGGTAAGTTACAATCCCAAATCACAGCAGTTAAACGGAGCCCAGATGAAGGTCTGTCTTCTACCTCCAGATGTGTCATCTCCTCTGCAGAGGATGCTTCACCTCCTGGGGCCTTCCCAGCAGAGTCCCAGGATGACCCGCAAAAGGCTTCCCCAAGGGTGGGGCCGGAAGCAGGGCTGTAGGTATGTGTCCTGAACCTCCCACAGACCCTGCTGGCTCCCTTCAAAGGCTTCCGGCATAGCGACTTGCCTTTCCATCGTGTTCAGTCGTCACCAATCAGCCGTCTGCAGACTCCTCTCCCTCATGTTGTGGCAGAGGAGTTGTACATTCTCTAGATTTTAAAAATATATAGGTTACTTGTTCTTTAAAAAAATTGTCTCTGAAATAAGCTCCCAATCCATTTGCATATTTTTAAAACGTGTTAGCAAATTCTCATAATAGGATTTGCGTTTGTTGGAAGAGGACCTGGGGCAGAAATCACAGAGGGATGAAGCACCTGCCACTCCCCCATCCCTCAGTGGGTGCAGCCCACCCAGGGAGGCAGCAGGATACAAGGTGGAGGAGTACTCCCAATACCCCAAAACCCCATGCGAAGTGCAGAGCAGCCTGACAGTAGGGGCAGGATACCGGAGGGAATGGCTCAGGAGGGTTTCAAATGCATCAAAGGACACAATCAACACAGTGAAGAGGCAGCCCTAGGAGAATCAAAGAAAATATTTGCAAATCATGTATCTGATAAGGGATTGGTATCCAGAATATATAAAGAACTCCTGGCCAAGCACAGTGGTTCGTGCTTGTAATTCCAACACTTTGGGAGGCAGAGATGGGAGGATTGCTTGAAGTAAGGAGTTCAAGACCAGCCTGGGAAACAAAGTAGGACTCCATCTCTACAAAAAGAAAAAGAAATTAGCTGGATGTGGTAGTGCACACCTGTAGTCCCAGTTACTTGGGAGGCTGAGGCAGGAGGATCGCTTGAGAACAGGAGTTGGGAGGCTGTGGCGAGCTCTGATCTCACCACTGCACTCCAGCTGAGCTGATACAGTGAGATGCCCTCTCTTTAAAAAAAGAAAAAAAAAACTAAACATTTAGAAATAAGAACTCCTGTAACTCAACAACAAAATCAGTCCAAATAAAAAAGGGGCAAAGGACTTAAATAGGCATTTATCCAAAGATGATATGTATACAAATGGTCAATAAGCATATGAAAAGATGCTCAGCATCACTATTCAATCATTAGGAAAATGCAAATCAAAACCACAATGAGATACTACTTCACACTCATTAGGAAGGCTACTAATGAAAAAAAGTATTAGAAAATAACGGCCGGGTGTGGTGGCTCATGCCTGTAATCCCAGCACTTTGGGAGGCCAAGGCAGGTGGATCATGAGGTCAGGAGATCGAGACCATCCTGGCTAATACAGTGAAACCCTGTCTCTACTAAAAATACAAAAAATTAGCTGGGCATGGTGGGCGGGCACCTGTAGTCCCGGCTACTCAGGAGGCTGAGGCAGGAGAATGGTGTGAACTCAGGAGGTGGAGCTTGCAGTGAGCCCAGATCGTGCCACTGCACTCCGGCCTGGGCAACAGAGCGAGACTGCCTCAAAAAAAGGAAAAAAAAAAAAAAAAAGAAAAGAAAATAACAAGTGTTGGATATTGAGAAACTGGAAGCCAGATGCATTGGGAATGGACAAGAATGTAAAATGGTGCAACCACTATGGAAAACAATATGGTGGTGCCTCAACAAATTAAACATGGAATTACCATATGTTTCAGCAATTCTGAAGCAACGTTGCTCTCTGGGGTAAATATCTGAGGTTCGCCATCTCATGCCAGGGAAATTGAGTATGCAGACACACAGGAAGTGGGTCTAGGGGCAGAGTTTTAATAGGCAAAAGAAAGAGAAAGGAAAACAGCTCTCTCTTCTGCGAGAGAGAGGGACACCTGAGTGGGAGTTCCGGCCAGTCACGGAGTGCACAGGGTTTTACAGAAAGGCTTGAGGAGGCGGTGTCTGATTTACATAGGGCCCAAAGACTGGTTGGACCAGGTGTGATGTGTACATAGCTTGAGGGAAGCTGGCTGCCCCACTTTAATCTTATTATGCAAATGGGCTATTTGCCTGACTAGCTCCATGTTGTCTGCCCCCTACTGTACATGTGGTTGGCGAGGAAAAGGGAAGATGAAGCTGCCATTTTGAACATGCCTATTTCCAAGGTAGCCCCTTTCCTATTGGCACAACTGCCAGCACTTAGAAGAGGAACCCATGCCCCTCCTCACCTCTGCAGAGTGTGAAGATCCCTCAAAGGCCCTTTCCCAGTGGGTACATGGCCTGGGAAGGATGAAGGATGAGGTGTCCACCTCCTCCTCCAGGGTCATCTATCTGAGAGTTCATCTCTCCTGTCCCATCCAGATGGCAGAGAGGACAGGCTGTGCCCGTCAGGGACCGTAAAGGAAACTCTCCTGATTCACTTGGCTCCTCCAGAGGGTAAGAGAAGAAACACCCTGTGTGTACAGAATTAATACAGAGGGTGCTATATGACAGAAGTTTGACCTCATCCCTTTCTCCATTGGTTTTTAAGCTTTTTTTAAAGCCAAAACAAGTGGTTCCAAATCGGCACACACACACACGTTCACACACACACACACACACACACACACACGTTCACACACACACACACACACACACACACACACACACACACACGTTCACACACACACACACACACACACACACACACACACACACACACACACACACACACACACGTTTTATACTCAATAGTTATTAAGGCCAACTATAAGTTTTGCTAATGTCTTTGCTTCTTGCTGGACTACACTTTCCAGCAATTCTTTCAGGATAATTGATGGTTGGGACATTTTCTCGGGTCTTATATGTCCAAGAACACCTAATTTTACCCCCCACACTTCAATGATAATTTGATTGGGAAGAGACTTCTATAACAAGGCCGCTTTTCCTCAGCATTTCAGACAGTGACTGCTCCACTGTCGTCTTCTGCTGGGTGCTGCTAGTGAAGTGGGATGTTAGACTGATTCACATGCCGTGGTGGGTGACCTGCTTTTTCTCTCTCAAAGATTTTAGTTTTTCTTTATCCTTGACATTCTGACATCTTACTCTAATCTACAGGGGGTTATTTGTTCCATTTTTAAAAAATGTATCTTGCTTCGTCCTCCAGGGAACTTTCCATTTGAGGACCTCAGTTTTAGGAAATTCTTCTCTGTAATTTCTTTGTTAGTTCTGCTCCCTCTCCTCAATTTTTTTTTTTTCCTTCTGGAACCCTTAAAAGAGAGCTTTTTAACCTCATGTGTCTAGAGTCCGTATTTCTTACTTTTTCTTCTTCCACTCCATTTCTTTATCCCTGCATCCTGCTTTCTGGGAGATTCCCTCATGCATTTGGACTCATTTGGATATTTGGCCATCCTGCTTAGGTGTCTTTATTATTTATTTATTTCTTTATTTGAGACAGAGTCTTGCTCTTGTCACCCAGGCTGGAGTGCAGTGGTGCAATCTCAGCTCACTGCAACCTCCACCTCCCAAGTTCAAGGGATTCTCCTGCCTCAGCCTCCCAAATAGCTAGGATTACAGGCACCCGCCACCACACTCAGCTAATATTTTTGTATTTTTGGTAGAGACGGGGTTTCACCATGTTGGCCAGGCTGGTCTTGAACCCCTGATCTCAGGTGATCTGCCTGCCTCAGCCTCCTAAAGTGCTGGGATTACAGGCGTGAGCCAGCGCGCTCAGCCAGGTTTCCTTATTAACAGTGACAGACTAATTCAATCGACACTGACTGCTGATAGGAGAGGTGGATGCAGCCACCTCGTTCTGTGCTCCACGCTCTTCACAGTGACACCATGGGGGAATGAGTCCACCAATGTGGCTCTGTTCTCCCTTTCCCAAATAGGCACCCTGACTCTTGTATCTAAGCTACCCAGCTCCCCGATTCCAACCACCAGGTGGGACAAATGTTTGGTGGCACCTGTCCCTTCTGCAGCAAGACTCTCTTGTACACACCTCAGGCTTTTTTTTTTTTTTTTTTTTTCTTCCTCTGATCCTTTTGGTAGCTCTTTTGGGGATTTTCAGTTTCTGAAAACTCCCTTCCCTAAAAAATCTCCCTTCTAGTTTTCCGAGTATTGTTACTTTTTTTTTTTTTTTTTTTTTTTTTTTTTTTTTTTTTTTTTTTGGACTCACTCTGTTGCCCAGGCTGGAGTGCAGTGGCACAATCTCGGCTCGCTGCAACGTCTGTCTCCTGGGGTCAGTGATTCTCCTGTCTCAGCCTCTCCAGTAGCTGGGATTACAGGTGAGTGCCACCATGCCTGGCTAACTTTTGTATTTTCAGTAGAGATGGGGTTTCACCATGTCAGCCAGGCTGGTCTCGAACTCCTAACCTCAAATGATCCCCCTATCTGGGTCACCCAAAGTGCTAGGATTACAGGCGTGAGCCACCACGCCCGGCCTATTACATATTTTTTCTATTGTGTCTGAGAACCCATTGCCGAAGGGAAGGCAGTAGTATGTGTTTGGGCCGCCATTTTGAAAAAGGAAAGCTTCAGATAACATCTTAGAAGTTCAGGATGTAACAGATACAGTGCAGCACTTTAGTTGAAGCAGAGGTGGAGGCCCCAGAGGTCTGCTTCCCTTCTCCCTCACAATGGCCTGTGAGGAGGCTGCAAGGAACACCCAAGGCTCTGTGGAGCCTGGCATGTAAACCAACCACCCATGTTATTATTGTGGCTTCATGTTAGCATCACAATAGATTTGATAGTTGGCACCAGGATCCTGATAGCCTGATTCCTCCAATAGTGACAGACTACTTTTTTAAATTTAGAAACTTGGGACCCTTTTAGGACTTTCTCTGAAATTTCAATTTTTTGATCTGAGAGTTCATTTGCAAAGAACCATAATAAGTAGGAGGTCATTGGCTCGAGGCTGTGCAGGTACTTTGGGTTCCTACACAATGAACTGCAACCTAACTTGGTATATAAACAAATGAGAACCTAACTTAGTGTATTTTTTTGGAACAGCCGGTCTCAGCCAATCACAAGCAGCCAAGCTTCAGCCATTCACAGGTAGTCAGCTGATCAGACCATGTCCTAATAAGGCAAATGCCTAGCCGTAAACAATCGAGTTATGTCTGCACTTTACCTCTGCATTCAGCCTATAAAAGCCACAGCTCGTGCTGCTAACTTGGAGCTCTATGAACCTCTTGTGGTTCTGAGTGCTGCCTGATTCATGAATCCTTTTTTGTTCAAGTCAGTTCTGTTGAATTTACTTTCTATAAAGTTTTTCTTTTAACAGAACTGACTTTCTGTGAGCTCAACAAATTATCATGCCATTTCTGTCTCTGTTTATCAAGCCCAACTACTTCCCCAAGTGCTCTCTGATGACTTAGTAAGGTGGATCTTCATACCACCCCAAACCGTAATCTTTCAATATGTAGTGAATATACTGGCTAGGAGTTCCACCTATGTAAGAGGTGTTTTTAAATTACTTTATATGGAACTCTCCAGGTGTGGATATGAGGTAAGAAACCCATTTGTCTCATGCACACAGCGGGGAATGGTTAAGTGCAGAGATTGTTGATGTTTTGCTGTGTGTTCCTCCATGTAAGGCCTTCCTCAGGGCCACTGAGATAACTTCAGTGATTTATATCACCTCAAAACTTTTACCGATTTAGACTTTCTTCTCTCTTGGTTGTATTCCTGTCTAAGGCTGGCCTATGCATGACCCAACCTTATTCAGGTAACTTATTCAGAGGTAGAAGACATTTTATTGATTTAGAGAAATAAGAAATCATCATACCCAACTAGTGATTTGAGTAAGAGATTTAAACATAATTTTTTTTTTTTTTTTAATTCTTGAAAGTATCTTTTTGGACAGGCAAAATTTTAATGTGTCAAAAATTTATTTAAACTATATTTCCATTATCTGGAATAGAATAGTGAGTCATGTCAATTATTTTGTTAACTATCTTACATTTCAGAGTCCTATTTACATACATCATTTCCATATACACCATAGAAAGTCTACTCAAGCCTCCATTTGTTTCCAAATATTGAGTTGTTCTTAATTACCTGTGATCCTAAAATGGATTTTAGGCAGTATTATTTGGTTGATTTTTGCTTCAACTCCAGCAAATCAAGCAGTTTGTTGATTTGTCACATATTCATCATCTATTCTCTTATCTGTGCTTTTTTCTAAGCAGCCCACCACCTTCCACTGGAGGATCCTTGAGATTCCAGGGAAGCTGACTTTATCAATGGGAGTGGGACATGAGGTCAAAGCTAAGCCAATCAGTGCCTTCCATTTCTTGGAACACAGCTATTGGCTGCAGAGGGGGCATGTGTCTTAAGGGGGTCCAATCAGAATGAATTTCCAGATTTTCCTTGGAAACATTAGGCAGGAATGCTCTCCTGCTTCCCTGCTTCCCTTCTGGATTAGAATGAGGAAGTAACAGCCCTGAGAGCTGCTGGAAGCCATAGGGGACCTCAAAGGGAGTCAGCCTTAGAATTTGGCCCCAAAAAGGGCAACATGAAGAGCTAGAAAGAAATAAGGTTCTTGGTGACACTGTTGAGCTCCTGGATCAAGCCTTATCTGGAGCCAGTATTACGTCTGGCATTTTCAGTTGCCTGAGACAACGAATTCCCTTAATTGTTTAAGCTATTTTGAATGGAGTTGTCTGTTGGTTGCATTCTAACTTGTATACTTTATAGATGACATATTAGTATACAACTTCACAGTTTAGAAATTGTATTATCTTACTTCATTGTCACAACATCTCCATAGAGGTATTTAGAAAAGCTGTTACTCCTCTTGTTTTATATGAAGAAAGGGACCGTGAAAGCATTGCCTTAGGTTAAACAGATGGTTAAGTAGAAGAGGAAAGTTATATGAGGACTGGAAGAATGTGTTTATTTTAAAGTTGTATTCTCAACATCTTTTAAGGTGCTAGTCAATTCAATGTAATAAAAATTTGTTGAACAAATAAATCAAATAATAGAGCTATAATAGTAAAAAGAATAATGGACTTAGCTGTAATTGATCATTCATTTTTTCCAACAAATATTTACCTAATGCCTATGTAGAGGTAAGGGACTCGGTTGTGCCAGTACGTATAGTGAAAAAGACGAAGAAAATTTATATTTCTAATGTTCTCATGCTCTTTTTAAAGTTTCAGAGAGTTAAACGATTATAGTATTTACGTATCAAGTCCTGCCATGACTTGCTAGGGAGGGTCCTTGTGTTTCAAATCTCTCTCTCTCTCTCTTTTTCTTTTTTTTTTTGAGATGGAATTTGACTCTTGTCATCCAGGCTGGAGAGCAGTGGAGCAATCTTGGCTCACTGTAACCTCTGCCTCCCGGGTTCAAGCGATTCTCCTGCCTCAGCCTCCCAAGTAGCTGGGATTATAGGCGCCTGCCACCACGCCCGGCTAATTTTTGTATTTTTAGTAAAGACGGGGTTTCACCATGTTGGCCAGGCTGGTCTTGATCTCCTGACCTCAAGTAATCTACCTGCCTCTGCCTCCCCAAGTGCTGGGATTACAGGCATGAGCCACTGCACCTGGCTGTTTCAAATCCCTTTTCTACGGCATATATCCACAGTTTCTGCCGTGTTCGCCTTGAGAATGGGGATCTCTGAGGTAGAAAGTCATGCCAATTGTTTCATGTTGTAAGTACTCAGTACCATTTGATTACCTCGCAAATATTGAATTATATTCTTCTCGATGTCTAAGTCTCTCTCTGGCAGTATGTTAGAATGTCCTTTCATTCAAATCTCTTGGGGACCATTAAGAGTTGAATTTTACTATTTCAGCATGTATTATAGTAGATCAAAAATCCATACTTCATGAGTGAGGCAATATATAGATTTGAGATTCCATCAGATTGCAAAGTAACAAGAAAGTAGAGGGAAGATCACCCTGTGGGAATGAGGCACCAGCTAACCAGTCAGGGAAATAGCCTGAATTGTAGTTCCCCAGGGATGGAATGAAAGAAGCCACAACCAAGAAATTTAGCTCTTTAGATCTAATAGAAACCTCAATGAATTAGATTCCAAGAATCAATAGATGAAAATTGTTTCAGGATTTAAAAACTCAGCAAGGTTCCATTTCCTCTTTTCAGCCCTGAGTATCGGGAAGAGCAAAAGCTTTTGAGTGAGACAGAGCAGGGTTCAAATCCTAACTCCAACAATTGAGGCAAGTAACCTGCTCTCTCTCTGAGAGTCATTTTCCTTATCTAGAAAATGGATAGTATTTACCTTAATAGGGCCAGGCATATAGGAGATGATAGCTGTTATTCTGTACTTTTTATATAAGTAGAACAAACTTAAGAGTCATGAAAAAAGTGATGTCACACTTATTTTTTGCTTTTCTTAGAAGAAAAAAAGGCTATATCTTCAAAGTGTTCAATAGCACAGAAAGAAAAAAGAAAATGAAGGGCACATTTTGTAGAATCAAGATTTTTTCCTCAAATTCAGTCATAGCCCCATAATGAGCTAATGAGGGTGGAACATCGCTCTCTTGTATCTCTCATTGCTACATTTACTAGCTTTCATCTGAGAGAATGAGGGACACTTTAGTTTGAATACTTGAATACTGTTCCAAATGTCTCATGTTTCTGATAATGTCATTCAGGACCCTGAGCAAACTAACTCTAAAAGAGATGAATGACTGTGGATTATTCAGCAGATTCTTGGTATCCTTTCAGAAACTTTAAGAACAGCTCCTTAACTCTTCACTCATAAACTTGGTGCTGTTTCCCTTTGGGTAATTTCTCTCATCTTTAAAGTTGAGTCCCATCAGATGTCAATGGCATGATTTATTCACGTCCAGGGCCAATGGAAGAAGCGCAAGAGTGGGAGGCTGTTAGCTCTGGCCAGCGCCCCCTCTGGCCACTCCGGCAAAGGCCGCCAAGTGACAGCACACATAATTCCGGTGCAAGGCTCTGGTGTGGGTGGAGGTGGCTCTGAGCACAGCCCAGAATGTTGGAACAAGAGTAGGGTGGCCTGGCTTGCTGCTTCTGAACCTATCTCGTCTTCACTGCTCTGATTAGAGACAAAAAAATGGGAGAAGGCTTGCAAATACTGTGCAATAGAGGTGGTAGTTTTACATAAATCTAAAAAATTTGGCGTGAGGTTTATGGAGACTCAAAACAACTTAAGGAACGAAATTTTTTTCATATAAAATACCTGATAATTAACCTATTCTTACTTTTTAATTTATTAAACTTGAATCTTGGTGGGTCTTTTTTTTTTTTTTTTTTGACAGTATTAAGTCAAATCTGTGATATGTATAAAGTATCACTGACATACTCGGAAAATACCTTTATCCTACACCACCCCCAATGGCTCCCAAGTACGTGACTTAGGAACCTTAGTGAGTTCATCAGTCATTCAAATCAAGGAAACTTATAGCTGAGTATTCTGCCTTCTTCGGAGAATGCAAATGTTGTACTCCTGTGTCTCACTTCTTTCTCATCCTGAAGTTGAATTTAGTCATAATTGTTATACTGCTATAGCATTTGACCCTTTTCAAAACATGTTTATTTACAATATTACAAGCAGAGGATATTTCACTGTTTTTGCTTTTTAGAGGAGAACATTAGTATTCAAAGAAATTGACAAATTTTTGTTTATCTATTACAGCCTTGGATATTAATCAATTTACAGAATCACTGAGTCTAGAGAAGAAACCACACATATCAGCTTTAAGTTGCAAGTTAAGTTTGAGATAAGTTCAATTTTAAAAAATCAAATTATAAATGCATTGGAAGAAAATTTTTTAAAATATTGTTATGATTTGGGGGAAGGTAGAGAAAATCTTTATAACTGGGGATCCCAGGACAAAAATCATAGTGAAAAATATTGCTAAACTTAAGGGCTTAAAACACACATACACATACACACACATTCAAAATTTCTGAATGATAAAAAATATATTCTGATATATTTTGGAATTTATCAAGCAAAAAGGCAAATGATAAAAATTTTAAAAGGTAACATGTTTAATATATAAAGAGTTCTTGCAAACCAATAAGGAAAAGATGTCTCCATATGTTAACAATGGATCTAAATTGCAAATTCACAGTAGAAAAAATAAAAATGGCCAATAAATATAAAAAGTTTTAACCTTCCTGGTAACAAATTTAAAAAATTAAAACAATAAAATTCTCCAACCTGGTGAGGAAAAAATAAAATAGAACAATAATACACAATTTTGTCAAGGACTTTGGGAAATAGGTAACTTCATGCTATGGTTTTAGGAATTGCAGTTTGGAGAGCGGTTTGACATTCCATATCAAAATCCTTGAAAAAGAGCATAACGTCTGATCCAGGTTAAGGATGAATTATCAGCCAGTAATTGGACAAGTTGCCAAAGATACAAGTGCAAAAATTTTTATTTTAATCATGAAAAATGAGAAACAACTTAAAATATTGGTAATATGGGGTCATAGATGTCATAATTAAGCCATAAAAAGAAAGGCTACGAAATACAGTGCCATGAATAGTTTGATGTAATTTTATAAAAAAAAAATGCACACATATTAATAAATACACACACATATAAATATATATCATAGTGTACATATAAATTATATATATTTCTGTGTGTGTGTGTGTATGTGTGTATATATATGGAGAGAGAGAGACAGTGCCAGTCTTGGTTCTCAGTACTTTACATAAAACAATTCATTTAATCTTCCCTACAACCCCAAGAAGTGAGTGCTGTAATCAACTCCATTTCACAAATGAGGAAACTGAGGTAGAAAGAGGGAAGCACTTGCCTACAGTCACACAGCTAATGAATGGCAAAGCCAGGATTCAAATCCAGATGTTGAGGCTCCTAAGTCTCCCGTCCTAAGCACCAATCCGGCTCTCCTGGGTGACATAGGGAGCTCTATGCCCTCTGCTCTAAACAGATAGACAAAGGCTTGGAGGATGCACAGTAACTGGCGTTCAGTGCTTACGTCTGGGTGGTGGGATGATAGAGGGGACTTCTGTTTGTTTATTATTTGAAAAAATTAAATCAATACTTTCTGATTTTTCTGCACTTACAAATCACTTAGTGGTGAAGCAAAACAAGTGTTTTTGTTTTGTTTTATTTTTTAACTACAAAGTTTAGAAAACGTGGATTTCTGCCCTTGTTCCACTGCTTTGGTAACTTATAGGCCAAAATCGGATTAAGGGCGGGCTGGCCCAGCTTTCCCCACTCCATCTCTCTGCTAAGCCCTTGATTGTGAAGCCTCACAATGACACAAAATGTGTGTGTGTGTGTGGGGGGTTGCTTTTTTGTTTTCATTTTATTTCTTTCTGAACATTCTGTGCCTGTCAGTTTTTTCTAGTAAAGGAACTATTGCGTTAGGCCCAGCATTCCAAAGACCTGACATGCAGGCCGGGAGTTCAGGCCTCTCATGTGAGGGGCCTCCCACTCTGGCTGTTGTCAGCCAGGCATTGCCAGGTTTCTTGTTATTTCTGCCCAGTGTTTTTTTCAAAATCGCAGAGGATCTTAACGTGAGGAAAATTCTCTCTCTCTTTTTGTTTGGTGACTCAAAAAGTTTCGACTTTTATGATTGTGACAAATACCAAGGGGACTAGAAATAGTACAGTGTTTCCTGGTATTAAATAAATGGAAGTTTTTAAAAGAGAACACAGATTTCTGAAATCTGTGTCAGCTTGATCAACTCTGGGGTGGACCTGTTTAGACTCTTCAGGACCATGATGGTGGTGACAGTCATAATGACGGTCACAATTTTCTGGGGGCTGGCCGTGTGCTCTGCCTTGTGCAAAGTGCTTTCTGCGCATTGTTTTCATTGACTGCTCCTAGCATGCATGGGCAGGAGTTAAGGGTATCCCCACTTTTTGCAGGGCCCAGTGGTTTCCTGGCTGCCATGGAGTCACAGAGCTCTGATGTGGAAGTGCTGGGATCTTAACTCAGGTCTGTCCAAGTTCGAAGTGTGTTCCTGACTATGCAGTTCGGGTCTAAGACCAGAGGTAACTACTGACTTTGTGGAGAGTGAGTGCCCACTTCCCATTCCCTCATCCACCCTGGAAAGCACCGGGGCCAAGAGGCTCAATCAGCGTTTATGGAATGAATGAATGAGTGGGTAAATGAATGCATGAACACAGCCCCCATCAACATGCCAAAGGGTGTGAACAATAGAAAAAAGGCCATTGTGTAAAGTTCCTTTTAAAACTTTAAGACAAGGACTTGAGGGATAAGCAGTCTGAGTTTTGGGTGGCTTTATTCTCTTTTGGTCTAGATTCTTTTAAATGTGAAGGGGGAATAGTTCTGGAGAGAGAGAAGGGTGCTGAGGGTTGCCTGGAGAAGACAGAATAACTTACTCTAAATTCCAGTTTGGTCTCTCGAGCAGGGCATGGCGAACTTTCTTTGGAAAAGGCTAGGCAGTAAATATTTTAGGCTTTAAGGACCAGAGAGTCTCTGTTGCAACTATTCATCTCTGCTTTTGTAGCATGGAAGCAGCCATGTGTAAACAAATGGATGTGGCTCTGTTTCAATAAAACTTTATTTAAAGGCTTTGAAATGTGAGCTTACTTTGTATTATTTTTGCATGTCACAGAATTATTATTCTTTTGTTTTTTTCCCAGCTATTCAACAATAATACCCAAAATGAGCTACAGATTCAGTGTAATCTCTATACAAATGTAAAAAACATTCTTAATCATGGTCATACAAAAATAGGCAGCAGGCTGGACTTGGATGGTGGACCATACTTTTCCCACCCCTGTTCTATAGTTCAGACAGATATGAAGAGTGAAGCTTTTCATCTTTTCCATATTGTCAGCTCAGCTGGCTTGGGTAGGAAGAGGTTTATAAAAAGTGCTTCTTCACTGCACCAGCTGTATGGTTGGGCAAATTACAAGTTACTGGCACTCTGTGTGCCTCTATTTCCTCTTCTATAAAATGGGAATGTAAGTAGTTCGTAGTTTGGAGGAGTAAATAAAATCATCCATTGAAGGCACTTGGAACAGTGTCTGACATGGAGAAATCTTCACTAAATATCAACCATTCTCATTATGGTTGTTGTGGTTGATGCTGTTTGTCAATGGGGTAGAGAAAGATATGAAATCCCAGGAAGAGTTTGGCCCTTTGTTCCAGGAGCAGCAATGATTTTGACAGTATTATGGGATTCCCTGGGTTCATCCCTTGACTTTCCCAATCTGCCCATTTTAGGGAAATAAATCTTTAGAGTTGGAAGCATCTTCTAGTGCAACCCCCTTTCTAAAGCCAATCTTATCTGTAGATACCATTACTAAGAGCCATCCCTCTATTTTTTATTCTCTAATAAGATAGTCAGGTGCAACCACAAGAGGAGATGCAGGAGAGGCTCACGAAAAAACAAAGCTGATTCTATTATACCCCTAGGGACAGGGGGTACATAAGCCGTGTTGGTCCATATGAGAAAAACACCAGAGTGGAGTGTGCAGAAGACAGGATGAGAGGGAGGTTTAAGCCATAACCCTTGTTGGGGTTTCCAGGGAAAGGCAAGGCAGGGCAGGGTGAACTGTTTTGGATGGGCTAGACTGAATAATTCTGGCAGGCTTTGGGCTACAAAGAGTGGTCTCTGTTGTTGGCACCTGGTCCTGGGATGACGTAGGCAGAGGAATACAGCCTCCTGGGATGCACTGGCCAGATACAGGAGGTCTGGCACCGCCCTGGTTAGTTTGCACATCAAAGGCATGCTTCAGTCTGAGTCCTTTGTCTGAGGATTGGCTGGATCCAGGAGGGGCCGTCTCTCCCCAACCAGAAAGGTTTTTTAAGATGCCAGAGCATCACAATATACAGAAAATTTTAAAGTCTTTGCAACATACCCTCTCAAATGTGACTTCAACTGCATCCAACCCCATTAAAAGTTCTAGATGAACCCTCAGTTGTGTCCTGTACCTAACCAACATTTCTGTTCTTAGGCTTAGAAACCCTCCATCCTGACTTTCTCCTACATAACTGGCTGTGCTCCTGTCCCCTTCCTAGGTCCTCCATCTCGTCCTCCAACACTTATTGACCACTTGTAGCTGGCTTGACTTGAGGCCCCTGGAGACAGGGAACAGGTCTTAGGCATCTTGGAGTCCCACACTCCTAGCCCATGCCAGCATTCCATCAGTGTTTATAGAATTGAGTGGTCCCCTGGTTCCCACACGTGGTTCATATCAACAGACTCACTCTTCTCCAAAGTCACTTGCGCCTCCTCCAGACTCTCCTTGTACTAGATGCTCCCAGCTGCTGCAATGTCCTAACCTACATTTGCCCCAGTGCCCCACAGCACTGAGCGCCCCACCAGCAATTAAAGAGGTTTAACCAAAGTGCCAAAGCACATACGTAACCAGGATCAACTGACTGGCCTGGGAAGGCTTCTGTGTGAACCCTGCCACCAAAAGCGAGTGTTTGTTTGGGCAGACAGGAAGCAGTGAACTCAGAGAATAACACAGGCAGAGCCCAATGAGGTAAGCAGAGGGAAGGAAGTAAAATTTTCCATTCTAGTTTAGCCATGACTAAAGTTGTCAGAAATCAGTGCAATAACTTCGAATTTGAACGTATTTGCATGAGTGGATCTCTCTGCAAATCTGGGCTTTTATTTTCCCATATGTTCCTACTTTAGCTTTCACAAGACTTTTTACAGTTACAATTGCAGAAGAAATGATCTGAGACATGTTCAGATATATTTTGTTCATTTATTTAACAAACACTCAATAGTGCTTATTTATGCCAGGCACTGTTCTCAGAACTTTATATATAGCCATGACTCAATGCTGCTTTTCATTCATTTATTCATTCATTCAATAAAAATAAATCTGATATCTTCTGTGAAACCACATTGTACCAGGAATAAAAAGGCATAAGATGCCGTTTTCTTTTCTCATGGGCTTCGTGGGTGAGACAGACAAGTAAATCAATAACACGGCGCTTATAGGACATGATGTGATAAGGGGACACACAACATGTATCATTTGTCCTACGGGACAAGAGGAAGGACACCAAAATTAGCCTTGAGTCGGTGATGTTGAAACTGGGTCTTGAAAGATGAGTGAAGGGTTGTGAAGACAGGAGGAATGTGTGGCAGGAACAGCCTGTCCACAGCATCAAGGGAAAGCCAGCTGCACCCTCAGGGAGCCGCAAGCCGTCTTCCACATCCTTAAGCAACGGCTGTGTATCTGAGCATGAGGAAGGGGCTTAGACAGCTTGGGCGGCCATCACAAAGTGCCACCAGCTTTGTGTCTTAGTCTGTTTATGCTGTGATGACAGAACACCACCAACTGGGTAACTTATAAAGAACAGAAATGTATTTGCCTCACAGATCCAGAGGCTGGAAGTCCAAGATCAAGGTGCCAGTATCTGGAAGAGGCTTCTTGATGTGTCCTCCCATGTCCTCCCATGGCAAAAGGTGAAAGGATCAGAGAGAACCAGACTCACTTTTGTAACAAACCCACTCTCCATAACAAACCGGCTCCTGAGATAACGACATGAGTCCATGCATGAGGCAGCACCCTCAGGACCTAATCACCTCTTATTAGACCTCACCTCCCAACGCTGTTGCCTTGGGGATTAAGTCTCCTATCCATGGACTTTGCTTCGGTTTGGTTTGACACATTCAAACCAGAGCAAAATGCAAGTTCAGTTTCTGATGAGGGCTCTCTCCCTGGTTTGTAGACGGCTGCCGATGGCCGTATCCTCATGTGGTCTTTCCTCAGTGTGCCCACAAACTCTAGAGCCTTTCTCTTCTTATATGGACACCAGTCCTATGGGATTAGAGTCCCACCCTTATGACCTCATTTGACCTGAATGACTTCTCTAAACTATCTTCAGATACAGTCACATCCCATGGTGCTGGGTGTTAGGACTTCAGTATATTAATTGCTGGGGGGACATGGGAGGAGGGATTGGAAGAGAGGAGACTGATATGAAGGCTACTGAGATAGTCCCAAGAAAAAGTAGCAGAAGGCTAAGCGAAATCAATGGCAGTGGGTTGGGAATGAACCAAGAGATTCCTGAGATTTGTAGAAGGCAGAGTCAGTGGGTGGAGGCAGCCAGTTGGCTAGGAGGACTGGCGTGGAGGAACAGCAGAAGAGGGTAGGGGTGGAGGGAGGAAGTGAGAAGGTGCAGTCTAGGATGCCCTCACAGTGCTGGAATGAGGGGTGGTGATGCCTCCCTGGGATGAGAAACCCAGGAGAAACAGCACATCGGGCAGGAGGAAGACGATGAGTTGCAGGTACCGGGGGGCAATCACATGGAGAGGTTAGCAGGAAGTTGTGTAGATTGGTCGGAGAGCCTGACAAGAAATCTGGCCTGGAGCTAGAGATTCAGACATCGTCAGCTTATAAGTGGTCATCAGAGCCAAATATTTGGACAAAGTCATCCAGGGAAAGGAAAAGTAGACAAGGACAGAACTCTGCAGCTTAGGAAAATAAGTGGCCTGAAATGAGGGACAAAGACTGGGAGAAGACAGGGAGCTGGCACTATTACTTGAGAACCAGGCACTGAGCTAGATGCTGTGCGTGGGCGATCACCTCATTGTGCTCTTACAGAAGTCCCCTGATGTAGGCATCAAGCAAACACTTACATTGCACTTACTATGTGCCAGACAATTCTTTGCCATAGCTCATCAAATCCTCACAAACCTCACTCTTCACATATGAGGAAACTGAAGCACATAGGAGTAAATGTGTTCAAGACTGCAGAGCTAGACTCAAGACTCCAACCCAGGTGACAAGGCACCAAAGTCTGAGCTCTTAACCATGTTGCTATCCTGCCTCTCCCTCTATTACCCTAATTGTAGCCATGAGAAAATGAAGGACAAGAGAGTTTAGGAAACTTGCTCAAGATGACATGGCTAGCAAATGTTAGAGTTAGATTTTCAACTCTAAACGCTTTGCAGCTTTCACTACATTGTGCAAGTTCTTCACCAGCTAAGGGGAGAGAGAACTGCAGGGACAAGTGTAGTCTAGTGAGATCAAAACAGAAAGTGTTTATGAAGTTTAGTAACAAGGGGGTCATTGGAGACTTGGTCAGTTTCAGGAGGTGTGATGGGCGGAAGTCAAGGTATAAAGTCTTGAGGAGTAAATGTCAGGCAAGGAATTTAGAGAATATTTTTCAGGGAATTTGATCATAGAGAGAAGAGGAGACATGGAAATGTACTAAAAGGGAAAGTGAGGTGTTACAATGTTTAAAAAGTTTTTTTTTTTTAAGACAAAAGAAACCTATAGATGTTTGTATGTTGACAGAAAATCCAAAAATGGTGGTAGTGGTGGTGCCTAATTGATTTTTAATCTCTTGTGAATTTGGTAAGGTTGAATCAAAGTTTCTGAATATGAACTTTGGACCTCCAAAGCTGAGAAACTGAGCCTGCAAACTGGTGATGTCACCAAAGCACAATTACCTTAATGGGGACACATGAGGATGGCAAAATCTTTATCTTGTCTTATACCTGTGAGCATAGCCACAGACTCACCAATGGGTGATTGCCTTGCTATAAAGTCTCTAAATTTGAGTGGTAACATTACAGCTAAACTGTTAATCTCACTTGTAGTGTAAATAGCTATGAGGTACCCTACCCCAACTGCAAAGATTTAAAACCATGAGAAATCACTGCTGGTGAGAAGACAAATTGGTGCAAGCCCTTAGGGAAATAATGGCACACGTTTCCAGAGCAATACACATTCTCATATCATTTGTCCCAGTAATTCCATCTCTGAGAGCTTGGATACAGAAAAACAAAATCAAAGTCTGAAGATGTTTATTGCAGCATTGTTTGTAAGGAAAAACCAGAAACAATCTGAGTGTTCAGGAGTGAAGACATGTCTAGACACACAGTAGAATATACACTTAATGGAAAACAGCATAGTGATTTAAAATACTACTCACAAAGAAAATGCAATTTTCACAACGTAATATACATATAATGTTAAATATGCAAAGCAGAATAAAAATTTTACAATAGGAACACAACTATGTAAGCAACCCCCAAAAAAAGACTGAAAAGGTCTTCACCAGGAGTGATTGTTTGCCTGGTTGGTACTCGGGTAATGAAAAAGATACTAAACATGAAAAGATCTCTCTAGCTCTCCGCTGATTAGCAATGGCTTACGTTACATTGATTACTATTTTTTTCTGTTCACTTTTTCATATCTTTCTCTGGCATTTTGGTAATGCATAAATTACCCATAAAGAAATGCAGGTGTTTTGCTGAAAATGCATCAAATGAAACCTCTAGACAACATACCAAGAAAGCATCTTTAAAATATTTTTATTATGCTCAACATCATTTTTCTGTATAAAACAACACACAATTATTTGGAAAATACAGGAAAATTGTAAAATCACAGAACTGTGGAGAGGTAAAGAAAAATTTCATTTAATTCTTCTACTCAGATCTAAGTGTTGATACCTTATTGAGAAGGAAATGGATTTTTTTTTTTTTTTTTTTGAGACGGAGTTTCGCTCTTGTCACCCAGGCTGGAGTGCAATGGTGTGATCTTGGCTCACTGCAACCTCTGCCTCTCAGGTTCAAGCGATTCTCCTTCCTCAGCCTCCCAAGTAGCTGGGATTACAGGCATTCACCACCATGCCCAGCTAATTTTTGTATTTTTAGTAGAGACGGGGTTTCACTATGTTGTCCAGGCTGGTCTGGAACTCCTGACCTCAGGCGATCCACCCACCTCGGCCTCCCAAAATACTGGGATTACAGGCATGAGCCACCTTGTCCGGCCAGGAAACGGATTTTGATGGGAGGGACTGGTATGTTTATCTTAAACAAATGCATATAATTCTGATATAAAACCCTAATGTAACATTTTACTCTTCAAGAAAGCCAAATCATTCATAGACAGTGTGGTGCAGGTTTAAGGGCAATCAAGAGTTGTTGACCTTGATCTATGCGAAGCTCACAGGGTGAGTAGTTGAGTTCGATCTATGTGGAATGGGGAGGGTAGGGGCTGGTGAGGGCTATGTAGTGGACCTGCCCTCATTGACTAACTAATTGAAAGCAACTTTTGCAGCTGTTACTGTTGTTGAGGGTGTATTCCACCAGTAGGTTGGAGACATAGGCAAAATATAACTAGATTTCAGCCACATGTTTGGACATGGTGCCGGAAGACTAGTTCATGCTGATTCCTGCATTTCTCCCTGTTATTTGAGGACAGGGGCCTCTATTCAACTCTGTATCTCCAGCAAAGCACTGAACATAGCAGATGCTCAATTAACATATGTTGAAGTAAACTAAAGCCTTGGATTCAAATTCCTACCCTATCAAGTATTAGGTAGATGCTCCCATCCACTTCTTTGGCTTCAACCCCGTCTTTGATCTAGAGACTTTCAAATCTCAATCATTGATCTTGTCTTTCCAAAACGCCAGACCCAGCTAACTCCTTGCCTCCTGGACTTTTCTTCCTTGATGTTCCATAAGTAGCTCAAAATCAGTATGTCCCCCTTGAACTCATCACTATCTCCCCCAAACCCCTACCCTTCCTCCTGTGAACCCTTGCTTTGTTAACAGTGTCACAATCTGTCTGGGTAACCAAGCAAGAGACTAAGTTCTCTTCCTGCTCTCTTTCATTTATTTACTCATGAGATCCTTCCTGCTGACTCTCACCCAAAAATGTTGAAACCTTATCTCCATTCCTACAGCTGCTTTTGTTCAGACTCTCATCATATTTATCTGGATTATTACATCAATCTCCTAACCAGTTTCTCTGCCTCTGATCTTCCTGTTTCAAAACATCTTCTACATGGTCATAACCAAAGGTGTCTATCTGAACTCAGGCATAATTATGCCACTTCCTTTCTTTAAAACATGCCAAGGCTCCTCATTGCCTTAAGAATCCAAATTCCCAGACAACTCAGAGGGCCTGTCACAATCTGGCTCCAACAACCCTTTCTGGTCTCATCTCATATAGAACTCACCCCTCTCATCTCAAATAGGATGGTCTGCTCTAGCTGTTTTTAAAAATCCCCCCTCCCCCAGATGGAACCTAGCATCTCTCTTTGCATAGAAGGGTACAGAATATTCTCTCCCATCTCCTTATTGCTGCTGCTCCTTCCCCTTGGAGCTTCCACTCTCTATTCGAAGTCTAGCCATGTGTCACCTCCTTTGAGCACCCTTCTTGGGGCAGAGCCACTTATTTCTCATAGTGCTTAGTCCATACATCTATGGTAGCACTTATTGGGTCCGTGTGTGCGTGTGTGTGTGTGACCTCAGAGCTTAAGATGGTCCCTGGTGCATAGTGATGACACTGTCAATGTTTGGGACAAGAGTGAAGTCCTAAATAGGGCATGATGGATTTAACTGCTGGCACCAAATCCCTCCCCTGTGAAAACAGCCCCAGCTTCTGAGTACTGTCTATGGTCTCAGCCCACCCCCAGACCCATTCTGTATGCAGGGATCCTCAAACTTCCCTTTGCAAGAAGATCTTCTGGATGCTTTTTTTCCCACAGGTAGAGCATCCTTCCCATGTCACAAAAGATTGAGTCAACAGTGATCAATTCATGCTCAGTGAATTAGATTTGTTCAGAGAGGCCCAGAGATGGGGTAATGATCCCATGGGTAAAAGATTCATGTCTGAAGAAATGATAGGTATGCACCTAGAAGAAGAGAAGAGAGTGGGGCTTATTTACATTCTGAGATTTAAATGAGATATGGCCGGAGGACTCTTCATTCCATCTGATTAAACCTACACAAGAGTTCATGTGGGGGCACACAATGGCAAACTAAAGATATTCTGTTAAGTTCTACTCAACTTTTAGGACGTACCTTAGAATCCTCAATCAGTACTACAGAAAGCCTCGAACCTGGGCTAGGTTCACTTCCCATCCCATCCAGGCTTCTCTGCAGCAGAAATAGGTGTTCAATTAAATGGAATAATATAGTCCTCCTTTCACACCTCAGGAGATCAATGAGCCCATAGCTAGCACTCACATATTTATAGACTGAACAAATGAACGTATTTTGGGGCTCGAGGAGATCACAACCTACTGGGGAGGCAGGGGAGGTGGGAGGATGCTAGGACCCTGCTATCCCCACTACACCGCGCACTGCAGTCTGGGGTTCACCGTGCAGTAGAAAGGAGAAGCAAAGCGATGAAACCCACGTGGGATTCGTGAGGGCTTTGTGGAGAAGTGATGTGATCAGTGAGATTTCTAGGGGGAAGGGATCCAGGGCCAGGAAGCAACTGAAGGAAAGGCTGAAAGGAGGGAAATGCAGGGTACGATCTGGATGGAGTTAAAATGGCAGAAAACTGAGGCTGAGTGAGAAGAGGTCTGGTACTGAGGTGGGGACCGGAGTTCTAGCACTGGCCTTTTGACAGCCTCTGGGTCCCAGGTGGAGTGGGTGGGGCGAGAGCCCTCGCATTCTTCTCCAATCAACACCAGGGGTGTGGTGTCTTAGGCAAGGGTGGGTGCTGTGCGCCCTGCCGCCCACCACAGGCAGGGCCTGGGAACCCGGGGAGGACTCTCCCCACCTCCAGCCTCCGGCAGTGTCCGCCAGGCAGGGCGGGGGCCAGCCCTGGTGTTGAGTAGCGGACCCCAGGGGGATGACTAAGCCTTGGCTGCGAACAGACACGAGCATGCCAAGTTATGAGACGATGATAACTCGCCCGGAGCCTCTGGGGTCGTGGCCGTGGGCCGGCAGGGGCGAGGCGGGCGTCCGGAGGG
>NW_012108820.1:753318-811539 GCF_000951045.1 Mandrillus leucophaeus
AACGTCTTCGGCGACGGCCTCGTGCGCCTCGACGGGCAGCTCTACCGCCTCAGCAGCTACATTAAGAGGTGGGTGGCCTCGCCGCGCGCCCCAGCCCGTCACCTGGTACCCGCAGAAGCCTCCACCTGGCTGCGGTCTCTGGGAGCCTGGGCTCTCCTCGCCGCCTGCGTCCCCGCGTGGCCCACTACTCCGTGTGCTTCTAGACTTTCCTTCTGCTTCCATCACCGGGAGCCTGCACGCTCGCCCTGGTTCTTCTGCTTCTTGCACTGATATTTTGCAGCTGCTGCTTGAAGTCGCTCAGAAGGGCATCAGGCCCCGGGCGCGAGGGGGAGGGCAGGGGCCCCAAGTCAGAGCTCATGACTGGCGGATGCTTCTCCCATTCCAGCTCCTTAACTGGGTCAGATGAGCTCAAATTGGGGGCACACCCTTTAGGGGCTGTCTGCAGCGCTGCGAGACTCACATCCTGGCTTTGGAGCATGGGTGGCGGTGGGGATAGGGAGCATGCACCATTCTGAGCACGGCCAGCCCTCTCCGGTGAGGAGACCGAGTGGAGAAGCATGCAAAAGCTCAAAGTTTCCCATCCCATCTCCGGTCTCCCTTCGTGTTTCAAACATAAACAAAGAAACCGAACTGAGAAGGGAACAAAGGCCCTGGAAGTCCAGACTGGGGCCATGTGGGCTGTGGAAGGCACAGATAAGTTCTGGGGAAGTAAGTGTGAAACCTACGGGCCGTAATTGGAAGGGGGCCCCCAGGATGCTTGACTGTTGTGGCCAAAGTGCCCCCAAGCTCTTCCTGGCAGACATGAAGCTGGCAGGATGTGGCCCAGCCATGTGAAGCAGACTTTGGTGCCACGGGGTAAAGGAGGGCACTTCAGGCCTGATTCCACATGGCCTCAGGCCTCCAGAGGTCACCCTTGGCAAGGGCCTGGAGTGCAAAGCCCTGTTATATTTGTGCCAAGAGCGCCGAGTGCCTGAAGACCATTCTAGACCATTCTAGAGTTTGACTCAGAAATGAATAAGATAGCCAGCTTTTGAGACACAGTGCCTTTGCTAGTGGGAAAGACAGCGTGCTGTGGCACCCTGTGGGTAGCAGGGAGCCAAGAGAGGCAAGCAAACAAAATGAGATATTGAACGTGCAGTCTCCAAAACTTCTGGGGAAAAAACCTTGCTTTTCCAGACAAAGATAGTGAGGGCTCTGAATGCCTGAAGAACCATTTCCCAGCAAGAATTTCTCCCTCTCTTAGTGAAATGAAAATTCCAATCCCAAACCATAAGCGGAGGACTGTGGGAGGAACTGAGTCAGAAATCAGATGTGCGCAGATTTACAAAGAAGATACCCATTGTATTTGAGAACAGGGTATGAAAAATAAAAATGTCCAGAATTAACTGAAGCCATAGGTTAGTCTTTTGACAGAATCAGTTCTCCTAATTGTAGCAAACAGTGCTGCAGAATCTGAAATGATTTTGAAGTCTGTCATCTAACTTTTGCTTTGAACACCTCCTACACAAAGAAAATTAAACAGCGGTGATTCCGTGACAGCTTTGAATCTAGAATAAACAACTGGGCCACAATGACCAGGTAACACAGACCAGGGTGCAAATACAAACCAACAAATAATAGGCTATCATTGTGTAAGCAATACTGTGAGGGCTTTTGTACCTGGGAAATAGCAAGGAGCCTCCAAAAATAATTTAGGTGATGGAAGGAGCTATCTATTGTCCTCAGGCAGGGAAGGAGGCTTTTATAACTGAGTGTGCAGTCCTGAAGGATGGCCAGGAGGGAATCTGGTCTAAATGGAGACAGCCTTCTAGGCAGAGGGAGAGGACTGGGTTGTGGGCAGCAGTGAGAGGTTCTGCCCTTGTGAATCAGGAGGTGGGAGGCACGCTGAAGCCAGAACTCAGATATCTAAAGTTTCACTCCTCTGAGCTGCCAAATTTGCCCAGTTGTCTTGGCTTTAGGGATAGCATACAACCTCCCTCCCTCCCTCCCTTCCTTCCTTCCCTCCTTCTTTTTGAAAAATAAGCTCTGGCCAGTTTTATTAAAGATTTGCATGATTTTCTTTCACCAGTCTGTTCTGGCATGCTTCTAAAGATCTCAGGGCTAGGTGCAGTGCCTCATGCCTGTAATCCCAGCACTTTGGGAGGCTGAGGCAGGCGAATTGCTTGAGTCCAGGACTTCGAGGCCAGCTTGGGCAACATAGTGAGACCTCCTCTCTACAAAAATTAGCTGGGCGTGGTAACATGCACCTGTGGTCCCAGCTGCTTAGGAGGCGGAGGTGGGAGGAGGATGGCTTGAATCTTGGAGGTGGAGATTGCAGTGAGCCAAGATGGTACCACTGCACTCCAGCCTAGGCAACAGAGTGAGACCCTGTCTCAAAAAAAAAAAAAATCTCAGAATGCCCTGGATCAGTGACACCAGGGTGCCCTTCCTATGGTATTTTCCACCCGTTGTGCCCAATTGAATGTTATGACCGCTGGAGTGGTAGATGGCAGCTTTGAGAGCATGTGGCTTAGTGCTGTGTTTCAGATTTCCTCGAGGCCAGGCAGTTGGTGGGGATGACCAGTTTCACTTTGCCTTGTCTGTCATCTTCAGAGCTGGCTTGCCCCAGCTTGTATTTTCCACCCTTCTTAATGGGTTGGAGCCTAGAGTGGATGGACTCCAGTGACTTTTCATCTTCTATGTGGCCAACATATTCTGGCCTTGGGTGTGGGATGGCCTCTAGGCAAAGGCAGCCACCATGATGGCCAGGGATCCCAAAAGGCAGAATGATTCCTGATCATTTTGGACCATAGAACTTTTTTTTTTTTTTTTTTTGAGACGGAGTCTCGCTGTGTCGCGCAGGCTGGAGTGCAGTGGCCGGATCTCAGCTCATTGCAAGCTCCGCCTCCCGGGTTTTTACGCCATTCTCCTGCCTCAGCCTCCCGAGTAGCTGGGACTACAGGCGCCCACCACCTCGCCCGGCTAGTTTTTTGTATTTTTTAGTAGAGACGGGGTTTCACCGTGTTAGCCAGGATGGTCTCGAACTCCTGACCTCGTGATCCGCCCGTCTCGGCCTCCCAAAGTGCTGGGATTACAGGCTTGAGCCACCACGCCCGGCCAGAACTTTTGAGAACTGTATGTAGATTCCCCAGAAATGTAGATAGATACCCAATTATTGGTGACCATCCAGGATGTTCATGAGATACTTGGACCCAGGTTAAGAGTCCTTGCTCTATTAATTAATTAGTTCTTTTTAACTCAACAAATATTTTCAGCATACGGGATAAGCCCCTGGTGTAATTAGAATTTCTTTCTGGGACCTCCTATGTGTGTGCTGTGGCTTTCATGAGGCCCTTTTCCAAGCAACCCCGAAAGGCTAAGAGCCACCAACCTTGACTTTCAGATGATTCACTTGCTAAGAGAGCAAGAGGATGATTTTAGCAGCACCACTTAGGTTCATTTTCTAATACTTGAACATTTTTATAAGTACATACCTACTAAGTAAACTAAGGAAATCTAGCATAGTGGGAAGGTTTAGTGATGGCCACCAGCCCCAAAGCTCCTTCCAGAACCTACTTGAAAATATTTGTCCTACTTTGTAGGATTTACGGCAAGATCTTTATTTTTGTTTTTTTCTTTCAAGATCAGGGTTTTCACCCATGTTGTAAACACAATGTGCTCAGGACACAAGATGTGGGTAATGGTCATTCAGGGAGCTATTCATTCAATACTTAAAAGTCAAAATTACCATTAACTGTGACACACACGCGTGCACACACATACACACACACCTTTTCTTTCTATAAAGCAGCCTCTTGGTGAAGTATAATGGCAAACGTTTGGCAAAGAAGACCTGGAGTCCCTTCTTTTTGATGCTCCCCTAGCATGAAAGAAGCTGCTTGGGGAACAAAAATAAATACAATAGTAATGGTGGCTACTAACATTTACTTGAGTGGTGCAAAGTATTTCTCAGCTATTATCTCATAACAGTTTAGAAAGTTCGCACTATTGCTCCTTTTTACAGATGTAAGCATTAGGACTCAGAGCTTAAGTCATTTACCTAGGTAAGATGCTGCTAAGTGGGAGGACCAGCAGAACCAGGAGAACCTATGCTTTCAGCAAATTACTTCAAACCTGAAATAATCTTGCTTTATCACTCATTTCCTGAATCTACAAATAAATAACTGGAATTATGTCAGCTAGTGCATATCTTGTACAATCAGCCTACAAAAGGAAGTAAGTGCAGTGATTTTAAAGAAGCCACTAAAAGCAGAGCTGTGACCTGCTCCTGGGTGGGTGACAATCACACCTACTCAGGGCAGAGAATGTAGGTGAGGTGGAGCGGCACTCATGGGGTTAAAAGGAGGACAGGCAGCCTGGAACACACTTGGAAGTTTACTGGGGGAAGCCTCACCTCCATCCCGCAGTGGGAAGTGCTGGGCTCTGTCTGCCAGCTCAGGTCCACTTCTCAGAAGAGAGTTCAACTTGAGGCTGGGAGGTTGGAAAATGTGGTCTTAGACGTAGCAACCTGCTGAGGACAGCAGCCCCTTAGCAGGACACATAGTGATGTTGGTGGAATAGTAACCAGGCATGCATCGAGCGGTGAGATTTTTAGGAGAGTCTGTCTAGAGGAAGGGCTCTGCTCTTCACTAGCTCAATGACCTTGGGAAATTTACTTCCTGTCCATGGGACTCCATTTCCTCAACTCCAAAGTGGTAATAGTAGTCACACTGAAGCAGCACCAGAAGCCAAGAGCTTTGCACACATTATTTAATCTCTTAGCCATTCATGGGGTACCTTTTGTTAGCCAGATTCTATAGGTGAGGAAAATGGATGTCCGCAAGGTTAAAACACTAGCTGAGGTCACAGAGACAAAAATCGCACTCAGATCTGATGACTCCACAGCGATGTGCCTCCTGGTCTTCTCTCCTTGCTGCCTTCTTCAGAGCCAGGCTCTGGACTTGCAGCCACACTTGGGTCTCCTTTCTACTCTCAGCTCCCCTGGTCCTTGCCACCTACCTGCCTGCCTGCCTGCGTGCAGCCGTCCTGTAGTCCCCATGGATGGGCTAGACTGTGACTCTTCCTGGGGTGCCCCCTGCCCCTGCTCTTGTCCAACCCTTGCGGGTTGTTTGGCTTGACAGGACAATCTCTCCTACTACCCGTCTCACCCCAACACATGGCTCTAACCCCCCGCCCCTCCTGACTTGCTCCCTTTGGCTTAACAGACAAGGAGAGAACCCAGTGGAGCCTGGACACGTGAATACAGAGAACTATGCATTTCTTTGGCGTTAGTATGTTTGAATGATTTACCAGTTTGCAAGCCGATGAATAGAAGGGACCATGTCTTAGACCAGTGCTTCTCAAACTTTAAATAAGCACGCAAGTCTCCTGGAAACCTTGTTAAAATACAGATTCTGATTGATTCTGGGGGGAGCCCCAGATTCTTCATCATGCCAGGTGATTCCAGTGCTCTTAGTCCAAGGATCACACTTTGAGCAAGAAGGTTATACATTCTTAATTTCATACCAAAATCGTGTGTTTTCTCATCTGTCTCCCTAGGAGATTGTATGCTTCTTAGAAGCTAGGCTATTCCCTTTCTCATCTCTGTGTCCCCAGTGCCCAGCACACAGTAGGTACTCAGTAATCATTCCTTGCATGCATAAATGAATGAATCATCCTCTGCCCCGGTCAGAGTTTCACACACACTAAGTGTCAACAATTCCTTAAGGAATGAATGCATGAACATGTGTACCCTTGAATCATGTCTGTGTGAGCCACAGACATTAGAGTGAGAAGTCTAAAAATTTTGCTTTGTTTCACTAGAACTAAGGCAGAAGGCAGAGGGAAGAAGGGAAAAGAAATTAGGGCGAGACTCTGTGTAAGGAGATCAAGCTAACACTGGAAAGTCATGGCAGGGGCATCCTGCTTCCCCCAAGAGTAAAATTGCTCTGCAAGTTTTTGCTTAGTGTCACAGCAAAGAATTATGAAGGTGACAAGCAGTTCCTGGGCCTCCTACACAGACTATTGCAGTGTGTGTTCCTCTTTGTCTCTGCTCAACTGTCCATATATATTTTTAATGAACACACACACACACACACACACACACACTCCGCCCTTTGATGGAGTTCATGGAGGATTTGAATTCCTATCTGTCATTGAGCAGAAATTGTTAGAGCCAAGGGAAATTTGGGGCAGCTTTGAAAGGTGGGTGTCTTAGAGGTGGGCCATCTTTCAGTGACTCCTGATTTGCTAGAAGCAAAACACAATGCTCTTTTTTTGGTCCTCCTTTTCAGATGTTGCTGTCATTAAGTTGTTCCCTTTAGCCTCCTAAACTGAAAAAATGAGGAAAGAAATTGGAACAAGGAAGGAGCAACTCTTGCTCATTTATCAGATGCTGAAATTTTCCTAATTTCCTGGGAACTTAAATGAACACAGCCCTGGTTGGGAGTCAGAAGTTTACAGAACTTCATCCTATGGGTTTGCCAAGTTGGCCAGGATTAGAGACACTCATGATGTTTATTAAGCATCTACTATGGGTTCAAATTCACATGTCTACATTGCATGTACTGCATTTCCTCATCATGAGGGAAAAAAATACTGTTATGCCCTTTCCACAGATGAGTGAACAGGTGCAGAAGGTTAAAGAAGCCCCTCAAGGTCACAGTGAGTTGTGGCTCTGGAACTGAGTTCACATAGCCGGCAAATTAGGACATGAATTCAATCTTATTTTGAAATACTGTACTTCCCATTACATTGTCCTGCGGGGTTATTTTTTTTGTTTTTTTTTTGTTGTTGTTGGTTGGTTGCTTTGGGTTGTTTGTTTATTTGTTTGTTAGGATAGGGTCTTGCTCTGTTGCCCAGGCTGGAGTGCAGTGGTGCAGTCATAGCTCACTGCAGCCTGGAATTCCTGGACTCCAGCAATCCTCCCGCCTCAGCCTCCTGAGTTGCTAGGAGTATAGGCATGCACCACCACACCTGGCTAATTTTAAAAATTTGTTGTAGAGGCAAGGTTTTCCTAGGCTGGTCTGGAACTATGCTGCCCAGGCTGGTCTATAACTCCTTGCCTCAAGCAGTCCTCTGTCTTGACCTCCCAAAGTGCTGGGATTACAGATGTGAGCCACCACGCCCGGACTTGTCCTGCCTTTTAATCTTTGGATTGAAGCCAAGCTTAGAAACTTTCACCCCAGAAGCATTTTGGGGCCAGGATAAAGCAATGAAGAAATGAGAGTTTAAGAGCCTATCTTAAAGTGTTTGCTTTTCATTCCTAATGATAATTTCAGCAACCATCACAAATATTCAATATGTAGAAGCAATATTTGCATTAGTAATTCTGAAATATCTATGATTAAAGGCACAGTGTGATGGCTCATGCCTGTGATCCCAGCACTTTGGGAGGCTGAGGCAGGCAGATCATTTGAGGTCAGGAGTTCGAGAGCAGCCTGGCCAATGTGGTGAAACCCTGTCTCTATTAAAAATACAAAAATTAGCTGGGCATGGTGGTGTTCACCTGTAATCCCAGCTACTTGGGAGGCTGAGGCAGGAGAATTGCTTGAACCTGGGAGACAGAGGTTTCAGTGAGCCAAGATTGTGCCAGTGCACTCCAGCCTGGACGACAGAGTGAGATTCCATCTCAAAAAACAAACAAACAACACACAAACAAACAAAGAATATCGAATATCTAGTCCCTAATATAATCTAGTAAGGATAGTCTTAAACTAAAACCAGTGATTATATGTCAGAAACTTAAATATCTGTGTCCCTTAACAACTAAATTCTCTGATCTTATTGTATTTTAGTGAATGCTCACATTTATTTATTTCAATGGAATTTCAAGGTGTTTAAAAATTGGACCATAACCGGGAGGCTGGGGATGGAGGAATTAATGAGGTATTCCTTATCTGTGGTCTGGTTAGAGATAGGGAGCTTATTAAGTAGGGATCTTGCTACAATCTCTTGTCTGTCGGTTCTGGCATCAGAGATCTTCTATAAGCAGTGTTTTCACACATCTGTGGTACAGTGATAACTGGCATGCACTGTGATGAGGTTTACAGCCTGTTAAGGAGCTGAAATTCAAGTACCCCTGAATCATCAAAGGCAGATTAAATTATGTTGCATGTAGTTTTATTATCGAAGGTGTTTTATGAAATTCAGGCTCGAAAATGGATAGCTCATGTGTAGGTCACAGATTACACTCAACACACAGCTCTCCAGCAGGTTTCCTTCTGTGACCAGGCCAAATACCAGCTCTTTGAGCCCAGTAGCATTTGAAAAAACCTTCCACCAAATTCCAGGGAAAACTGATTATCCTCTGAACCAGAGATCATTTGTTAATTGAGATTTTTATCTGTGGAACCACTGACCCATCAGCTATCAATCAATTTTGTATGCAGAGGGAAATATTGTACTGGCGTTTGTGTCATCAGAAAAGGCATCAAAACTGCAGATTTTCTGGATGCATTGTACACAAATGCCATGCGCTTGCCATTAAGAATGACAATTGGACTCCAGATATTGAGAGAATAGAGGAATCACCCTGAGGAATATACTAAAGGAGCTGAAATGACCATGACTGAACTCCATGTAAACAGGGTGGTAGGAGAAAGGGGAACCTGCCTCGAGTGGGTCACAGGTGGAGCCTGCCCCTGCCCCTGCATCACCCAGCTATCTTTTTATGTTTATGTAAACCAGACTTGCCCTTTTCTTCCTCTTTTGCTGCAGGGGCTTTCTTTCTCCACCTATAACCTCACCCCACCGTGTAACCACAGACTTCACCTTCTCTTCACCCACTTCCCCAGCCACTCTTGCCTGCCTGCCTAATGATAACTTCAGCAACTATGATAAATATTCAATATGTAGAAGCAATATTTGCATTAGTAATTCTGAAATATCTATATTTGTGCCGGGCGTTTGGCAGCTGAATAGATGGATGGCAAGAGGGATGGGCGAGCACAGGGGCACCCTGCACTGCCTCCTTCCACTGCCCCCTTCCTGGGCTCTGAGCCCCTCCAGCATGATAAGGCAATGAGACACATGTAAATGCTCACCTGGTGTCTGGCTCATCAGCGGGATTCAGTGAAGCTGCTGAGTGAATGAATGAATGAGCCCAGCAAATGGTGGTTTTCTTTTTCCCGCCTTCTCCTTTGCTTTCTTTCTCTAGTAACTTTTGGCAGTTGGTCAACTGGGATAAAAAGGGCAGGAAAATTCTCTCCCAGCTGATGTGCAACACCAGCACCACTCCCCTCAGTCTGCTGAGGTTCCCCCATCTCACCCCCTTTCTCCTGGTCTGCCCCGGTGAGGATGAGGGCAGGGGAGGGGTGAAGGAAGAACCATACCAACGCCCTGTATGGGCCTGCATTCTCTTACCTGGCCGTCTATTCCCTTGTAACACCCCAGCTCCCCCTCCCAGCGCCCCTCCTCCTTTCCCATCATCCTCTCCCCTCCCAGCGCCCCTCCTCCATTCCCATCATCCTCTCCTCTACTCCTGCCATCCTCACCCGCTCTGTGAGCGTCAACTTCCACACCGGTCTTTTTGTTCTCTGGAACACTGCAGCCCCATGTTCCCTCCCCACCCCAGGAACAGCCCCAAAGCAGCCCCCACTACAGATGTGGCAGGAGGTGGAGACTGCTTTGAAATCTTGCTGAAATAGAAGGCAGGAAGCATTTTAGAGGCTCCATCAGGGGTCAGGTTTTAAATGCTCTCAAAATCAGGTCTGACAATCCCAGCAGAAAGATAATGACATAGATTTCTAAGAAACCAAGCTGGGAGACAGCTGAGTGGAAGCTGTGTTTTCCTGCCTCAGGGTAGATATTCTCTTGCATGCTCTTGACACATGCCCTGGTCACTGTCTTGTGTGCTGGCCCCTCCAAGGGGCGTTGGGAAGTGGACGCAGGGGAGGGATGCTGAGAGTACTGTGGCCACCACTCCCTGCAGCGGCTGTTTTCTCGCCAAGGCTGTGATTTTCATGTCAGGCACTGGAAAGACAACCAGCCAGAAAGAATTGCTTGGAGCTGTCTCTGCTGATGGCTAGATATAAGAAACAAACATGCTGTGGTGTAGCAAAAGGCAGCCCGCGTGCTCAGCTCAGCCAGCCATTCGCTCCGTGCAGATGCTCGCAGCTGTGTCAATGGGGAACCAGCTCCGTATTTCAGAGAGACTGCGGCAGGCGCATCCTTCAGCCCGCTGGGGGCCATTCAGCTTGCCTACATCCACATGGCATCTGAGTTTGGGTTTAGTTAGAAAATCAGCCAGCTTCTTGAAGGAAGCTAATCTGCACTTGGACCTTTTTATCAACAATGCAGATAGGGATGTAGCTAGGCTGCTTGGAAGATGTGAAGGGCAGGGGAGAAAGCTAACATGCTGGATGACAGAGTCAGGATTCAGAAAGATCTTCCTAAATGAGAATAATGAATGAAAACCAAAAAGGCTAAATTTAACAAGGATGTAGTGAAAAGTCTAACATCAGTTGTTTTCGTTTTTTAATTACACAAGCTCAGCATAGGGAGGATGTGAATTAGTAATAGTTCATATGAATATTGGTTGATTCCGTAATCTATGGAGGGGGCTGCTTTATCTTGGGATTAGTAAGGGAAGTGGGGAGAAGGAAAGGCAAACTCTAGGCCCACAAGTTAGACAGGATGACTCCCCTGGAGAAAATTCAGCTAATTCTACTTAAGTCGAATTCATTCTCAATTCAGAGGGACTTAGAGCTCTTATTGCTTCAAATGAACCCTTTTAGCCCAAATGACAGATGATACTGATGATCATCTGGTACAGACTGAGAGCCAAGCATCGATGCCAGGACACCCCCAGGACCATGGCTGTGGGATGCACGCTGATCCTTCAGCCAGTCAGCCATGACCAGAAAGATTCACTTATATAGTGACCTCTGTAAGGACACATTTCAAGGAACTTCCCTCCAAGGTCTGTGGCTGTGGCAGATACCTGCCCAGTACATCCCCTTCCTAACTTAGATGAAACGGTATGTTACATTTGCAATGATCTCTGCTTTTTCATAGGTATGTGGAACTGACCAACTACTGTGATTATAAAGACTACAGGGAAACTATACTGAGCAAACCAATGTTGTTCTTTATTAATGTACAGACCAAAAAAGACACCTCAAAAGGTAAGTATCTATTTTAGTCCATTCTTACACTACTGTAAAGAAATACCTAAAACTGGGTAATTTATAAAGAAAAGAGGTTTAATTGGCTCACGGTTCTGCAGGCTATATAGGCTTCTGCTTCTGGAGAGGCCTCAGGAAACTTATAATCATGTTGGAAGGTGAAGGGAAAGCAGGCACGTCTTATATGGAGCAAGAGGAAGAGAGCAGAAGGGCAGGTGTTGCGCACTCTTAAATAACCAGATCTAGCAAAAACTCACCCACTATCATGAGAACAGCAAGGGGGAAATTTGCCCCCATGATCCAGTCACCTCTCACTAGGCCCCTCCTCCAACACTGGGAATTACAATTAGATGTGAGATTTGGGCAGGGACACAAATCCAAACCATATCAGTATCTACATAGTTTTGGTTTGGTCCTTGCTGGGACCAAACTGGGCTGGGGTGTGGACTGAGGCATGCTGATGAGCAGGGCAGAAATCAGCTTGTGACGAGGTGGACAGCAAGGAGCCTGGTGTGTGAGGCCACCTGAAGCACAGGACAGGCCTGCAGAACAAACCTCTCAATGATCCTAGGGCAGAAGCTACCTGTCTGGGTGGTTTCTTTTCTACTTCCTGCCTAGGCGGGAAGTGATCTGACATTCTGAGACTTTGGAGGTTGCAGAAATGACTAGAGTGATGAGGATGATATATAACATGCTCTACCACATATCAAACACTATGTCTAAGAAGTGCTCTAATGTAATGGATCAGCACAACAACTTTGTAGGGCTTATCAACTGAGGACGTTATGAACATGAACATCATTACTATCAATAATTATTCTGGGATGAAGATATAAACTGACCCGGGCAAACTAGGATGCATAATTATCCCACCTAGGAGGTACTTACACTATTCCCGTTTTATAGATGAGGAAACTAAGAAAATAAATAGCAGTTGTGGATGCTTTTCTGTTTCATGCTATGATGTTGGAATGTCGTGTTTAGACACATCTCTTTATTGTTTCTTCCAAGAAATCAGATTAGCTGGTAACAACTATATTAAACCAGATTTCAGTATGAAAATGTCTCCATTTTGCCTTCCTCCTCCTGCTCAGAATGATATGTGGGGGAAGTCATGGGCATAACGTTCTGTAGTAGAAGTAGAATTTCTTAAACTTGCTTCTAACTAACATTCTTAAAATGAGTCCAAGGGACTAAGAAATGATCTACGAATTTCAAATAGATTTTCCCAAACATTCACTCTCATTCAGATTTGTGGAGCTCTCTCTGCTCACTTGACAATAAAAAGTCACGATGCTCTTTCTGCAGAAGAGGCCAGGAACAGAACGCCCAGTAGCAAGAAATGCTCATTAGAACATCTGAAGCCCACGTGTTCCTTGACTTGATTATAACCAGAAAGTCAGATAGTTCTTTAGGAATGTAATTCACAGCTGTATCAAGTACACCTCCTGCATCCATCACTCAGGAGGAATCTAAAAAAGGAGTAAGAACCCTCTTCATTTTAACATTTTAATGAAAGTATAGGTAGTGGTACAAGGAGGAATTTGTAGGTAGCCTACAAAATGTATGAAGTTGTCGAACAACTATTATGGAAGGAGGCATGTGTCTGAGGCATGCTATAATGTAATGAATCGCCACAGCAGGAATTCAGAAACCCAGTACTAGTTAATTGTGATAAAAGCTGTAAAATGAAGAGGCTCCATGACACAAAGCTTAAGATGATCAATTTTAAATTGCAAAATTGTGATTAAGGCAATATATGTCCAGTCTTGCTGTTATTTTAAACTGCACTTTTGTGCAAATCAGAAAAGGCTACCATTTCCTCAAGATGATTACTAATGCTTCCCACAAGTTTGTCATAATATACAAATAATGTCTTTAAATGTGAATGACAGCCTCTAGAGTTAGGCAGTGTACAACCTCCCCCATCAGTACAACTGTGGAGTGTGGTGGCCATGAGTATATAATGAGCCCAGAGGTGTTGGTTTGGTTTACGTGAGATTTAATTCAAGGTATCAAGCAGTTTGCTTACTTTGTTTATCTATTGTGTTAAAGAGGATATAAGGCAGCTTATATCTAAAGTGCCCAAAAAATAATTTGGGAGAAAGTAAAACATGGGTAAGAAAAACAAGATAAATAGGGTTAGTTTAAAATGCCTTCCTGGAGGACGTAAACACTTGCTGTTGGTGGACCAAAGGTTTGTCTCTGAGATATCTCAAGGCCAGTATAAAACATTGAGTTCTAAAACTCACACAGTGGCTGGTCCCTGGCTGTTAAATGGAGGAGAACACAGATATCTATGTGTCTCCTTAGACCAAGGACTGAGTCATGAAGGCCACGGAGCTTGATGCTGGGGCCTGGAAAAGTTAAGAGGTCGCTGGTTACTAATATTTAATATTTTATATTTCCTAATGAGTAAACAACCTTCTTTTGGCTTAAATCATGCAGAATTGGACAAGAGGGGTTACCAAACCAAACTAATCAATCAATAACAAAAAAATCTGTCTGGCAGGACAGACACATGGTATTATTTAAACAATGAGACGGAGATGTTTTCCCACTTGGGATTGTGTTAGAGGTAGCGGCAGGGAGAAGAATCAACCTCCAGTTGTCTTGGTCCATAGAACCCTAGACTAGCCATTTGTCAGAAGCATGTCTGGTCCCTGGAGAGAATGGGGAGAGCAGGGCATGGGGTAGGGGTAGGGGTAGAGGTGGAAAGCATGGAGCAGCCCCATTTCCTGACCTTTGCAAATTTTCTTTTTCAAAGAAGAAAGTTTCTGTAAGAGCCAAGTTGTGATTTGAATACCTAGCAAGTCATGGTGACTCATGCCTATAATCCCAGCACTTTGGGAGGCTATGGCTGGCAGATTGCGTGAGTTCAGGAGTTTAAGACCAGCCTGGGCAACATGATGAAACCCTGTCTCTACAAAAAAATACAAAAATTAGCCAGGCGTGGTGTGAATGCCTGCGGTCCCAGCAACTCGGAAGGCTGAGGCAGGAGGATCAGTTGAGCCCAGGAGGTTGAGGCTGCAGTGAGCCGTGATTGCATCACTGTACTCCAGCCTGGGTGACAGAGACTCTGTCTAAAAAAAAAAAAGAAGAAGAAAAAATCCAGCAGGGCAGGAACATGAAAACCGGCTATCTCGATCTTTCACTTTCCTTCCCCACACTGGATACATGCTGTGGAGGCACACTTCTCATCTGTGATAATTATAGAGTGGAATTTTTGATTTCTGAGACTCCAGTGACAAACCGCAGCCTTGTGGGAGCTGATTGTCTAGCCTGCCTTTATAGCGGCCCAGAACCTCCTTCAAATCTGCAAAATTCTCAGAAACACTTCTAGAAATCTGGCGAGGCTTTGTAGTAAGGATGTAAGGGAGCAGAGAGGAAGGTTATAAATGAATAAAATCTCCAAAGGAGGCGGGAAACACTGCTATAGCAAATTCTAAGAAGCATGCTTATGTCACATGGACATACTTGTTTCTGAATTCTGCTTGCTAATTTCTAGAAAGGACATACGCGTTTCTTGTGAACACAAGGCACCCCAAGATAAGAAGACAGATAGAGCAAGGGATGGACATGGTCATCTCCTCAGTGATTGGAGAAAGTTACCGGCTTCAGGTAAGCCTAGCCTGTCTGAATCTAGGAATGTCAACTACTTGGAAGGAGCTCATGCATTTCATGCAGGAACTGAGGCCCTATTGCCCTGGCTTAGGCCAAGAGAATGGCCCTTAGAAAACAAAGTGCATCCAGACACTTCGTTCTCGAAGGTAGCGTTATTGCTACCAATGAAGTGAGTTTAGTTCTTAGCGACCTATTAGAAATGGGGTAAAAATACATGTAATTTTGGCCAAGCAGTTCAGAATTTTTAGATGGAATACGATGCAAATGCAAAGTTTTGTTAGAAAAAATAAAGACAACAGTTTAAAAATATCTGTGAGAGTGAAAGGGAAATAAAAGGTATGATGTTTGGATATTTGGGCGGTTGTTAGTTCTACAATACCAACAGGACACTTATGTCCAGGAAGTCAATGCAATGTTCCTCTCTCTTTCAGTTTGATTTTCAAGAGGCAGTGAAGAATTTCTTCCCCCCGGGAAATGAAGTGGTTAATGGAGAAAACTTAAGCTTTGCATATGAATTCAAAGCTGACGCATTATTTGATTTCTTCTATTGGTTTGGGCTCAGTAATTCCATTGTAAAAGTAAATGGAAAAGTTCTGAATTTGTCAAGTACAAGTCCAGAAAAGAAGGAGACGATTAAGTTATTTCTGGAAAAAATGAGTGAGCCTTTAATCCGAAGGAGCAGTTTCTCTGACCGAAAGTTCAGTGTAACTTCCAGAGGTATGTTAACAATTCCCAAGGACATGTGGAAAGTAGTTAAATAAAAGGGTAGAATAAAATAATGGAAGAGAGTCAATTGATTCAAAAGGCAAGACCTATTAATAAAAGGGAAACAGATCACAAAATTCAGAAAGTAAGAAGTGGGACATGTTTATTACCAAAAACAAATGTAGTGACTTTTCCTTTTGGGCCCCTTTAAGTTTTCTGACATCAGGATTATATTATGTGGTATAATCCAAAATAACTTTAAAGATTATTATTAATTTAAATGAGTATTAATGATCATTTAAATATTATTGGCAATTATTTAAATATTAAGAAAGAACACTGCTTTCCAATTGTTCACATTCTGTTGTACAGAATGGTGAGTTGGGAGGGGTCTACGTGGTCAAGATATCAATCTTTTTTTTTGAAACAGAGTTTTACTCTTGTTGCCCAGGCTGGAATTCAGTGGCAAGATCTTGGCTCTCTGCAACCTCTGCCTTCTGGGTTTAAGCCTCAGCTTCTCCTACCTCAGCCTCCCGAGTAGCTGGGATTCCAGGCACCTGCCACCACGCCTGGCTAATTTTTGTATTTTTAGTAGAGATGGGGTTTCACCATGTTGGCCGGGCTGGTCTGGAACTCCTGACCTTGTGATCTGCCCGCCTCAGCCTCCCAAAGTGCTGGGATTACAGGCGTGAGCCACTGTGCCCAGCCAAGATATCAGTCTTTCACTGTATTTGGAAGGGTTCTCCAGATTTGGACAGAGCACAAAAGAATAACTCTTGAGGTTTCATTTAACACACTCTTGATGACATATGGCAAGTTCTTGGTATTGACACCTTTGTGGCTGCAGGTGGCATGAATCACGGCTTGTCTGGATGTGTCTTCTGCAGAGCCCGTTCTGTCTGTCTTTTGCTAGCCTGGACTGTAGAGCAACTTCCCTGAGCCAGGACTCTTGCTGCTAATTGCAGAAAACCAGCAGTCTCTGTGAAGTTGTGGTGTTCTCAGAGTTCACCTGTAAAATATAGAGTCCTCATTAATTGTATTTACAGCCTGTGTTTTTTGCTTTTTTGTGTGTGTGTTTTTCATTTTTTGAGATGGAGTCTCACTCTGTCACCCAGGTTGGAGTGCAGTGGCGCCATCTCGGCTCACTGCAACCTCCTTCTCCTGGGCATAAGCAATTCTCGTGTCTCAGGCTCCCAAGTAGCTGGGACTACAGGTGTGTGCTACCATACCCAGATAATTTTGTGTTTTTAGTAGAGACGGTTTTTCACCTTGTTGGCCAGGCTGGTCTCGAACTCCTGACCTCAAGTGATCCAACTGCCTCAGCCTCCCAAAGTGCTGGAATTACAGGTATGAGCCACCATGCCTGGCCACAGTTTGTGTTTCTTTCTTCAAATGTTTACAACAAAAATGCTTGCTACTAGCTATTTCTTATCCTAGACGTGGTCTCTCTCTTTCTCTCTTCCTGTCTCCTTCCCTCCTTCCTCCTCTCTCTCTCCATCTCTTTCTCTTTCTCTCTGTGTGTTTTTCTCTCCTGCTCTTTCTCCACCTCTGTCTTCGTTTCAGTCTCCATCTCTTCCATCTCCATTTCTGTCTCTGTCTGTTTCTGTCTCTTTCCCCTCTCTTTCTCTGTCTCTCTGTCTTTCTATTCTTCCCATGTTGTTTCAGCTTTCTCTGCCTGGGAGTTCCTCACAAAGATGCCTTTGTGTTCTGCTCCATTGCAATCATGTGGAGGATTATACTCTGATCCTTTTGGAGGGGATGATTAACTGGCCCTTTTGCTGCAGTGCCATATGTGCCTGGGCCTTTCTCTGACACCCCTCAGTTCACCTATCAGCCCCAGAATTTTCCGGTTTCAACATGGCTCACCCTCTGTCCTGTGGACTGCCTGGAGTGTCCACCCCATCTTTGGGACACTGAGGAACGTTTGAAGTTAGGCAGAGCTTCCTTAAAAGTTTACTCTAAGCCGGCCCCGGGGCCACTTCAACTTGAGAGGAGTGCGGCAGGGACCTTCCTGGAAGCTGTCATCATGCACTGCAGACAGCACAGCCAAGTCACACCTCCTGCTTGTCACACAGTCCAAACCTGGCACCACAACAGGCAGAGCACAGGGCCACCAGGGCCCTAACCTGGCTCCATCCCCTGCAAAAACTGGCCTCTGTCCTCAGTAACTGTTCCCAAAATGTAAGCCTTTGGCCCTCAAGTGTGAACGAGTATATCAAGCTCATTGCAAGTTTACTCCAGCCCACAAGAAAGCAAGTGACAATCTTGTCCTACTAATAAAGAAAAAGCAACACATTTCTGTTTAGCCTTTTGAATTTTTCTGAGGAAGCCAGGATTCTCTATTAATTATTGAAATAGTTATGTTGCATGAATTTGAAAGGCACTGTTGGCTTTTATTTTTTTCTTTCAGTGATAGTAATAATGCAAGCCTTGTTTACTGTTTTTTAGGTTCAATAGATGACGTTTTTAACTGCAATCTGTCACCCAGATCGTCTCTGACAGAGCCTCTTTTGGCAGAATTACCATTTCCAAGTGTTCTGGAATCTGAAGAGACACCCAACCAATTTATCTGATTGGACTGAACATTCTAGCAGTTGCTCCTACACTCCAGGCTTGTGCTAGACTATGGGCTTGGGGGAGGGTAGGAGGTGGGAGGCAGGAACTTCCACCTGCGTGTCAATCTCCGGCTCCTCCATGGCTTCTACGGAGGGCTGCTCTCTTCTGCCTCTGTGGATGTGATGCCCTGGCAGGCGATTCCCAGGGCAGCTGATTCCCCTAAAGATTATGATTACCAGGATGGAAAGGCCTTGGTCCCATGGCATTGGGTGGGGCTGGGGATATTCTCTACTTTGAACTCTTCTCCGAAGAGGCAGAAGGGCCACAGAGTTCTGCCACCTTGAGCATTTTTCTCAGTTCCGTGGGAGTTTTCCTAGCAGCCTGTGTGGGAGTGGTCTGCCTGGCTGTTGACCCAACATGCTTCATAAATCAGGATTTGGCCCTCTGCTTGGGGCATCCAACCCCTTGAACTCAGACCTATTGCGCAAGGGGATAAGAGTTCTGTTCTCTTGCCAACCTGGCTGGGCAAAAGCCTGTGCCATCTTTCACCGGAAGGCAAATGTGTTTTTCATCCTGCCATATGACACCTATGAGAAACGTTCACGGTGAGATTCACTGGAGTAGCAGCCAGGTTGCTAGGACAGTAACCCTGCCACACACTGCCTGAAACTGGAACTCCCTTGGCCTCCCTCTTAACTAAGTGACCCATGTAGAATGAAGCCAGGAGATACAGTACCGAACAATGAGAGGGGAAGGGTATTGGACACGGCAGTGTCCTCCTTATTGAAAGCACATTATGTCAGTTGGGAATTTTAAATAAGCTTTTAGCAATCCTAACACTAAAAGCAAAATGGAAGAAAGCTATACCATCACCATAATACATTTTTCATCTCATGGCTACAATGGAATTCTTGAAAAGGAAAAAAATCCTATCTACATATAAAAACCTGCATGAATGAATCACTACATATGCTTATAATGAGGAAGAGTTATGGGTCCTGAGTGTAATTTTTTTATCTTTTCTTAAAAAGTTTCTGTTATGCATTTTGATAACACTACTGATGATCCTTCCATTTATTTTTGAAATATTATGTACCGCATTTTCACAATTAAAACTTTTCTTAGCATTCAAACTAGAATTGATTAAATTTATGACAGGCTTCATGTGAGCTTTCCATTGTGATTTGTGGGTGGTGTATTTGCCTTGTAACTTAGTGAATTACAATAAGAATTGTGGGTTTTCATAGCCACTTTCTCAGGAAGAACCTTTTGAAGAACAGGGCTATGAAGTATTTGAAGAAAGGAAATAAAATTCGATACTGATCTTTCAGAAAAGAGAAGGGGAATGCTACTTAGTAACAGAAGAGGTTAGACATTTATTATTACACTCAGTAAAACATGAAGAGTATTAACAGTAAACTAAGTTAACCAGTGCAAACAAACCTTATGTGGATATCAAATACGAAATGCTTCCCAAGGAAACAGAAACTCTATTCACAAAATTGACAAAGAAGATTTTTTTTAAGTAGTAGAATTGAGAAAAACCATCAGTATCACCCCAGGAATGGACTAAAGATCTGGAAGGTTTCTTTCACCATTAAAAACTTCTTTTCAGTCAACTCTGTACCAAATGCATTCACCCATTCAATATTCACTCAGCAAAGTTTTATTGATTGCCTATAAGAAATATACACTGTGCTAGTGTATTTTATTAGTAACTATCACAAAGAAGTTATATTGGGCAATCTTTAAAATTGATGAAAAGTCTAGGAGCAGATCTTCCTGGGTAAAAGAGGCCTCACACTGAGCATAAATGTGGCCCAAGCTGATATTTTAACAGTTTAAGGTCAATACAATCTGTAGGACAACAATGACCTAAGCAAGTCATTCATTCATTCAGTTCATCTTCATTCATTCAACACACATGTTTGAGTGCACACACCAGGTAGATGCTGGCATACAAAGGTGCCTAAACATGGCCCTTGCCTTCAAGGAGCTTCCACTCCTGTAAAAGAAGACCCTTATATAAGCTAATAAGACTAATAAAACAAGTGCTCTGAGATAAATTCAAAAAGGAAAACATCTAAGATGCTTATAATCCAGTTCTGGAGATAAAAACCAATTACATGTAATGTAAAATTTAGTTATTTTATTTTATCTTATTTTTGAGACAGAGTTTCGCTTTTGTTGCCCAGGTTGGAGTGCAGTGGCATGATCTCGGCTCACTGCAATCTCCGCCTTCTGGGTTCAAGCAATTCTCCTGCCTCAGCCTCCCAAGAAGCTGGGATTACAGGCGTGTACCATTATGCCCAGCTAATTTTTGTATTTTTAGTAGAAACGGGGTTTCACCATGTTGGCCAGGCTGGTCTCAAACTCCTGACCTCAGGTGATTCACCCGCCTCGGCCTCCCAAAGTGCTGGGATTGCAGGCGTGAGCCACCATGCCTGGCAAAATTTAGTTTTAAAACAAATATTTAAGGATTGATTGATCCAAGTGATTGATTTACCCAAGCTCTCAGTGATCTTGGAGGCTAGTCACTTACTCCAACAAGAATGCAAGTCCAGAAATGATTTACAGAATGAGGGAGGTTTTTTTTTTGGTTTTTTGTTTTTCTCATTGCCTGATGGTACTAGATTGATTTTTGGCTAAAAGATAATGTTGCTCAACTTGACCGCCTACCTTAATTATCAGCTTGAATGCCGTTTTACTGTTTCAAATATCCAATCTATCCTCAAAGAGCAAAGTTATGCCCCCGTTGAAGAAATTCAAAATAATATGTGTGTCAGTTTTCAAAGGGAGTTTCTAAAGAATTTCAAAAATGCTTCAAGCGATAGCAGCAGTAATATGGTTTGGCTGTGTCCCCGCCCAGATCTCATCTTGAATTGTAGTTCCCATAATCCCCACATATCATGGGAGGGACCAGGTGGAGATAGTTGAATCATGAGGGTGGTTCCCTCGTCCTGTTCTCATGAGTGTGAGTCAGTTCTCACGAGATCTGATGGTTTTAGAAGGCGCTTCCCGCTTCACTGGGCGTTCGTTCTCTCTCCTGCTGCCCTGTGAAAGAGGTGCTTTTCTCCATGATTGTAAGTTTCCTGAGGCCTCCCCAGCCATGCAGAACTGTGAGTCAATTAAACCTCTTTTCTTTATGAATTACCCAGTCTCGGGTATTTCTTCATAGCAGTGTGAGAACAAACTAATATAAGCAGCATTCAAATAAATGATTACTTTGGAAAAGAGAACATTCATTTGGATGGATAAGTGCTGGTATAACAGATTTAAAATGACTGTTCACTTTTGCTGTTTGCTACTTGCATAAACCTGAGAGAAGAACTAACAATGGAAGGCGTTGATAATTACCCAATGGCCGCCACAGCCTGTGCGTTTCTTAAGTGTTCCAAGAAGAAGCTGGGCGCTGTGGCTCACACCTGTAATCCCAACACTTTGGTAGGCTGAGGTGGGTGGATTGCTTGAGCCCAGAAGTTTGAGATCAGCCTGGGCAAAATGGTGAAACCCCATCTCTACAAAAAATACAAAAAAAAAAAAAGAGTTCAGAGAAGAATTAGGGAGAGAAGGGCTGGCCGAGGAGGGAGGTCACACATAAAAGGGATTGATGAGGTTTTGATAGAATCAATAGTCTAAACTTGCTGTTATGGTTTTATTTAGATGAAATATAAGTAAATTTGGCAAGTAGCAAGTTAGAAGCAGAGCTTAGAATTTACCCCATTAAATTAGACTATCCTAATAGAAAGTAACTATATAATTGTTTTTTCTGGAATTTCCAATAAGAGGACTGAAATTATTCTTGGACTACTTACCTACAACCCCTCTTAGTGGCAACTATGACCTAGACGACTCAACAAGATCTGAGTCTGTGATGGCTAATTTTACGTGTCAACTTGACTGGGTCACAGTGCCCAGATCTTTGGTCAACAGTCATTCTGAATATTTCTGTGGGGGTGTTTTTGGATGGGGTTAACATTTAGATCATGGATTTTGAATAAAGCAGATTGCCATCTCTGATGTGGGTGGGCCTCATCTAATCAGTCGAAGGATGAACTAGAATAACACATTGGCTTCCCCCAGCAAGAGTGAATTCTGCCAACAGTCAGCCTTCAGACTCAAGCTGCAACATCAACTCTTCCCTGTGTCTCCAGCCTGCTGTCTTACCCCACAGATTTTGGACTTGTCACAACTGTGTGAGACAATTCCTTAAAAGAAATCTCTATTTAAGGATACTCGAATCAAAGCATTGCATACGGCATCATAATAGAAAGTATTTTGTCCCAATATAAGAGCAAAGGCAGAGAAGCTTCACTTTGTATCTTTGTATCCAAAGCAGTTGACGAGGTGGCAGATTGTCTGTGACCTCTTCTGGGCTTTTGGCAGTGGCCACCTGTCAATTCTTTTACCTGTTCTTTATTAGCTTGCTCTTTGAATTTTTGCCTTCAACTCTTTCCTCTCTCCCTCTCATTCGGGAGATGACCTTGCCTCTCGTATGACCTGGAGCAGTGCTTCTCAAACTTGAATGTTCCTAGTAATCCTCCGGAGACCTTGATAGAGTGCAGACCCTGATTCAGCAGCTCTGGGCTGGGCCTGAACATCTGCATTTCTAACAAGGTGCTGCTGAGGTTACTGGAGCACAGCAAGGTTCTAGAGCCGTCCATCTCAAACTCTGTGAATCACCTGGGATCTTGTTAGAAATGCAGCAGCTCAGGCTCCGCCTGACTTCCTGAATCTGAATCCGTGTGCTCACACACGCCCAGGGGCAGGTAGGCATACTCAGACTGGGGAGTGGCTCTCCAGCACACCTGTCTTCTCCAGGCCCGGGCCCCATCTGCTCTCTCCTGTAGCTTCAAGCTCTATCCTTCTGCTCCTGACCCTTGGCCTAGGAATTTGGTTACTCCTTCCCTGTTTTAAGTAGTAACTCTCTCTACATGAGTCCCTCCTCCACCCCTGGTTAAAGGTTTTCTTCTCTGTTACAGTTTAAACTTGAGTGTTCTGTATTTGCTGTCTCTTCACCCTTACCACCCATCCCAGTCTTTACTACTTCATATCATGTTCTCTATGTGTGTGTTTGTGTGTGTGTGCGCGTGCATGGACATGCACACATAGGTGCATGTGTGCATACAGAAAGAAATTGATTGTCACAAATTTTTCCTTTTTTGTTTTTGGAGATGGGGTTTTTCTCTGTCACCCAGGCTGGAGTGCAGTGGCACCACCACAGCTCACTGCAGCCTCAAACTCCTGGGCTTACTCTATCCTCCCACCTCAGCCTCCCAAGTAGCTGGGACGACACATGTGCATCACCATGCCTGGCTAATTTTTTCATTTTTTGTAGAAACAGGGTCTCCCTATGTTGTCCGCGCTAGTCTCGAACTTCTAGGCTCAAAGGATCCTCTTGCCTTGGACTCCCAAAGTATTGGGACTACCAGCCTGAGCCACCACGCCCAGCTGTAATCATTTCAACTGAAAATAACCAATTAACATTTCACCCATTCAATACAACTATTCTCAATTGTTTTGGATCGATTTGAAACTCTGCTAAACACATACCAGTAACCTAAATTAGTAACGTAGATGCTTTAATTTCTGAATGATTCACTTACTCTGGCAGAACGATGTGGAATTTTGCCTCTCCTCCTTCTGGAATGAGAGGCCAGGATTTACTTAAACTTCCAACCTGACCCTTCACTACACTGTTTAACCCAAGCATGCTCAGGTGAAGTCCAAGCTTCTCAGGGTGGCCTGCAGGGCATTCCACCCCAGCCGGCTCTCAGTTTCCCCTGACACACTTTACAACATGGCAGTATTAAACTACTAAAGGTCTCGGGACTACACATACTGTTCCATGCCTCTGGCCCTTGAGCTAGTTTGCGTCACCTCCCCCTGTTCACCTGGCTGACTCCAAGCACCATTGAGGACCCAACTCAGGCACCTCCTCTTCTAGGAAGTTCGTTCACTATAATAATCAGGGCATTGCCCCAATGCCATCATACAGCTCATATTCAATGCACGGTCAGTATTTGTTGAGGGACAGAAGAAAGCAGGGGAAATATTCTACTTAATCAGTTAGAGGAGTTGCCTCAGGCAACCAGAATTCAAAGGCAGGAATAGCGCTATACCGCTCGCCATAAAATGGATCCATGCAAAAATACACTTTGAAGCAGAAATGAAAGACTGTAAAAGGAATGAAGATCAGAATAGCAACAAGGGCAATACCTTAGATTTGTGTGATTTTACAATTTATAAATTATTGTTGGATCTCATCATGTTTACGGCAGAGTGAGGTGGGTGCTGGTATTCTCATTGACAGATAAGGAGACCAGGGCTCAGGGGAAGGGTCTGCTTACCCTAAGGGGCTGCAGTGACAGATCTTTTGGCTCTCTATTTGGTTCCTACCCCACCATTTCACAGCTTGCCTAAAATGAGACAAATCGTAAGATATTAATAAGAATTCACTTTCAAAATTCTATATACTTGCTGCTCTATTTTAAAAATATATTTCTCTTAAATTATGCTATGCTAATTAGCTCTACCATTTCCAGACAGTAATCTGTTATTGGGTGCTACTTTTTAAATTTAGATGCCACTACTAAATCCTAATTTAGACTCATTCCTTTTAATAACATCTATGCCTTCTAATGTGTTCCACCCTCCATTGCTTCAAAATATGAGAGTTTATAATGTGTTGTATTCATTCCATTATATGGATAGAACTCTACCTTCAGAAAATTCTAGTTTAGCTCTTCATTTTAAAAGACATTCCTTGCATATATATTTGGGATCCTTACCTTGATGCTTTTTCTGTGTCTTTTGATAAATTCCTCCTTTGTTACACTGCACTGTTTCTCTGAGGTCTACATTAGAATAACCCCTTAAGAATAAGGAACTGTTGCAAATTGCTTTGTAAACAGGTTGCCAGCTGACTCCAATATGTATTTCCTGTCTTCTCTTTTCACCCAGGTGGGTAATAACTGTGTTGTCACCTGGAGGCAGTCAGTAGTTACTAACCACCTAGTATGTCAAATTACCAGGTAGTGTTATCCAGCAAAGGGGGCTCACTGCACTAGAAACCAACAGTATGACACCAAGTTTTTGAGAAAAGAAAAGCTTCCTATTGCAAGTCAACTGCTGAGGAAACAGGAGTCCAGTTCAAATCTGTCTGCTTGTACTGGCTTTAAAGCAGTAATTTTATTACAAAAGGTTTAGGGGTGGATCCTGGCGTTAGCAGGTAATTGGTGGAAGCAAAGGGGACATCTGGGAGGTCTTCAGGCGTGCATGGTCTGTCTTCAAGCTTCCTCATAGGTCCCATGTGCAAATTCGGAGGGAGCTGGTATGAAACATGTGGTAGAAATTCAGGCTGTGACATCAGCAAGCTTGCTGTGTGCAAACTCCATTTGGCCTTATTGATTCCAGCTGACTTCAGTCAGTTTTGTTGTAAGCAGAGGGAGTTTCAGCAAATTGTTTCTTTTCTAATCTGCCCCTGAAAACAAGAATCTCTGTTATTGGTGTCTTTGACTCTTTGAAACAGTTTCAGTAGTTCCCAGGATATGAAGATAAAAGACCCCCTTCATCAGTGAAAACTCTCACAAGAGGATGAAAGACATAGCTTCCTCTATGAGAGTAGAAGAACAATTAATTTGACACTCACAAACACCAGGAACGTGGCCTGGTGAGGAGGAGAGTGTCACATCCTCCTTGCCCACTCCTGTTTCCATGCCTGCGTCTCCCCTTCTGCCCCTCTCCTAAGCCAGGATGACCCTTCTGACTGCATGGAACTATCACAGAAACTGCTTCTATTTACACCAGACAACTTGGGATTCAGTCTTCTTGCTTGGTTCGTTCTTACTGCAAAGATCCGTGACCACTTTGCCCACATTTGCTTAAGCTGAAAGCTAATGGATGAAAGTTTGCAGTTGAAAATCGGACACTACTACTTTCTCTTCAATCTCTTCCCTTTTTGCTTTTCTTAGGAAACATAGGAGACCGTGGTCGGGAAAGCTCACTGCAAGAACTATACAAATAATGTAAAAAGTAAGGCGTCCATAGGATCAAAGCCACATTTCTTTGCTCTCTGCACCCCATTCCCGCGCTGGCCAGGTTAAGCCTCCTTCGTGGCCAGCACCCGTTGGCAGGGCAGAACGCCCTGGAACCCGACCCTTGTCTCCATAGCGACGAGTCACAAAGCGGCCCGGGGCTCCCGCAGCGCTGAGTTCAGCCGGAGCCAGGGTCCCGTGGCCGCCTCCTCGGGCAGAATGGAACAGCCCGGGCCCAGGGCTCCGGAGGATCCCTCTCTCTGCCACCACAACCTCCGGCCAAGTAAGACAGCAGACTCTGCCAGTCTGCGGGGTGGGGAGGGGGCTTTCCCGGGGAAAGGGTCCTGTTGAGAAAAAGGGGCCTTAGGTCTTTAAGGGTGTGGCATCGCTCTTAGGAGTACGCTCAACTGAGGAAAAGAAGGGGAGTCAGGGAGAATTACAGGGTATTCATGACGTTGCCCCTTTTCAGTCCTTCGCGTACCCTTTGCCAAGTCCCCGCTCCCGAAAAGGCGCAGGGTTAAGTTTTAAACACTCAAGGAAACGCCTAGCTAAGAGGGGACAGGAAAAAAGGAAGAGCTGGTGATTTTCCAAGGAAAACAGGGTCAAAGGCAAAGAAGAAAGAGAAGTCCGGGAAGATCAGAAGAGAACAAGTCCTGCATGAGTCCCGATCCCCATACAGGGTCTAGGAAAACCCGAGGAAAGTGGGGGAGGGGGTGGCTGCTGGCTGCAGTCCCAGCAGTGTCTGCAGAGGCGGGGCCCTCCCTGGGCTGTCACACAGGCTGGGAGCCATGGCCTTCAGCTGCCGCCTCTAACCCCAACTGATTTTTCTTCCACAGAGATTTTGTATCTCACAGAGTTAGTGCTTTTCATCCTAATTCTACCCGCAGATGCAGCAGGTTCACCAGTTCAGGCTTTTGGGTCGGTGGAGGGAGAGCCACTCTGGCTGTGATGCTAGTGGCATGATTACCGTGTAGTCAGCTCCATCATGGTCTCTTGTGGCAATAATTGCCCACTGCTGCTGTATAGCTGGGTAATTGTAATTCTACAGTGGCTGCGGAGCACTGAGGGATTGTTCAAGTACAAATTTCCTAGAATGGTGCTCCCACAAGAATGAGTGAAGTTCATATTTTCATTCCAATTCATTCCATTGTGAATTAAGAGTGGAAAATGAAAATACTTCATTAGTGCAGAAAATATCTAATACACTCAGTTTCTATATGATGACAAGGCAGACAGGAGAGACAAAGGAGGGAGGATCCCCTCCTAGCATCCCGACGGCACCCCTTTGGATGCTTCTCTTCCCTTTCTAACCACCCTGTTCTCCCGCTGTCTCCCCATTGCATCGCCTTCTTGTCTGGGAACTGTTAGAGTCTTCCAAGATTGATCCTTCTAGGCTTACCTTCTCTTTGTGACCATATCCTGCCACAGGGTTTCAGGTGCTGCATAAAGATGCCAACCACTCTCTAACCTTTATCCCTGACTTGGACTTTCCTCCTAATTTTTCAGACCAGAATATCTAACTGTCTACCAGACAGCTCCATGTGGGTGTCGCAGCAGGGCCTCCAACTTGACATGTGCAAAACCACACTCCTTGTCCTCCTCAAACCTTCCAGACTTTGAGAGTTCAGTTAAGAGGGTCCTAGCTCCTCAGCTTAGAAGGGAAGGCAGCCTCCTTGAGACTGCAGTTTGATCACCAGGTCTCTTTGATTCTGCCTCCAAAGCTTGTTTTCCCCTGGGTGAATCTGCCCCTTTACCTCCAGGCTCAGGCCTCTAATGGGTAGTCTGTGCCACTTCATCCCCCACTGCTGGGTGAGTCACCCTCCAAAAGGTGGGCTTGATGTGTCACCACTGCCCAGCTTTGGTCCAAAATAGGATGAGGTTGATGGTGACTGATGACTAACTGCTATTGAATAATTACTACAGATGGGCCTCTCAGGTGCTGTATTAGCTTCCTGTGGCTGCTGTATGTTCCCACAGACTGGTGGATTCAAACAACAAAAATGCATTTGCTCACAGCTCTGAAGGTCGAGAGCCTGAAATCAAGGTCTGGAAAAATCTGCACTCCCTCTACAGGCCCTGGGGGAGAAGTGGTCCTTACCTCTTCCAGCTTCAGGTGGCCATGGGCACTGCTAGTGGTGGCAGTGGCTGCTGCCATCATGCTGGCTGCAGTAGGGAAGCACAGCTGGGGCTGCAACGCTCCATGGAACCCGTGGGAGTTGCCCCTTCTGAGTCGGGATGGGAGCTCCCTGTGCCGCTAGAGCTGCCCAAACCACAGCTGCAGACCCGGGCCTCCTGCTCTATGGAGCAGGCAGGAGCCCCATCGTCCTGGGCAAGGCTATAGCCACCCAAACTGTGGCTGTGGGTCTGGGCCTCCCTGTGCCTCTGAGCCTCCCTGTGCCTCTGAGCCTCACTGGGGAACCCACGGCTGCAGACCTGGGCCTTCCACTCCATGAAGCAGACAGGAGCCAGGGACAAGCGGGAGCTTTGCCTCTTCCAAGTTGGTCAGGCGGGAGCTCCCTGGTGCAGCTGTGGCTGCCCTCCCAGGCACAGGACCTGGGCATCTCTGCAGCCTGCACCCTTGAACCCCCCAGGAAGGACACCCTCACCCACCCATCCCTGCGGGCTCACGGGTATCTCCTCCCACTGCCAGGCCACACCCCACCCTCATCCCTGCAGGCTCAGGGGTATCTGCTGGCACTCCCTGGCCTCTCTCCACTGGCTCTGACCTCAGAGTGGGGTTGGGGCCAAGCCCCAGGGCTATGAATGGCAGCTGGAGGCAGACAGAGTCCTGGGTGGAAGGGGCTGGGTTGCCCAATAAGGCCCCACCTTCTGACCAGGGAGGGCCTGAAGACTGGGGATCAGGTTGCCAGTCAGGAACCTGAGTGGGACTCATGCTGCCTCCTCCGGCCTGCCCATGGCCACCCATGGACCAATCAGCATGCACATTCTTCCCTCTGAAGTCCATAAAAACCCTGGGCTCAGCCAGAGAGCAGGGAAGAGGATGGCCAGAGAATGAAGAGGGCAGGGAGAGACAAGGGAACCATCGTCTGCAGAGGAGTATGCTCTCTGCTGATAGCTGGAGATGATGGGGCAACTAGCTGCAGAAAGGAAGAAGTACCCTTTCCACTGCTGACAGAGAGGAGCTACCCTCTCTGCTGAGAGCTTCAGAGACCTGCAGAGACCTCCAAATGACTTGCCTATGGAGAGGACTATGCTCTGCAGGGCCTCCTCTCTGCTGACAGCTGAACACCTGACTGGATGACCTGCCTACAGAGAGAAGCTACTCCTTCCTCCGAGCTGTTCTAACACTAAAACTCTTCTTCACTCTTCACTTGTCTGTGTACCTCAATGCGGGACAAAAACTCTGGCAAAGGCTGGCAAAGGCACTGCAGGCACAGAGGTTTCCAGCCAGAAAAATCAACACGCCAGAGATTCTGTAACACTAGCTTGTGGCCTCATTACTCCAGGTCTCTGCCTCTGTCTTATAAGCACACTTTTAATTGCATTTAGGGTACACGAGGATAATCCAGGATGATTTCCTAATCTCGAGATCTTTAATTGCGAGCACAAAAACCCCTTTTCCCAATAAGATCAGAGTCACAGGTTTTGGGGATTAGGACATGGACATATCTTTTTTGTAGTGTCACCATGTGGCACATTACAAACAACTTGTATTTATCAATAGCTTGAATCCCTAAAACAAAATGAGGGAATAAAACAACGTATGTGAAAATATTTTTTAAAGTATGATAGAATATACATATTAGTTACTATTTTATAATATTTTTATAGCTTTATATTTTCCTAATGGTGAACACATCCAGTGGGTGGTCAAGGTTAGCAGAATGAGGCTTTAGGATGCTTTGCCGACCTGTCATTAGCCATCTTTCCCTTTGCTCCATTCACATGGGGCTATTTGTTCTGTCTCATCTCAGACTCTCATATCTCCTGCTACTTCCTCTGTAAATTGCTTTACTTCATGTCCTGTGTTTCTCTTTCAAACATCTACTAAATTAAGTCACAGCTCAGGTGCCAGCTATGCTATGATGACCCCTGGGCCTGCCCTTGCTGCACCATCTTCTCATCCAAGCAAAAAGAATTGCACTCTCTTCATGTTCCCTGTGACACATAGGCCATCAGCACCCCATTAAACTTGTGCTCATAGGATACATAGCTCATCTCTTGGCTTGTGATTTCTCCAAGGCCAGGTCAAGACTCTATGTCCCAGTGCCCCACAGGGCTTGGTCCATGGGAGGGCTTGGGGACTTGTTTGCAGGAGGAACAGAAAATGAGAGAAGAAAGAATGAGGAAGACATAATCACAGGAAGGATGGATATGAGCTACAGAAAAAGACATTGAGACACTGAGAAGAAAGTAGTGACATGCAGAGAACATACTAGAAACAGATTTTCAGAATATTGTGATTACAGATTTCTCAATGAACATTTCTGTTAATGAAGAAGATCAATTCCAATAGCATACTATACTTTCAGAAGCTTTGCCAATGGAGGTAAAAAGCATGGAAATACAGCCCTGACAAAAAGGGTTGTAGTAAGGGAAATCATTAACATGAAATTAAAGGAAGATGTACCAAAGATAAAGTGTGCATCCAAGCAGGTAAGGATTAGGGAGTGGAGGGAGTGCCTGATCTGTACAAATGTAACACAGGAAGAGGGAGGCTTGCGTGGTCTCGGTTCCTGGAAGCAGTGAGGCATGCTGCTCTTGTCCGTCAGGCTCCTGATACAGGCACCTGGCAATTGGTGACCCCAGTTGCCAAACTATCTTCAGAAGGGATAGGACCCTAGATGGGAGCACAGAGAGGTACGTCGTGCTTGCCCACATGATTGCTTGGGAGGTGCTGCCTGGAGTGCTGTTCTGCCAGGCTTTTTGAGGCATATCTGAGCCTAGTAGAAATGTGATCTGGACTGTTAGAGTTGTTTGCCTTAGAAAAAAGAGGGAGAAGTTATGTGTGGCTTTTGTGCAGAATATCCTTCCCAATCCTTCGAGAAGTCCAATGCAGAAGTTCAAATCAGGTTAGAGAAGGCTTCTTTTACGAGTGGCATGCCACACAATTTCTTCCCTTTTACTTGTTCACACTTGTAATTCTTTTAACAAAGAACATTGAATTCTGCTATTGGGATAAAATGCTTTCAAGCATAAAGTGATGCCCACTAAAGCAGGAGTATTGGAGAATGACGTCATTTCTTGTAGAGCAGGATTAGAGGGCAGACACTAGGAGTGCATAGAAGCACAGGTACAGAGTGCGGAATACAAGGGACTAAGACTTGGGTTCTCTAAGGGGCTTTTAAGTGGAAGTAGAACTTCAGCCAGGGTTAAGAGGACAGGTAATAGCTGCAGATGATCAGATCCTGATTGGGAATGAGAGTTAGGTTATAAACAAGACTTGATTGGGATAGATGAGGATATGAACATTAAGAGGTTCACAGATAGCAGGAACCATAAATATTTGGCCAGAGCTCCCTATGCTAAGCATACTGGCTACAGTATTCTAGGGATGAAGTGATAGATCCTAGAGAACACCGTGTTATTCAAAAAGTAGAGACGTTCAACCCAGGTTCTCATGACATCTAAAAAGCAGCAGGTAACTACCTAGATATGAAGAGTGAGAGAATGACTGAATTTTAAATTTAAAATGTATATTCCTGAGAAATTTGGTGGTACTTTGTTGACAATGGAGGTTGGGGCAAATAAATAGTGTTGTTGCTGGTATCTACCTTAGTTCACTTTCTGTTGCTATGACAGAATACTACATACTGGGTAATTTATAAGGAAAAGAATACTATTTAGCTAATGGTTCTAGAGGATGGAAAGTCAAGAGCATGGCACTGGCATTGGGTGAGGGCCTATTAGCTGCATCGTAACATGGTGGAGGGCATTGCATGATGACAGGGCAAGAATGTGCTAGCCCAGGTCTCTCATCCTCTTTGTATAAAGCCACCAGTCCCACCCTGGGGACCCCTCTCTGATTACCTTATCTAATCTTAATTACCTCTCAAAGGCCCCACCTCCAAATGCTATCAACATATACATTTAGGGATTAAGTTCCCAATATACAAAATTTGGGGAACACATTCAAACAATAGCACTACCAGTGGTAAGTTCTCAGCCAGCATTCTCCTGGAACCATCAGCAGTATTTGACTCCCTTCTCTGGGACACTTTCTTTGACTTTCAGGATGCCACTGGCTCCTGATTTCTTCATCACCTTGCTAACAGTGCTTTTCAGCCCCTTCACTGGTTCCACCTTCTCTCTCCAAATTCTTGACATTGGAGTGTTCCAGGTCTCAGCCTCGGAACTTCTGCTCCAAGTCTACTCCCTCCCTCATTGATCTCCCCACTCTCATAGCTTTAAATAGCATATACACCATAAGATTTTGCACAACCATTACAAGACATGCATTAGAACCACGCCAGATAACTTGGAGGGGTTTTCTATCAGACACTGTTAGTGACAGATATAAGAAAAAGATACTTTGTGGCATATGAACCCACTTTTGTGAAACAAAAGGTTGATAACTGAAACCCAATATGTCTATGTATAAATCAGCATGTGATACCTCCATATGTATGCAAAGAAACCGGTACAATTGTTAACATGGGCTGCCTGGGAGGAGGGATAGGAAGGAGAGTGGCAATGGCAGGGAAAGAAAGAAGTAAAGAGGTTTCCATTATAAAACTTGATGTATGTGATATGATCCCCTGTGTGTAAAATCATTCCATGTGTATATCTAGTATGATGCAAGTATAGGTACATCTAAGATGATGCATGTAAAGTTGGTGACCAAAGCATAATAGTGGGTCTTTTAAGATGATAGAATTTCAGATGAACTGCTTTCCTCTTTATATTTTTATGTCTGTCTTTAATTCTTTCAAATAGCATGCATGAATGCTCAGGAGAAACAGTAGAACTATCTTTTATTTTGGGGTGAAACACAAATAAGTCAAGCTTTCCCTCATTCCTATTAGAGGCTGTATTTTGGCCTTTATTCCTTAGACTCTAAAGATAAATTATCCAAAATGTTTTTTTTTATCTTGCAAAATTATCTTAATTGTTAAAACAACATTTCATCAAAATATTCAGGTTTGCCATATTTAAAACTGCTTTGTTGTACTTTTAGCAGGTGGCCCCAACTGGGATTCCTATGCTACCACTATGAGGACTGCATTCACGCCTAAGACAGGAGCAGTGCCTGCCTTCATTCGGTAGATCACTATTTGAGTTAGATTGATATACATGTTTTAATATGTTGGCTTGTCTTTTATGACTCAGAATCCAAACACATAGACAGTAATTAGAGAAGCCTCATAAAAATGCTCTTGGGTAGGGGCTACTGTGTGCACAGCTCTCCTCCAAGTATCAGTGATAGCCCCTCCCCTCAAACAGTATCCAGACCTCCTATAGGGAAACCAAGAAAATGGCTACTAATTGTTCATAAAGTTGCTGTGTATCGTGGTTTACAACAGACCTAATATACAGGTTAATAAGGTTGTGCTACCTAAACATTCATGTGACTTGAATCCATTCCCTTATATATAGTAGGCAGGCAATGACAATTGAGTGAATAGGTGAATGGATGAACAAATACTTGTTATCACAGCATCACCAAGACTAGTCTTGGAAGCTGGAAGAAGGCCACTGTCCCCCTATTCTTACCTCCACTCCTCCAGATATTACAATATTGGCTTCAACTTCTCCAATTCAACCTGAGCTGAGGGTAGTGGGAGTTTCTAAACATCAGCTGCCTTTCTGAGCTTCTAAGCTCATCAATAGGTGAGTGAGAGCAGGATTAGGGGAGCCCCATTATCTTTCTTTTTTTTTTTTTTTTTTTTTTTTGAGACGGAGTCTCGCTCTGTCACCCGGGCTGGAGTGCAGTGGCGCAATCTCAGCTCACTGCAAGCTCTGCCTCCCAGGTTTACACCATTCTCCTGCCTCAGCCTCCCAAGTAGCTGGGACTACAGGCGCCCGCCACCTCGCCTGGCTAGTTTTTTGTATTTTTAGTAGAGACAGGATTTCATGTTAGCCAGGATGGTCTCGATCTCCTGACCTTGTGATCCGCCCCCCTCGGCCTCCCAAAGTGCTGGGGTTACAGGTGTGAGCCCTTGCGCCCAGCCGCCCCATCATCTTTTACTGTGTCACTGGTAGGTGTGAAATCAGCATAGAGAGCCTTCAATTATCATCTTCATTCTGTGAACTGTGTCCAATAAGAATCTTTTCACCTTAAGCACGGCCAACGTGGTGAAACCCCGTCTCTACCTAAAATACAAAAATTAGCCGGGTGTGGTGGTGGGCACTTGTAATCCCAGCTACTCAGGAGGCAGAGGCCCAAGAATTGCTTGAACCCGGGAGGCGGAGGTTACAGTGAGCCGAGATCACACTACTGCACTCCAGCCCGTGCGACAGAGCGAGACTCTGTCTCAAAAAAAGAAAAATCTTTTTGCCTTAAAAGTTCAAGATATTGAGGAGTGGAATGGAGTATTGGTAAGACCATGGCTATGGAGTTAGGCAGAAATGCCGTCTATCCTCTGCTCTTACCCGTATTATCTCTGCGACCTTGCACAAGTTAACAAGCCATCTGGGGCTCAGTTTTGTCATTGGTGAAATGGGGATAATGATACCTGCCTAAAGTGGCTGTTCTGAGGACACAAAGCACTAGGATAGTGACTAACACAAAGAAGTTAGTCATTTTCATTCGTTTTTCCCACCATAGTATATGATAAATTTCCAAAAAGTACAAGGCTACAAGATTCCAGATTTCTGAGTTACTAGCTATCCCACTGAGTCCCATTCTAACTGGGAAATTTTATCATCTGATTGTAATGAAAGTGCCAGGTATATGACTGTAAGAGTTGCCTGAAGAAGAAACGTTTAGGGGATGAAAACCAAAAACAAATAGATAACTTAGGGAGTCTAGGTCAGTGATGTTTGAATTTATATATTTATAAAGTTCTCACAAAAATTTTCAGTGTAAAAATTTTAACTTTTTTTATTTCAATAGCTTTTGTGGTACAAGTGGTTTTTGGTTACATGGATGCATTGCATAATGGTGAAGTCTGAGATTTTAGGGTACCCATCACCCAAGTAGTGTACATTGCACCCAATATGTAATTTTTTATTCCTCACTCGCTTCCCTCTCCCTCCCTGCTTCTGAGTCTCCATAGTCCATTATATCACTCTATAGGCCTTTGGGTACCTGTAGCTTAGCTCCCACTTCTCAGTGAGAATGTATGATATTTGGTTTTTCATTCCAGAGTTACTTCACTTAGAATAATGGCCTCCAGCTCCATCCAAGTTGCTGCAGAAGACATTAGTTCATTCTTTTTTTATGGCTGTGTAATATTCCATGTTGTATATATATACCAAATTTTTTTTGATCCACTCACTAATCAATGGACACTTAGGTTGGTTTTATATCTTTAAAATTGTGAATTGTGCTGTGATAAACATACACGTACAGTTGTCTCTTTAATAAAATGACTTCTTTTCCTTTGGGTAGATACCTAGTAGTGGGATTGCTGGACCAAACGATAGATCTACTGTTAGTTCTTCAAGAAATCTTCATACTGTTTTCCATAGAAGCATATACACCATCAGTGTTTAAGTGTTTCCTTTTCACCACATCGTTGCCAACATCTATTGTTTTTATTTTCTTTTTAATAATTAAATTCAACAATACTTTTTGCAGGAGTAGGTTGGTATCTCATTGCAGTTTTCATTTGTATTTCCCTGATGACCAGTGATGTTGAGCATTTTTTTTCATATGTTTTTGGCCATTTGTATACCTTCTTTTGAGACATGTCTGCTCATGTCATTTACCAACATTTTGATAGGATTTGTTTTCTTGGTGATTTCTTTGAGTTCCTTGTAGATTTGGGATGTTAGTCCTTTGTTAGCTGCGCAGTTTGCAAATATTTTTCTCCCATTCTGTGGGTTGTCTGATTAATCTAATTATTCTTTTTGCTGTACAGAAGCATTTCAGTTAAATTAGGTTCTATTTATTTATTTATTTATTTATTTATTTATTTATTTTGCATTTGCTTTTGGGGTCTTAGTCATGAATTATTTGCCTAGGCCAGTGTCCAGAAGAGTTTTTCGTAGGTTATCTCCTGGAATTTTTATGGTTTCCCGTCTCTTATGTTTAAGTCTTTTGTCCATCTTGAGTTGATTTTTGTACAAGGTGAGAGATGCTAGCCAATTTTCCCAGCACCATTTATTAAATATGGTGTCCTTTCCCAAATTTATGTTTTTGTATGCTTTGTCAAAGATCACTAGGTTGTAAGTATTTGGCTTTATTTCTAAGTTCTCTATTCTGTTCCATTGGTCAATGTGCCTACCTTTTTTTTTTTTTTTAACCAGTACCATGCTCTTTTGGTAACTATAGCCTTGTAGTATAATTTGAAGTCTGGTAATGTGATGCCTTCAGATTTATTCTTTCTACTCAGGATTGTTTTGGCTATTTATGCTCTCTTTTGGTTCCATATGAATTTCAGGATTGTTTCTCCTAATTCTGTGAAAATGATGTTGGTATTTTAATAAGAATTGCATTGACTCCGCAGATTGCTTTGGGCAGTACAGTCATTTTCATAATACGGATCTTCCGATCCGTGAAACACATCCATGGGGTATGTTTCCATTTGTTTGTGTCACCTGTGATTTCTTTCAGCAGTGTTTTGTAGTTCTCCTTGTAGAGATATTTCACCTCCTCCCTGGTTAAGTATATTCCTGGTATTTTATTTTTGGCAGCTGTTGTACAAGGGATCGAGTTATTGATTTGATTCTCAGCTCGGTCATTGTTGTATATAGCAGTGCTACTGATTTGTGTACGTTGATTTTGTAACTTGAGACTTTACTGAATTCTTTTATCCAAACTCTAGGTATACGATCATATCATCAGCAGACAGCAATATTTTGACTTTCTCTTTTCAAACGTAGATACGCTTTATTTCTTTCTCTTGCTTGATTGGTCTGGCTAGGGCTTCCAGTACTATGTTGAATAGAAGTGGTGAAAGTGGGTATCCTTTTCTTGTTCTGGGCCTCAGAGGAAATGCTTTCGACTTTTCCCCATTTGGTGTAATGAAAATTGTGGTTTTGTCACAGATGGCTCTCATTATTTTCAGGTATATTCCTTAGATGCCTAGTTTGTTGAAGGTTTTTATCATAAAGGGATGCTGGATTTTATTGAATGCTTTTTCTGCGTCTATTGAAATGCTCATGTGATTTTTGTTTTTTGATTCCATTTATATGATATATCATATTTATTGACTTGCATATATTAAAGCATGCCTGTGTCCCTGGGATGAAACCCAATTGATTATTGCATATTATCTTTTTGATGTGCTCTTGAATTCAGTCAGTATTTTGTTGAGAATTTTTGCATCAATGTTCATCAGGGATATTGGTCTGTAGTTTTCTACAGACCAGTATTCCTGGTTTTGGGTATCAGAGTGAGACTGACTTCATAAAATGAGTCGGAGAGGATTCCCTCTTTCTCAATCTTTTGGAATAGTTTCAGTAGGATTGGCACCAATTCTTCTTTGAACGTCTGGTAGAATTCAGCTGTGAATCCATCTGGCTCTGGCTTTTTTTGAAGTCAACAGCTTTTTTTATTACTGATTCAATCTCACTGTGTGTTATTGGTCTGCTCAGGGTTTCTATTTCTTCCTGATTTAATCTAGGAGGCTTGTATGTTTCCAAGAATTTATTCATTTCCTCTGGATTTTCTAGTTTGAGTGCATTGAGGTGCTCATAGTAGTCTTGAATTATCTTTCATAATTCTGTGGTGTCAGTTGAAATGTCTCTAGTTCCATTTCAAATTGAGTTTATTTGAATATTCTCTCTTCTTTTCCTGGTTAATCTAGTTTATGGTCTATCAGTTTTACCTTTTCAAAGCTTTTTGTTTCATTGATCTTTTTTTGTTGTTGTTTGTTTAATTTCATTTTCTGCTCTGATCTTATTTTCTTGTACTAGCTTTGGGTTTAGTTTGTTTTTGTTTCTCTAGTTCCTTGAAGTATGAAATTAGGTTGTCAATTTGTGATCTTTCAGACTTTTTGCTGTAGGCATTTAGTGCTATAAACTTTCCTCTTAGCACTGCTTTTACTGTATCCCAGAAGTTTTGATAACTTGTGTCACTATTATCATTTATTTAAAAGGGTTTTAAAAATTTCCATCTTGATTTCATTGTTAATCCAAAAATCATGCAGGAGCAGATTGTTTAATTTCCATGTATTTGTATAGTTTTGAGAGTTCCTTTTGGAGTTGATTTTTAGTTTCATTCCACTGTGATCTGAGAAGATACCTGATATGACTTTGTTTAAAATTTATTGAGACTTGTTCTGTGGCCTATTGTATGGTCTATATTGGAGACTGTCCCATGTGCTGATGAGAAAAAACGTGTATTCTGCAATTCTTGGGTAGAATTTTTTGTAAATATTTGTTAGGTCCATTTGCTCTAGAGTGTAGTTTAAGTCCATTGTTTCTTTGTTGACTTTCTGTCTCAGTGATCTGTCTAGTGCTGTCAATGGAGTGTTGGAGTCCCCCACTCCTATTGTGTTGCTGTCTATCTCATTTCTTGGATCTAGCAGCAAATATTTTATGAATCTGGGAGCTCCAATGTTAGATGTGTACAAATTTAGGATTGTAATATCTTCTTGTTGGATTAATCCTTTTATCATTATTTAACGACCTTCTTTGTCTTTTCTTACTGTTGTTGCTTTAAAGTCTGTTTTATCTGATATAAGAATAGCTACTCCAGCTCGCTTTTGGTTTCCACTTGCATGGAATATCTTTTTCCACCCTTTTTCCTTGGGTTCATATGAATCCTTATGTTTTAGGTCAGTCTCTTGAAGACAGCAGATATTTTGTGGTTTGTGGATATTTTTAAATTCATTCTGCCAATCTATTAAGTGGAGAATGTAGGCCATTTATGTTCAATGTTCATAGTGAGATGTGAGGGACTGTTCTAGTCATCATGTTAATTGCTTCCTAGATGCTTTGTTTTCTTCATTGTGTTATTTTATAGGCCTTTTCAAAAAGTTCTATTCTGGTATATATTGACCTTTTGTTTCAGGATTTAGAACTCCTTTTAGCATTTCTCGTAGGGCTGGCCTGGTAGTGACAAATTCCCTCAGCATTTGTTTGTCTGAAAATGACTTTATTTCTTCTTTGTTTATAAAACTTAGTTTTTCTGGATAAAAAATTCTAGGTTGACAGTTACTCTCTTTAAGGAGGCTAAAAATAGGACCCCAATCCTTTCTGGTTTGTAAGGTTTCTGCTGAAAAATTTGCTGTTAGTCTGATAGGTTTTTTTGTTTTGTTTTATTTTTTAATAGGTTACCTGATGCTTTTGTCTCACTTCTCTCAGAATTATTTCCTTCACATTGACTTTGGATAGCCTGATGACTATGGGTGTTGGTGAAGTCCTTTTTGTGATGAATCTCTAAGGAGTTCTTTGAGCTCCTTGTATTTGGATATCTAAATCTCTAGCAAGCCCAGGAAAGTTTTCCTAATTTATTCTCTCATATAATTTTTCCAAACTTTTTACTTACTCTTCTCCCTCAGAACACCAGTTACTCTTAGATTTGGCCATTCTACATAATCCCATATTTCTTGAAGACCTTGCTTATTTCTTTCTATTCTTTTTTCTTTATTTTTGTCTGGGTTAATTCAAAAGCCTTGTTTTCTAGCTCTTAAATTCTTTCTTCTACTTGTTCTAGTCTGTTAAAACTTTCCACTGCATTTTGTCATTCTCTAAATGTGTCTTTCATTTCCAGAAGTTCTGATTTTTAAAAATCTATTTCTTTAGAAAATTTTTTATTCATATCCTGAGTTGTTTCTTAGTTTCTTTATGTTGGTTTTCACCTTCTTCTGGTATCTCCTTGAGTAGCTTAATAATCAGCCTTTTGAATTCTTAATCTGGTACTTCAAAGATTTCATTTTAGTTTAGATCTGTTGCTGGAAAGCTAGTGTGATCTTTCAGGGATGTTATAGAACCTTGTTTTGTCATATTGCCAGAATTATTTTTCTGGTTCCTTCTCATTTGGGTAGACTATTTATTCTAATTATTCTTGAATTTATTTTTTATTTGATTTTTTAAAATTTCTTTTTCCCCCCTTAAGGATGTGACCTTAAAGTTTACAGTTTGTTGTAGCCTAATTTGGCTCTTGGTGCTTTCAGGCGTGAAGACTCCGTATAAGTTCCCTGGTTATAGAGAGTCTTTGTATGATGGCTTTGTCAAATGTCAACATAAGTTTAAATAACTGCAAAAGATTAAACTTCCTCCCCATCCTACATATTGACATTTTAAAATAAAACTTTTCAATAAAACCAATGAATACTCTGAATGCTTTAGCAAATTAATACCTGCCATGATCTTTTAAATAAACACACAAATAAGCTCTTCTTTGATCATTTATTTCATTTCTTTCTCTTCTTGAACTCTCATTCCCACTCCACTTCCTCCATAGAATTTTTCCCTGCTGTAATATATTTTATGTTTGAAAGCAATTTATTGATAACTCTATTATACTTCTTTGCAACTATTTTAGTATATTAATTGAAATTAATTTTTAAACATGTTATATGACCCTAAGTATAGAGTTAACACAATTATTTTAGTACACAATTGCTCAAAGCAATAAATACATTATAAATGCTCATAATTATGAAATACAAAAAGTAAATTTTTTTGCAACTGCATCTTAATGAGATAAATGTGGCTGTTTAGTTTTCAATTAGTTCATATATCTAGTTTTGAGTGTTGTTATTTTTAGAATGCAACTGCACTCAGCATCACTTTTTTCTGCTTCTAATGTTAAGAAACCTTGTTCATATATATATATTTAAATAAGTAGGTGCAAATGAAAGCAGTTTTAGTATAGCAGTGTCACTCAGTACTCTGAACTCTTTCTGAATTATGTCCCAGAAATCACAATGTGAGTTTTAATGACTGATCAGCCGACAGCCTGGTTTGAGTACTCCTTCAATTTTGCTGAAAGCAATTAATAAGATGATTTATCATCCAGTCACTGAGTTATTCCCTATCTCAGTTTCTGAGAATATGCTGAAAAGACACGTCTTAACACATGACTATTAAATTGCACCTGTTACTATTTCACTTGGCGGCAACTTGTTTAATTTTCTATATTCAAAAAGGATTTGGAAAATGGAAACACAAATTTTAATAAATTTTTATCATACAAACTTTTTTTCATAAAAGGCTTTTATCATACTTTGAATATATTTTTATCAAAATCTTGGAGCTGAACATTTAGCTTATACAGTTTATACCATCTTTACCTAGTTGGTAAAATCAGTCCTTGTTGTTCAAATCCATAAGTAAAATCAGGTTTATTTCCTGTCCAAATAAAATCTAGTTACACTTTCAATTCAAGTAAATGTTAATATATGTTTTGAGAATATTATAAAAACCACTGAAAAATAAATTATGGAATGCATATTGTAGAGAAGACAATTAAAAGTACACAAGAGAAGTGTTAAAAGATATGAGTCTGATATGATTAATTATATCCAGGTAACTTATACAGTTAGCTATACATTTCATTGCATCGTATCCAAAAATTATGCAATAAAATGTGTAGATAAATGTATAAGTTGTGTGTGAAGAGTATAATAAAAAGCATGATGTTTCCTAAATATATTCTCATGTATATGGAATTCTGCTGCTTTCCTTTTGGGAATGATTAAATACTTATCATGTGTAAAAACAGAAACAATTTTATTAATTTCATCAGACATCAAATCAAATATTTACCAGTACTCAATGAAAGAAAGTTACATATAGTGAAAATTAAAATTGGTCTGGCAGGTCAGCCTATACTTTCATTTATTGTTAAATATTTTACAACATAAAATAAAATGAAACTTGGCTGTATTGGAGTATTTTGTAACATGATTGGATTCAGAATAAAATTTAAATACTTTATTGAATGATTAATATAAAACCTGAAAAAAAAATACAAGATTCCTATTTGTCAGTTTTATCTAGTGTATCTTTAAAAATTTGCTGTCTCGTAAAGGATTCTGGGCTGGGCATGGTGGCTCATTCCTGTAATCCCAACACTTTGGGAGGCCAAGGCAGGTGGGTCACCTGAGGTCAGGAGTTCGAGACCAGCCTGACCAATATGGTGAAACCCCGTCTCTACTACAAATACAAAAATTAGCCCAGAGTGGTGGCATGTGCCTGTTGTCCCAGCTACTCGGGAGACTGAGACAGGAGAATTGCTTGAACCCGGGAAGTGGAGGTTGCTCCAGCCTGGGTGACAGAGTGAGACTCTGTCTTAAAAAAAAAAAAAAAAAAAAAGGCAAGATTCTGGTTATATTTAAAGTAATCAGTGTGACCAACCTGTGCTGCTTCACCACCTCAAAGCTGCTTTTCTTTCCAGCTAATGGCATGTCCTAGAGATAAGCTGATAAATGCCTATCTTTAAATGTGGGAGGAAAGGAGTCATTTTAAGCATTCTGCATCCTCTGCTCTTCTCTCAGAGGCCTCTCCCTAAAAGGATGTGAACGTTTTGTAATTGTTAGGAGATAGAAAACCAGACATTCCTCTCAGCCATGCTCTATGACATACCTAAATTCAGAGCCACCCACAAAGAACTAGTACCCTGGGTATAGCACAGCCCTTCACTCTCTAGAAATACACATGACATTGAGAACCACAAGCCCAGGCAAGTGGTTCCAAATGGAGATTGGATTACAAGGAGGTGTCTCTGAAATCACTCCGACCATGTTTCCCTTCACCGGAGGCCCCCCTCACGGTTGGAGGCTTATTCCTCGAGGCAATGCACCATAGAAAGAGCCTGTGGTGAAATGGGGAGGAGAGAATCAGGCAAGGGGTGTAGGAAGAAAGAACCCACATACATTTGCGGGTTTGTTCTCAGGCGGATATGTTCTAGGAAAGAGTATATTGAGAAATTGAGATCTGAAAATTGATTCTTTTGAAGCTTTTTGTGGCTAAGTGTGGTGGCTCACGGCTGTAATCCCAGCCTGTAGCATGCACCTGTAGTTCCAGCTACTTGAGGCGGGTGGATCGCTTGAGGCTAGAAGTTCAAGACCAGCCTGGGCAACATAATGAGACGTCATCTCAAAAAACAAAAATAAAAAATAAATCAGCTGGGCATGGTGGCACATGCCTGTAAGTCCTAGCTACTTGGGAGGCTGAGGTGGGAAGATAGATAGAGCCCAGCAGTTTGAGGCTGCAGTGAGCTATGATGGTACCAGTGCGCTGCAGCCTAGGCAACAGAGCAAGACTCTGTCTCAAAAAAAAAACAAAAAACAAAAAACAAAAAAACCGAAAACAACAACAACAACAACAACAACAACAACAAAAAACAGTTGTTTGTGCTGTATCCTCTCCCTTTGGAAACTCTCCAGTTTATATCTGAATGACAATAAATGATCATCTGGATGTTTGTTTCCAACATCCCAAATATTTGTTTCTTACAGAGATAATCTGAATCTATCTAGCCCTCTTTTAAAGATAAGTCAAAATGAAATATTTTGAACATACACAAAGGAACATACAAGGAATCCCCCACTACGAGCCAGCAACAGCAATCATCGCTCGTTAGCTACTGTTATCTGCACCCTCCACTCATCCTTCCCACTGGAGTATGCGGAAGCAAATCCCAGGCGTTGTATCATTTCAATTCTAAAGATTTTGTATGTATCTCTAAAAGATAAAAAATGTTTTAAAAATTGTAACAATACTATTATCTCACCTTTAAGAAAACCAATTCCTTAATATCAAATGGCCAATCAGCAATCAAATCTCTCCAATTGTCTCATAACTTTTTTTTTTATAAAGGCAGTGGTTTGAAATTGAATCCAGGAAAGGTCCATACATTTCATTTGGTTATTATGTCTCTTATTTCATTTAATCTTAAAAAAAAAAAAGAGAGAGAGAGAGAGAGAACCTTTTTTTTTTTTTTTCTAACAAATTCACTGTTGAACAAACAGAATCATTGTTCTGGGACTTTTTTTTTTTTTTTTTTAAATCTCCATGATGCCATTTAAATGATTTCTCTTTTCATGTATTTCCTGTAATCCAACATTGTAAAGACTTCATCTGATTCAAGTTCTGCATTTTGGCAAAGATATTTAATAAGTGGCAATGCATGTATTCACTCAGAAGCTCATAGTGTCTGGTGGTCCTCTTTTGGAGCTGCGAGTGGACACTGCTGGTCATTGCCTAGATTCATTATTTCATTAGGGGCTTGAAACTAGTGATATTTCAATTCTTATATGTCTTCCCTTTATCAGATGGAAGATTTCTATAGAGAGCAGCTTTTCTTCACCAGCTATTTGGTTACACTGAAGTGCCATTTGTACTGGAGAGTGTTCAGCTTTTTAAAAATTAATGAAATAAATTTCATATTGTTATGTTTTTAAATTTTATTTTAGGCCTCTGTACTTTTGTTAAAAGCCATCCTAAAATACAGCGTTGTTTTCCTTCAAGGAAAACCTGAAATTAAATTAGTTCTGGCATCAACTCTTATGTCAATCTATCTTTTTAAAAAATGTAATGAGTAAAATGATTTGACATGTGCACTTTTGTGAGATTTGGTATTTAACCTCTAACTCTAATTTCTGCTGGGTTTTTTTTTTTTTTTGTAGCCAAAACGGTATCAGAAGATTAGGATACACATATTCACTTAGTGATCCTATTCTCAATCAGACACAATACAATGATGAGTACACTTGGAAATCATACTCCAAAGAAGATTTGATCAAAACTGAGCCTTCGAGAGGAATCAAGAGCCACAAATCTCATCTCAATGAAGTAAGATAATATCTACATATGTGTTGAATTTAATACTGTATCAACAACCCATAAGAATGAGAGTTTAAATATGTCACAAAGATCTTTCAGCTTCTACAGTTATAGGATACATGGTTCTTTTCAGACTATTTCCTGTCTACCGTCTCACATTTATTTCTAACCACTTGTGTTCTATCCCCTGGAGTTTTTTTTTAAAAAAGGACTTTTTAAAAATTGAAGTGAAATTTACATAATATAGAATTAACGTTTTAAAGTAAACAATTCAGTGGCATTTAGTACATACATGTTGTTGGACAGCCGTCACTTCTTTTTTTGTTCCAAACCATTTTCATCATCCTAGAAGGAGACCTCATACCCATTAAGCAATTACCCCCGACTCCACTCCCCACTGTCTGCTTTCTACCTCTGTGGATTACCTTTTGTGGATATTTTAGGTGGAATAGGTGTGGAATTCCACCCATTTTATGTGGAATGGGTGACCTTTCGTGTCTGGCTTCTTTTCACTTAGCATAATGTTTTCAAAGTTCATCAGCTAAGAAATTATCTGACTAGAAAGATGACAGGAAAAGCACTATTATGAAGACTACCCATGTAGCATCCGTGTAGCAAATATCAGTACTTCCAATTCTTTGTCACAGTTGAATAATATTCTCTTCCATGGATAAACCACAATTTGTCTGTCCATGCATTCATTAATGCGTCTTTGGATTGTTTCCACTTTTTGGCTATTGTGAATTGTGCTGCTGTGAACAGCCATGTACAAGTATTTGTGCTTAGCCTTATGTTTCGTGCACTTTCAAACCTCCATTTTTAAGATCATTCGGTTTCCTCTACCTAGAATGCCCTTATCCTGTGCACTAAGGGAATCCCTATATTTCTTTGAGACTCGGATTAAAGAAAGCCCTTCTCCCCTGGATGGAAATAATTGATTCTCCCTGTATGTTTTCTTGGCTTTCTGTTCCCTTCTCCCATCACAAAAGGCAATGCTTGGTTGTAGTAAAGGGTATCATTTACTTGACTGCCATGTGGGATGGGACCACCTAGGATGGAGCCACCTTGATGCATTCAATAGATGATAAGGCATAGAATGAACAGGATTTGATGACTAAAAGGATGCAAAGGATAAGGAAGAGGAAAGTATAATGTTCAACTTCTGACTTGGACAGTTAAGCATATGCAGATGCTGTTTACTCAGCTGGAACATGGTAGAGGACTAGGTTGGGTGGAGAAGGGCATTGGGGGAACATGTAGTTTTAGTTGAAGACATGTTGGTTGAAGATATGTCCAACTGGCAGTTTAATAGACAGATCTGGAGCTCATGGGGGAGAGATGAGCTAGACATATGGACTTGGAAGTCATTAGAATGTACACATATAGCCGATTCAATTTGGTTCCTTGTGTTATCCATTCATTGTAACCTATTCAATCCTGAAAAAAATGTATAGATTTATACATATATATACACACAGAGATATGTGTATATATACACACACATATATATGTATATATCTCCTGGAGATATATACATAAAACTCCTGTCTCTAAAAACTATATATATATATAAATTATGTATTTAATATATAAATTTATATGTATTATTATATATATTTATTATATAATATATAATAAATAAATCATATATTTAATATATAATTTATATATAATATATAAATATGTCTCTAACATAATGTATTATTACATATAATCATATCTATTAGAGACAAAATCTTGCTTTGTGGCCCAGGGTGAAGTACAGTGGCACAATCAGAGTTCACTGCAGACTTGAACTCTTGAACTCAAGTGATCCTCCCACCTCAGCCTCCAGAGTAGCTTGAAGTGCAGGTGCGTGCCACCATGCCCAGCTAATTTTTTACTTTTTGCAGAGATGGAATCTCACTCTGTTTCCCAGGCAGTTCTCAAACTCCTCGGTTCAACCAATCTTTCCGCCTTGGCCTTCCAAAGCCCTGGGATTGCAGCCATGAGACACTATGCTTAGTCATCCTTTATATTTTACAATTAATGTAAAAGAGTTGGTTACAATATTATACTGTATGTATACAATACTATACAGTATTTATACACCCACAAACACACGACCATATACTTTTCCCTTCCTCTAAGTACTATTGAAGGCTCTCAACCAATGAGAGCTAGTGTGGCAGACTATCTTGTTCTCAGCCAATGAGAGCTAGTGTGGCAGACCGTCCTGTGTGTTCTCAGTCAATGAGTGTTCAAATGCCAGACGGCAGCTCCTCTTAATCTAGGCATTGAATGTTAACAACAGCTAACATTACACAAGAAAAACAATCATATATTATCTGCCTCCTACAGCCTTGTGAAACACCATTTATTTAGGGATGTCTAATCTTTTGGTTTCCCTGGGCCACATTGGAAGAAGAATTGCTTTGGGCCACACATAAAATACACTAACACTAATGATAGCTGATGAGCTTTAAAAAACGAAATCACAAAAATATCTCATAATGTTTTAAGAAAGTTTATGAATTAGTGTTGGGCCACATTCAAAGCCGTCCTGGATGGGGCTGCGGATTAGACACACTTGACTTCTAGTTTGGTGAATTTGAGTCTCTGGATCCGCCTGCCAATTTGCAGGAAATATAGGGGACAGAGGAACTTGTTAAACAACAAATGCATACGCAATCAACAAAATCCAGACTGTGGGGACCCCTGCACATCAAATGACTTCTTCAATAGATAAATTATAATTTTATATATTGGTTTTTCCAGTTGATAAATTGTGAGGGAAAGAAGGGGATCAAGAGAGAACTTGAAAATTAAAAGAGATTTAAGAGGCAAATTTGGGACAGTGAGTATACCTAACTATTTTGAAGAATTTTGGTGCAAAGGGAAACTAGGAATAGCTTAGTAACTAGAAGGGGAAGTAGAGTGAAGAGAGGGCTTTCTTTTTAAGATAGGAGAAATAAACGCACGCTTGGATACTGACGGCAATGACCCAGCAGAAAGGAAGAGATTCAAGTTGCAAGAGAGAAGTGAGGATTGTTGGAGCGATTTGCTGGAGTAGACTCAGTAGAGAGGGATCTGGTGCTGCAGGCAGGGCTGGGCCTTGCTGAGGGCACCTGCAGCTCCCCTCCCGTCACAGCATGTGTGAGTGCAGTTGCAGTGGCTGGGACACGGTTGGTGGCCTGTGGAGGTTCTTTTCTGGTGGCTTCAGTTTTCTCAGGGAAATAGGAAGCAAGATCATGGGAAAGAGGGACAATGGCAAGAGGAGGTGGAGGTTTCAAGTTTTATCATCCTAAAATCTCTTTGGAGGTGAGAAGAGAGTGCCGGCCCTTCCCTGTCCTCCAGGAAGTTGCTGAGGCCTCTGCATGTGAGGCAGGGTTTTCCTCAGGGGCTCCCAAGGGGAAAGCAGTCACTGCCTGTGCTCCTTGGGAATGGCCGGAACTAGAATTCACATGGGTTATTTCTTCCCCTGGTCTTATCTGTAGGAGACTTCTGGTTGGAAGCACAACTCTTTGAAGTTTTCAATCTCATTTTCTCATTTTCAATGTGAAAAGTCAAAGAAATGTACAGAGCCTGCGTTTCAGCTAGGTCAACCAGTGGCTCCTGTTGACCAGCTCCCTGCATCCACGCACCTGCAGTGGCAGCTGGTTGTAAAGGATTCTGAAGAATATGTGCACACAGACACTCAGATTATTGATCCTATTAGGTGAGCCCATATAGATTTTCTTGAAAACTGTGTTTGCTTTGATAGGGCGTTTTCCCGTGGACACTACCTCACGGTCAACAAACGAGGACACTAAAGAACAGCCTCCCTTGGAAAATCCCTGCTTCAATGAAAGAAGTTAACAAGGCACTATCAAATCAGTTTATTTCCCTTACTAAGAGAGACTTTGTGGACAGATCGAAAGGTAAACACGTTTGTTTTCCTTTTTTTTGCCGGGTCATGTAGTAGGCACTGGAGTTGCGGTGTTCGGCAGCATGCGTGTGTTCTTCTCCCTCAAGGAACTCAAAGTCTAGGCATGGAAACAGGCAATTTTGCAAATAAAAACCATCAAGTATCAAAAGGTGCACCTTGTGGGAAATGAGGGTTGCTATGGGCATACAGGAGGACATCCAGCCTAGTGTGGGATGGGGGATCAGGAAAGGCTTCCCTGCCTGGCCCGAAGGATGAAGAGGAATGAGCCAAGCAAAGAGGGAGGGGAGAGTGTTGTTGCAGGATTGAAGGCCCTGGAGGAACATTTCAGGAACTAAAAGAACTTCAGCAAGAGCAGAGCATCAAGGGCAAAGGGAGGGTTGAGGGAGGAGATCAGCGTGCGCAGAGAGCGCCCAGTCTGGAAGGGCCTTACAGGGCACACTAAAGAGTTTGGAGTTCATCCCAGAAGCAATTAAGAGGTTTTTATTAAGATAGTGACACAATTCAGATGTCGACTTTCAGAAGCCTCACGCTGGCTGCAAGTGAAGAACAGAGATGGCCTTCAGGAGGAAGATGGACGGGAGGAGCCTGTTAGAGGAGTGCAGAAAGGAGTGAGGTCACTTGACACAGGGCTGTGGCAGTGCCGGGGGAAGCAGGATCTGCAAGGTGGTGGCACGGGCACTTCAGTCAGCAATAAGCCCCTTCCAAGGTAGGGGCTGTGGCTCTTTGGCTCACATTGTCTCACCAGCACCCACCCCAGTGCCTGGTTTATCACAGGTGATGAAAATAAATATGGGCTGAACGAATGAATGAATGATAGGGATGAGTGACTGACAGATGTCAGGGATAAGGGAGTAACAGGAGTCTGCCTTGGAGTTCCATGTGGATGGGATACCGGTGTCTTCCGTAGATAAGTAGGAAACCACGAGAGGATGAAGTGAGGGCCATTTTATTCTCTCCCTTGTTAGAGATGAAAAGTCCAGCATGCTGTTCATCCTGCTTCCTGGAACAGCACATGTGTCCTGGGATGGGAGCTCTGCTCTGCAGATTCCCCTGTGAGAATCTAGATTCTCTTACGCTTCACCTGGCTCTGCCCTTAGGGCTCTGGGGCTGGGAATACATTTGACTGGTTTTTTGCAGGGTAAGTAGAGATGGCATCATAGCTCCCATGTCTCAGGGGGTCAAAAATGAGTTCCATCTATACCGACACATTTTCCAGAAATGACATATTTGGTAATTCAATGCAATTTTGTTCTTGCTTATCAGCAGGAAATTTACTTTATTGAGAATTCATGAAAATTGATTGTATTTTTAAACTCAAAGACGGAAACCTTTTCGTAAGTTACTGAGAAAGCAACACACCTTGGTGCACGACTCTAAGCCCTGTGACAAAATGGCAGTTGGAGTATTGGTGTTCTGCCTTTTGGTGACAAAATAATGACACCCAGTGACAGCTGAGGAAGGCTGGCTGCCCTGTGGGCTCTGAACACAAGCCAGGGAGTGCTGAGGCCCCTGTTCACCTGAGGAGAGGAGAATGACACATCTCGCAAGGCCTGGGTGTCTCTACTTTCATCCTATGTCCCCCTTCCTGCCCCAACAGAGCCATCGATCCCTGTGAGCTGCGGATCTGTCTCCCTGTCCCCTAAACAAGAACTTTATCTTTCCAGTTCTCTGGCCTTTTCTCCAATGTCATCCCTCTATCTCTAAAGTATTAATCCCACCCCACCGGCATGCACATTGACTGTAGTATATCCCATCTAGCATGTTCCAGATGAAAACAAAAACAGAGCTTTCCCTCAGCCCCATCTCTTCTTTTAGCTACTGTTCATTTCTCTGCTTCCCTTCATAAACAGCCAGCATTTACTAAGACCTTAGCTTTTCATAAATTAACACAGTTAATTTTCACAACCTGTGAAGTTATTACCTCCAATCAAAGAGGGGGATCTCAAACTCAGTGTGGTTAAGCAACATGCCCAGGGTTGCCTGGCTCAGGACTGGTGGAGTCTAGGATTTGAACTCAGGCAGTCTGGCTTCTCTTGTTAGAACTACCTCCTTCCCAGCTAAAATTCCTTCAAGAGTCAGTTTATACATGGTGTTCTGAATTCCTAACTTCTTGTTTATAGTTTTTAAAAATTAAAATTTACTTTTATTAAACGAATGTATGCATATACTTAAATGATTACTTAGAGGCTTATAAAGAAACAACAGTAGTTCCTTGACCTACCTTGCGCCATCCCTACTCCTATTTCTCATTGGCAGTCAATTTCAATCTGGTTAACTATTTCTTCTTACATGATTTTTAAATAATATGCTTCTACTGCTCTTCCTTCATTCATAAATTTTAGACTTATTGACTTCTGTTTTGGAAGTCGAGGATTTGGCTGTCCTATAACTCTGTCTCACTGGTCCTCCATCTATCATGTCAATATAATTATATTACAGATTTCTTCTTAAATTCAATTGCTAGTGTATATATTATGATAAGACATACTGTGATTACACGAGTATGTAAATGTTTGCTGCTGAGCCAAGTTGTATTTCATTATTTCCTTTACTTGTTGTTTTCTCTTATTTTTACCAGAATTAATTGTTTTTCTCTACGTATTTAGTTTTCTACATGCCCATCACTATTTTTTTCCATACTTTGTTGTACACTTACCAAATTTTTTCCCAAACACAATGACAGAATAGAACAGAGAAAAGAGAGGAGAGAAAAATATTAAAGGAGTAATGCAGGAAAAAATTCTCAGAGTTTCTAGATTGAAAGGGCCCCTGAATGCCTGACATAATGAATGACAAAAGACTGTCACTAATGCATGTAAGTGTGGAATTTCAGAATGTCAGGAATAAAGAGATCTTAAGAGTTTCCAGGGGGATAACATAAAAAAAGGATCAGAAATTAAAATGGCATCTGTCTTCTACACAGAAATCCTGGATGCTAGAAGACATTTGGAAAAATGTGTTGAAGGGAAGTGATTTCCAACCTAAAATTCTATATCCAGCCAAACTATCAAGCAAGTGTAATGAAGAAAAATAGACATTTCCAGATTGACAAGAATACACTTTCGAAAGTTCCTCCAATACACCCTTTCTTGGGAAGCTACTGGATAGTTGGATTGAGCCTTGAATTATCTTACCTTTTCTCTCCTAGCTTCTTTCTGTTTGTATTTTTGTTCTGTTTGTTTGAAAACTTCTTTACCTTTTTTGTTTTATTTGTTTGTTTGTTTTTCATGGAGACAGAGTCTCCACCAGGTTGGAGTGCAGTTGTGTGATCTTGGCTCACTGCAGCCTCTGCCTCCTGGATTCAAGCAATTCTCATGCCTTAGCCTCCTGAGTAGCTGGGACTGCAGGCACGCATCACCACATCTGGCTAATTTGTTTGTATTTTTAGTAGAGTCGGGGTTTCACCATGTTGCCCAGGCTGGTCTTGAACTCCTGAGGTCAGGCAATCCACCCGCCTTGGCCTCCCAAAGTGCTAGGATTACAGATGTGAGCCACCACGCCCAGCTGAAAACTTCTTTATTTTTTAATCTAGCTCCTCTAATAAATTTTATTATGTGTCTCACATTTTTAATTTCGAAGCTCTCTTTCTTCCTCTCTCCAATTATTTTTTAAAAACAGCCTTCTGTTCTTATTTTATAGATGCAATAATTCTCATGAATTTTAAGATATTTATGATATACTTGCAGCATTTTCATCTGTTTCTTGCATTGTATCTATTTTTCTCTAAGTGTCTTAATGGTCTAATGAAAATTCGATTGTCCATATTTGTAAGGGACCACAGGCAGATTTATTATAAAGCCAGTAAAACTCAAGTTTCACTTTTGTGAACTCTTGTTTTTCTTAAAGTGGGTGCACACAAAATATTAAACTCCGGGGCTCAAAAACCTACAAAGGAGGTACTCAAATATAATTAAAAACTATATACAGAGAAGGGACTTGTTAGCTGGTACTTGACTTAGGTGATTAGAGGATGAGCTATCTTTTTGGGGGGAAATCCCTAAATGTCATTATTTGTGGATCAGTCTCTCCAGAGAGGTAATTCTGACTGCCGGCATTCTGAGAGCAGGATCGGCGAAGCAAGGGGTTGGGATCTTCCTGGCTGGTGTGCAGACTTTCACTGAACCCTCTTTTTTCAGTCAAGCATCTCACTCCACTCACCTTTTACTGTGCCTGGTGTCCCTCAGTCCAGAGCTTCTTTGGTTCAGTTTTGCAGAGAATAAACTTCTGGTTAGGAAGGAATAGTCACGTGATGAAGCGGGGTTATGAAGTTGTTCCGGGAAGCCACTTGGTATTCAAGTTTATAGCCAAGCCTCTGTGTTCAGCCCTGAGCCTCAGTCCCTGCCTTCCACTGTGCCTGTTACCTTTGAGCCTGCAAGTTCTCTGTAGTGTGGGTTACCCAGTTCACGTCTTTGCTGTTCCCCTCTGCAGTCATCTAGGCTTCAGCTTCCTCTACTTTGCTCAATCTGTTACTATATCTTCATTTGTTTTCCATTTTCTAAAAATGTATGAACATTTCTAATCTACGATCATTCCAATGGAGTTTGGGGACAGAGGAGTCCTAAATACAGGTATACAATCCACTGAGTTTAATGGGAAGCTTACCCTTTGACTTTTCAACCCCTTCCAACCTGGTATCTGCCCCGACCATTCACTGAACTGCTCCTTTCAAGGTCTGCAATGACCTTCAATGGAGATTTTTCCATTTGCATCTTACCCAACCTTTGAGCATCATTAACTGTGGTTTCTGCTCTCTCTCGGACCACTGTTCTCCTTGCACTCCTGTGTTTCCACACACTCCCAGTTCCCCCCTACTTTTTTGACTCTTCTGTCTGGTCATTTTTCTGTTTGGCCTCTATTAGAGTTTCTGATTCCTTTAAAGAACAACTATCCTGAGAACCTCCACATTTGTATCTCTTCCCAGACCTCTCCTCAGACCCTCAGTTTCCTATACTGGGTGCTGAGTAAAAGCCTTATGAGCATTCCAACTCATCTCCTTCCCCCGGCAGCCAATCTTCCTGCATTATCCATAGGTTCCCTCCAATTCTCTCACCACCTGGCAGCTAGAGGAGCTTTCCCAGTTTTGTCCCCTCTAACCCACTGTCCATAAGACAGCCACAGTGAGTCTCCAGATGTGCAAACTGATGTCACTTTATGGCTTAAAACCCTTCAGTGAATTTTCATTGTCCTCAGGATAAAAGCTAAATGCCTTACATGAGTCCTGTACAATATGGTCCTGGCCGCCACGCCGCCTCCTCCCTTGTCAGCCCCCACCCTCATGACCTTGCCAGCCGTCCCGACTCACACCCTCCACATACTTCCATGCCTCGTGGCCTTGGGCTGGCTGCACGCATTGCTTCCTCCCTGTGGAGCACGTCTCGCTTCCTTCTCAGCCTATGTCTACCCATAATTTAAGTCTAGTTATAGGCCTCACCTCTCTTCTGGAAGCCTTCTCTGATCCTCTGCCTTTGGGTTGTTGGCTCTCCCATGTGTTTTAACAGCTCTGGTTCTTAACTTCTTTTGTAGGACTCATGATATTGTAATAATCTAAGCTTCTGAAGCACAAGGGCCATGTCTTAGCTTTTTATCCTCCTTATGGAGTTAAGGTAAACGACTGAGGAGCACTGAAAGGTGCTGCTTTTCACATCCAGGCTTAGAGAACGTGGCTTTGATGAATCAGAACAACTGATAGACAGCGGAGCTAGTTCCCACTTGGCTATAGGTTATGTGTCAACGGTCTTAAAGGTTTTTTTGTTTGTTTTGTTTGTTTGTTTGTTTGTTTTTGAGACAGAGTCTCACTCTGTCACCCAGGCTGGAGTGCAGTGGCCTGATATTGGCTCACTGCAAGCTCTGCCTCCCAGGTTCACACCATTCTCCTGCCTCAGCCTCCCAAGTAGCTGGGACTACAGGCACCCGCCACCACACCCAGGTAATTTTTTTTTGTATTTTTTGTAGAGGCGGGGTTTCACCGTGTTAGCCAGGATGGTCTCGATCTCCTGACCTCATGATCCACCTGTCTCGGCCTCCCAAAGTGCTGGATTACAGGCATGAGCCACCACGCCCGGCTGGTCCTAATAGTTTTGAATGGTCCTTGCTGAAAACTGACTTTTGGTTTGGGCCTTTCTGCAGATGCCACACCTAATCTTAAATGGGCCAGTTTCTTTCCTTGGGCTAAACCATTCCAGTTTTACTCCAGTGGAAAAGAAACCCAGGGGAGCTGAGCTCCTGAGAACAGGACCCCTGCGGGGAGGCGTCACCGGGTCAGGTCAGCTCTAACGCATGGTTATTATTTCTGTCCATACTTCAGCACAACGATGGGGGTTTTAGATGTTGCTTAGGTCCCTTTTTATCAAGAATCTCTCTTCCAAATAACGCGTGAAGCTCATTAACACAACATTTTATAAAGACAACAAAAGCATCAGTATAAAAGAACTAAGCCCATGGAATGAACAATATATAGTTTAGTAGGAGTTACCTTAAGCATGGATTGATCACATAGGCAGTCACTAGAGTGTATTTCAGAAATTAATTGCTAATCCATAGCAATTATGTTTCCAGGTTTTTTGGTGTGTACGTTCACTCACTAACTTAGTAAATACTTAATGAGTTCTATTACTGTGATAGGTACAGATGGATCAATGAAGAGTGAGACTCTTTGTATTCTGCAAAACTCTGCCCAGGTGATTCTGATGTCTTAGCTCCATGTGAGATCTACCGTTCCAAGGGTTATGGTTGTAAGACTCACCACATTCCCTGTTCGTTCTACAGATACCTAAGTCTAGGTCCTGGCTTTTGCCTTTTCTGGGTCTTCATCTCCAATGATTCCACATCTATGCCGGTCCATCATTGTTCATGTGGAATGGACGTTCCAGACCCTTCACAGCCTGGCCCCAGCTTGCCTCTCCTGTTTTACCCTCAGCTCCTCCTCCCTGCCCTGCATGCCCCACCCTTCTGCGAGCAAGGCCAAGTTTCACAAATACACTACGCACTCTTTGCTTCTGTGTCGACCCGTTGTCAAATCTCCTTACTGTGACTGCCTTTTAGTTCCTGTTGTCCTCCTCTTCCTCCAACACAGCCGCTGCTCATACTCTCTCTGGGCTCCTGTAGCACCCTATTCAAAGCCCTGCGTCAGTAATTCTTAAGCACATGAGTAGTTTGTTTTCACAGTGTGAGTGCCTGGGGCTCACTTCTGGAGCTCCTCAATGTCTGGGATAAGGGTCAGCAGAGGTATTCTCAGAGACCCTTCCCAGGTTATTCTGATGTCATATTTCCATGTGAAATCCACAGTTCCAAATGTTACGGTTGCAAGAATTACCAATTCCCTACCTGTTTGTTCTGTAGATATCTTTGTATTCACACTCATTGTCTTAAGGTAGGACGATGATTTAATTATGTGTAACCTTGGCAAATAGCACAGAACTGATATAGGAACTGCAGACATTTACTATGGAATGGTAGCTCTAGGGAAGAGATATAGGTGAAAGCATCAAGTGTTTCAATGGAAATTTGTTTTTGCTTATAAAGCTCCTAGTGAAAAAACCAAGTGCCTCAGTCTGTTTTGTGCAGCTTTGACAGAGTATGTGAGACTGGGTAATCTATAATGAAATAAATTTATTTGTTTCATGGTTCTGGAGGCTGGGAAGCCGAGAGCATAATGCTGGCACCTTGCAAGAGCCTTCTTGTGGCATCGTCCCATGGTGGAAAATGGAAGGACAAGAGCGTGAATGTGGGAGAGAGAAAGGAAGCCAAACTCACCCTTTTATCAGGAACCCACTCTTGCAATAACTAGCCCACTCCCACGATAACAGCATTAATCCACTCATGAGGGCAGAGTGCCCAAGACCCAAACACCTCCCATTAGGCCCCGCCTCCCAACACTGTTGCGTTAGGGATTAAGTTTTCTTTTGCGGGGACACCTTCGAATCATGGCACTGAGTTATAGATGGAAGTTACAGGAACAGTGCCAGATGGTTTTTCAAAATATCTTAAGGGGTGCCCTGATTTTGAGCCCCACAAGTTCCTCCCCTCTATAACCTGCCTTCTGTCTGGGCAGTTTATGACGTCATTACAGGGGCTATTAAATACCTATGCCCTCTCCTCCTGAGTTATCTGAAGTAAGAGGCAACATGTACTGGAATCCTCTCCTCCTCTGCTGGTCTGGACAGAAATCATTTTTTTAAAATCAATATAAAAATGCTCTCAGGTGCCAGCAGATGCAATTATGTATCCTTTGATATAAAATGTATACCAGTAGGTACTATTGTAAATCGTTTGATATACAATATATATTAGGATTTATTTTGAAAAGATCTATTGGAAAACTAATTTGGAAGAGAATTGAGTTCAGTGTCAATAGTAATTTGCACTGTTTGGACATTGCTCATGAAATCCATGTTTTTCACATCTTTGTCTTTCTGAATAAAGATGGTGTTATATGATACGCCTCTGAACTAAGTCTTTGTAGCAAGAATCAGGAATGAACTCATTCTAAGTGAGATGGATTGTAACTCTTGCCTCTGTAATCTGATAATGTTTGTAACACTGGCTTCAGTGCTTCACAGATGTTTAATGAATATGTTTTAGCGGAGATATTTCAAAGAAGTAATAGTAGTGCTATCCACTAATGCCAGTGATGTTACCTAACCCTCCATCAGTAAGGGATAAGCTTCGAATGTTGTTTTTTTTTTTTCCAGATAATGGGGATGATATACACCACCCCATCTAGGCCTGCCAGATTAAGCAAATAAAACTATGGGATGCCCAGTTAAATTTGAATAATGACATGCAGTAGATAGCAAGTATTTACACTAAAAAGTCATTATTTATCTGAAATTCAAATTTAACTGTGCATCCCACATTTTATATGGCAACCTGGCCCTATCCAAAATCTCTCTGACACCCACCTCTGCCCCAGGGACCAGACAGACCCCATGGAGTGATCAGCATCTTCTGCGCCCACTGAGCAGACTCATGACATAAAAATACGTTCACTAGCGACCACTTCTGATCATTTGAGCATATACTTCCTGTGACTGATAAAGCGGAAAATTATTTCTTCATTGAAGTGTTCATACAGAGCACCTTGACCCGACCTCTAAATACAGCAAGAGTGGGTTTAGCTACTTTGTTCACAAGGAGTAAGTATTGCCTTCCGTTTCCATTCCACCCCAGCTCAAAAGATTAAGAAAAGTTCTCACGTGTCTCTGGAATGTGAAAAGTTACTTCCTCGACCTCCAGACACCGAATTCCGAAGGAATTACCAAATTCCAGCTAAAATTCCTGAGCTTCAGGATTTCAGTTTCAAATACGGATGCTACTCAAGCTTGCCCATTGCTTCTCAGGGTCTAGGTGAGTACAGCTGCGGTTTCTTTTTCTTTTTCTTTTTCTTTCTTTTTTTTTTTTTTTTTTGAGGTGGAGTTTCACTCTTGTCGCCCAGGCTGGAGTGCAGTGGCACGATCTCGGCTCACTGCAATCTCCACCTCCC
>NW_012108820.1:811589-821284 GCF_000951045.1 Mandrillus leucophaeus
GAGTGCAGTGGCACGATCTCGGCTCACTGCAATCTCCACCTCCCAGGTTCAAGCAATTCTCCTGCCTCAGCCTCCCAAGTAGCTGGGATTACAGGCGCCCACCACTACGCCCAGCTAATTTTTTTGTATTTTCAGTAGAAACGGGGTTTCGCCACGTTGGCCAGACTGGTCTAAAACTCTGCCTGCCTGCCTCAGCCTCCTGAGCCTCCCAAAGTGCTACGATTACAGGCGTGAGCCACTGTGCCCAGCCCAGCTGCGGTTTCTAAAACAACCTCATAGATCCTAATCCCTGGCCCCAAAACTTCTCAACACAGAGGGTGCTGGCAGCCCGTTTTCATAATAGTCAAGAAGAAAGCCAGGGATTCTGGCATGAAGTCAGAACCTCATCGCTGCGGCTCCCAACCTGGAACCCGGGGAGCTAGTACATTTCAGAAGATGACTGACTGCTTAGGCCAAGAAATGAGTGTCATCCCTGCTGGGGAGGGGCAGTGGTTGGGATTAGGGGATACGTCCTCCTTTTAAAAAATGAGAGGAAGGATGCAGTTACTGTAAAGTGACAGAAAGAGATGAGGCGGGAATCCAATTTAGTCTCAATTCTCTACTGAAAGTGTATCCACACGTGCATCCCTTGAAAGTTTTCAAAAATTCCGTGACCAAGCACCTCCAAGCTACTAGTTAGCAGAAAACTTGGTGTCAGTCTGAGACATGATTCATTCCTGGCATGGAGTTGGGATCAAGTAGTACCTGAGACAATCATCACAGAATTGATGCTTAGCACCTCGGGGTTAGAAGGTGGCCTAGAAATCACCTCGTCCAGAGCCTCATGTAGTGTGTGAATCTTCCTGAGTCCATCCTTGCCAAGGGGTGACAGTGCCCCTGCGTATCCACTTCAGGGTAGCCCCATGTCCCCTCATTGTCTGATGCTCCAACTGGGTAGAAGGTGTAGCAGCTGCAATATTCCTTGCTAAACTTCGAGCCCCTGGTTCCACTTCTTCCCATGGATGTTAATTAGTATAAATCTATTATTCTATGAAAACCTTGCCATATGCCTTCTAAGCCTAAGTCTTCTCTTTTCCAGTTAGAGCATTTCCAGGCCCTACAAACACTCTTCTCAGGGTGCAGCGTCAAATCCCCTCACCAGTCTGGGCCCTCCATTTGCTCAATGACCCCCTTAAAGGGGATCCCTGGAGCTGGAAGCTGCTCTTAAGGTTTAAAAAGATTGGGCAAATTGTGAAAATTTGGTTTTTACATCGTGACTTTATTACTTTTTTCATTGTAGTTTCTTGAATATCAGAACTCACATTAAATGAGCAATATTCATAGTCAAATATAAGTGATTTGGGTGTTGCCTGCACCTCATACCCCCATTAGTCCAAATGGACGATGAGCCATGACTGTAAACATCATCGTTCTTCCACAATGCTCATCCGAAGATGCCTAGGTCTCTGGAGGGAGGTCCCTTACTGTGCCATCCCAAATGTGCACAGGAGATGTCCTGAAAGAAAAAGAAGCTTCTATGAGGACCTTTGTTTATTAAGCAGGCAGTGAATGTCACCATCATAGCGGCCAAGGGCAAACTTCCTCTTTACCCTCTGAAAGTTTGCTGAAAAATCAGCTGACAAAAGGCAGATTAAATGGAGAAAAAGCATATAAATTTATTAACATGCACGGGAGTCAAGCAAAATATAAGAACTCAAAGAAATGATGGGAGGGTTGATGATTTTATACTATCCTGAGGTTATAGAAAGAGCTGGTCAAACAGGTTATGGGAGGGGGAGAAGAGGAGGCCTGGCTAGCAAAGGTGGTCTTGTTCAGTGGTAGCAGCCCTCAGAGAGAATGATGGTAAAGGTTTCTTTTAGACCTCTAAAGTCTGATCTTAGGTCATCTTTTCTTAGATCCAGACAAGGGAAGGCCTTGGAAAGCCAGGCTGCATCAGTGCAGATTCCCTACGGATGCAGGTCACCCCACTCTCAAAGACAACTTTGCAGGGCTACCTCTGTCTGCAGGCCTTCTCAACAGCCATCTCCAAGTATATCAGAGACATGTAATTTGGGGTGAAATATTTCGGTTTCCTTCACCATCATAACACACTGACCTGCATAAGAGTCAAGTTTAGGGGAAACTTCTCTTCTGAAAGTGACGGTCAAACTCACCCTTCTGGTCATTGTCTCCCATCACTGCCCCTTCCAGCAGCAACAGGCTGGAAGTCCCTGTAGCTCTGCTTAGCCCTGGTCAATGGAAAAACTGGTTTAATACAGAGCCTTAGTGACCAGCATCATGAAGGATACTGCCTAAGCTCAAAGCTGGGCTGGGGGCTGTCAGGGTCATTTTCAAACAATAAAGGTAAGACTGCTGTGCTTGGGTGCCAGCCTCCCAGCTTGTCCTCCCCTGTGTATCTCTGTAGTGCCTTCTGTGCTGCACAGCTTCCTGAGGAACCAAGAGCACACAAAGAAACAGACCACGTACCAAAGTGACTACGACAAAACCTACCCAGATTTCTTAATGCTTTTAAACTCGTTTACTTCCTCTCAAGTCAAAGAGTACCTCCAGAGTGTTTCTTACAAAGGTAAGATGAGGTTTTATTTCATGCACTTACAGATCATAATACGTTGCTGTTGCCAAATAGAAACTGTTCCAAGTTCTAGCCACTGGAATTGAATGCCCACAAAAATGAAAACATTGCCTCAAAAAATAAAAAAAATCTCATGGTGTTGTGCAAACCTCAATCCACTGAAAAGACATTTTCCTTTAAGGAGGCCCCAGTGACTTATCCCTACTTATTAAAAAAAGAGACACACTGTTTTCACTCATTTCTGATCTCATTTTGCCTGTGGTTGAATTGCTGCAGGATGATTCCTCTTTTTCTTAGAGCTAATTGATTTCTCCTCTGGGTGTTTGTACAGTCACATTGTTTTGCCGTACTTTGTCTAATCTTTATTTTCTCTTGCTGGTACATTTTTGTGACAGGCTTTTTAATGTACAGGAAAATCTCTATCTGTCACTCTCTCAAGGAGAGCGAATGCCATTGATGTGGCTTCACTCCACATGACAAAGACTTATCCTAGTTTGCAGCCAAGTGACTGGAATTATTTGGGAGCATCTTAGGGGCAACTGGTCAGTCTAACTGAGAGTGTGTAGAATGTCAACTCAGAGAATAAGAGAGCTTGAGGAGAGGAGACTGAGCTCTTCCTATAACCTGCCTCTCAGCATCCTACGTGAGGGATCACACATCCCCCGCTCCTCCTCATTTGTGGGCACAACACCCAATGCAGATGTAAAAATTTATATAAAATATATTCATATGCCAACTAAACTAATGTATCACATACATTTACAAAACATACAAACTGTTACAGAAGGAAGTAAAAATCGAATATCAATAAAGGTCTAATATTTATTCCTGTACCCAGCTGACCATTTTCTGTACCCCATTTTGTGCTCTAGGCTATTTGGGGGCTACTAATTTATTGTGTGCCCTGTGATGAGGTTGAGACTTCCACTGGCCATGTGGGATCCCTCCAAGTGCTCTCTGTTTCTCGTCTGAATCTCTTGGGCCTCCAGGTGCCGTCCCCAGCCACAATCGGAAGAGCTTGCACCTCTGAAATCCTCACTGAAAACCTTGTTTATGGGATCTCCTGCCCTAGAAACACTGAAAACCTACTGTAGGCAAGGCTGACAGGGAGGGGTGTGTGTGTGTGTGTGTGTGTGTGTGTGTGTGTGTGTGTGTGTGTTTTGGGAGAAAGGAGGTATTTTCCACTCTCACACATTAGGGCTGAGAGCCTAAAGACCCTTCTAAGAACTTGAACGTTGCGTTTCAGGGAGGTACAAGAAGCAGGTGTTTCCCTCCTATTGAGACAGGAGTATGCATTTTCTGTTGAGAGAAAGGAACATGGAAGGAGTATGATGCCTCCCTGCTCTCCAGAGATGCCTCTGGGCCAGTCTAGCACTTCAGAAGAAAACCAAGAGGCTCCTAAGGGTCCACTGGCTCAACCTTCCCAGAGGGCCCAGGCAAGGCTCTGCAGCAAGCTCAAGTCAGCCCGCCTGTTCTTGCTCTCAATTCTGTATATAAAATTATCCTCTGCATTTTACAAGAAGATCTTTTTACCTTTAGGATCCACATCTGTTGGGCCCTGTAGAAAGAGGATTTTTGTCTTTGCTGAGCAGATGCTCCCATCTGCCCAGGGACTTGCAACGCAGATGCAGCTGTCATTTCTCTGCCCCCATGGAAACCATGGTGGCTGCAGGCAGTGCTGTCTCTTACTGTGTGTCAGGTGCAATCCAAGCCTTAGTGGCGCCCCCTGAGGGTGAACTAGGGACTCCTCAAAGTGCTCTGACAGCCTTGGATCTACATTCTCCAAGATACCAAGATACCGTAAGCTGATCTTTCAGGTAAACACTCTGTCCACCTAATGGGGCTTTCCTCCCCAGACAGGTGAAGTATGACCTGTTAGCTAACAAGGTAACTTAGAATAAGCTAAGGTTTTGTTTCTTCTTAGCTCTTCTGCTCTCCTGGTTCCCTCGGGGCAGCACCAGGGGCAGGTACCTAAAGGCTCATGCCCCAGAGCTTTGCTCTTGGGTGCTGCCTTGGGCTGATGCAAGATCTGCTTCCCATGGATTTTCACTCCTCTTTCCAAGCTCTGCTGTAGAATGGCCCACTCCTCAATGCCAGCTTCGTTAGAAGCTGAAAAACAAATGGAAGATTCCCTCTGAATTCTTATGCCCAAAACCTCTTGTCATTTTCTAGTGTCAGGGGTGGCACTGATGCTTTTCAGCTGGTGAATATCACAGCAGAGCTTTTGTAGCTGAGTACATATGCAGATAATTTAAGAACCTGGCAGATGTGTTAGGCAGAATTATTATTAACTCAGCTTAAGTTATTTTACAGAATTATCTCTTATAGGTGGTAGGCTTTGATGGAATAGGAGCCTAGAACAGGTACATTTTGAGAGAGAGAGAGAGAGAGGAGAGAGAGAGAGAGAGAGAGAGAGAGAAAGGGAAAAGACCAGGCTAGTTCTTAAGTAATGGACAAAGTTGGATAGGAGGTGAGAGTGTGGGAGAGAGATGGTGTGTGTGTAGGGGGTGAAACACAGAGAAGAGAAAACTCCAATATGACAGAAAATAAAGCTGTGAAAGCATAAAGGAAAGAGAGCTGAAGGCAAACCTTTCATTTCCACTAACTCCATGTCACCACTATTTGGTATTCAGTTTATTTATAACTTGAGGAGGTTGAACTAGTTATCTTTGGTGGCTATTCTACTTTCAAAATCATTTTAATCCCCAAGTCCGCTACAGACCACTCAAAAGCTTACTCGTTGGGCAACTGTTTCCTATTGGTAAAGACTGTGTCATCAGTCCACTTTTTCCCCAGTTGAAAGGTAAAATGATCTGAAACCCAGTTTTCTGTGAATTTGTTCAGCTATGGCTCCCTCCCCATCTCTTCCTCCAACTGAAACTCCCACAAATGGCCATGCAAAAGGTATTTCTTCCTAGCCTGTGATTCAATATTAAGAATGAACGTATTTACTCAATAAATGCTCAGTTGATACAAAGATAAATAAGGAACCCTTCTTCTCGGGGAGCTCATTATCTGGTATGGGAGATAAACACATAATTAAAATGTCACCAGTTCTGTAATCAAAGTAATCTTTGGGTATGGTAGCAGCCTGTGAGGGGTACTCCCAACCCTGTGGGTGGACAGGAGATGAGGAAAGGCTGCCTGGAGGAGGGATCCTTTAAGTCTTAAAGATGAATCTGCATGGTAAAGAGAAGCAGGACCATTCCTGGCAGAAGCAACAGCATACACAAAATCATGAGGAAATGAATTTGCATTTATACATAATAAAGATTGGTATCATTTGACTTACAACAGGTAGCCTTTTTGAACAGTTAAATTGACATTAAATTTTACACACTCTCATCCTTTTTTACGAATTCATGCAAAACTTGATGAACCATGTATGTCTATCTCTGGTATCCGAAGAAAGGATTTTTTCTTATATTAATATAAATTCTTTGCTGTAAATTCTTTGGTAATAGACACAATGCTTAAAATGTTTAAAACTAGAAAGACTGACAATAGCAAATATCAGTGAGAGGAAGCAGTCAGAACCCCATACAGCATTGGTGGGAATATTAAAGAGTAATGAATACAATCACTTTGTTGTTGTTTTGTTTTTGTTTTTGAGACAGAATCTCCCTCTGTCACCCAGGCTGGAGTGCAGTGGCGCCATCTCAGCTCACTGCAACGTCTGCCTTGAGAATTCAAGCAATTCTCATGCCTCAGCTTCCCAAGCAGCTGGGATTACAGGTGTGTACCACCACGCCCAGCTAACTGTTTTTTGATTTTTTAGTAGAGACAGAGTTTTGCCATGTTGGCCAGGCTGGTCTCAAACTCCTGGGCTCAAGTGATCCACCTGCCTTGGCCTTCCAAAGTGCTGGGATTACAGGCATATGAGGCACTGTGCCCAGCCATCAAAGAGGACAATCGCTGTGGAAAGAGGTCTGGCAGCTTCTCCTAAAGATAAATATATACCTACTCCATGACCCAGAAATTCCACTCCTGGGTATTTGCCCGAGAGAAAGGAAACCATATGTCCACAAAAGGACATGTGCAAGAATGTTTATAACCACTTTATTCTTAATAGTCTCAAACTGGATGCAACCCAAATCTCCAACAGTAGGAAAATAGATAAACTGTGACATATTCACATAATGAAATACCACTCAATAAAAAGAAATTAGTTATTGATATATACAACAAAATGTATGAACCTCAAAAACATGCTGAATGAAAGAAGCCAGACACAAAAGAATACCTTCTGTATGATTTCATTTATTTGAAGGTCTGCAACTGGGAAAACTTACCTTTGATGAAAGAAACCAGAACAGTGGCTGTCTTGAAGTAGGGAGTGTTGACTGGGAAGGGGCATGAAGGGTCTTCTGAGATGGAAGGAATGATCTATATCATCCTGTGGTCATGGGTTACAGTAATGAATGTGTCACTTCATCTAACTGTACACAAAAGATTAGTGAATTTCACTTTATGAAAAGAATACCCAACTAAAAAAATACTGGAGACAAGGTATGGAGTACGGTAAGGATGCTTCAAAATTAAACATGAAATCACAAAAACAAATAAATAAAGACATAATTGGAGAGAAAACAGGAACAAACACACACAGGCACACACAGACATCCCTGATCTACGGGCCTCCACTGGCATTCATGACATTGAGCAGGATAACATGAACATTGAATATGAGCATGACATCATTTGCATTTTCACTCCTTTTTGGTTTTGGCTGCACGGGTGATAACTGCTGGGAGTGAATAAAGTTTTACAGCTCCACTCTGTACTATTATAAATATATATGATTAGGGGCTGGGCGCAGTGGCTCCTGCCTATAATCCCAGAACTTTGGGAGGCCGAGGCAGGTAGATCACTTGAGCTCAGGAGTCTGGGATTATACTAAAAGTAGAAAAATTAGCTGGGTGTGGTGGCGCATGCCTGTAATCCCAGCTACTCGGGAGGCTGAGGCAGGAGGATTGCTTGAACTTAGGAGGCAGAGGTTGCAGTGAGCTGAGATCGCACCACTGCACTCCAGCCTGGGCAATAGAGTGAGACTCCATCTAAAAAAAAATTATATGTATGTATATATGATTAGGAGTAGGGAATCATAGATGTTCAGAACCAGACAAGACTCCTTAATGTTACAGATCAGGAAATGGAGGCCAGGGAAGGGAGTTGAAGGGCCTTCCCAAGGTCAAACAGTTACCATTCAAGGACAGCAAAGCTTACCAATGTTGGTGGGTACAAAAACAGCCCTGGCTTCTATGAAAATTTTGGAACAATAATCTGTATTGTTTATCATCACTGTTTATTACTATGCATCCAGTAATAAAAGGATAAGATGACCATTTATTGTTTTTGATAGGCCAGGCACCATCTGGGTGCTTCACACACAGTATCCCTAATCTATTCCAACGTCTGTGCATTGCAAGTACTGCTGACTGTATTCAAAGATGAGCAACCGAGGAAGTGGAGAGGTTAAATCATTTGCTAACACTTGCCAGCACAGAACTGAAGCTTAAGCCTGTTTCATTCTGAAATTCGTGTTCTGTCCCTTGAATATTAAGTTTACTCTTCTTAATCAATAATTACACAACTGTGCCTGTTTAGGTATTAGGTATAATAGCCTGCTATTATTTTGATCTCTTATCCAATTTGTGTATTTAGTAATATTATCAGATATTTTCTTCCTTCCTAGAATTTCTCAATTTAGCATTTAAATACTTACATGGAAATGTTCATCCTGTTTTTCTTCACACTTTTCAGATAGACAAATTATTGATCGCTTTATTCGTACTCACTGTGACACTAACAAAGAGAAGAAATGAAAAGAGAAAATAGTACAAGTGAAGAAAATCTGAAATCAATGGAAGCACAAGGACATTCTTAGTCATTTTCTCAATTATCAAGGAAAAATAAGATGCAAACAGCTTCAATTATGTTGGGATAGTCAAGAATTTGTGTCTTTTGCTTTGCTTTATTTTTAAATAATACAATTATTTAAGGCTACAAAATTTCCCCTGAACATAGCTTTTGCTGTATCCAATAGGTTTTGATACAGTGTTTTTTTCTTTTCCCTTTTGGATACTTAATTTGTGATTTCAATTTTGATTTCTCCTGTGAACTAGGAATTACGTGGAAGAGATTTTTTAATGTCCCAGTAATTAGAGACTTAAAAAATCATTTTATTGCTTATCTCTTCTTTGAATGAGTGAAAGTTTAAAAATCTGCTTTTGGGAAATCAATTACAGTTTTATTTAATGCCATCAATCAAGTATATGATTGTGTGTTACGTGAATATGAGAAAAAAATTATAGTTTATTGTAGTTTTTAAATCCTTTATATCTTTAATTGTATACTTGAATTGTCCAATTCTGAAAGAATATTGGAACCTCCCACAATAAATATATTTTTATTAATCTTCCCTTGTATTTCTGGGTTTTTTGCTTTATGTATGTGACTGCTGTATTTTGTATTCTATTAGGGTTTATGAATTTTATACAGAGCTCCTTCACTGATTAACATTGCCCATTATATGTTATTCATCTTTGGCTGGTTAATGCTTTTTGGCTTTAAATTGCATTTTAATTGATATTAATGTTGCTATTGGTGCTGGTTTGATTTTGGTTTTACCTTTGCATTTGCTCAGTATGTCCTTGCTTTCATTTCCAATCTGTCTTTATAACTTTGTTTCTAGAAATAAATTATGCCTGGCTTTTATTTAGTAACTAGCATGACAGTGTTTGTCTTCAGAGAATTTAGTCAGTACAGAGCAATTGTGATGCTTCACATACTGGGTTATGTTTTCTATATCATTTTTTTGGCTTGCCATTTGCTGTTTGTTCTTTTTAGTTTTACTTTTCCTAATTTTCTTCATTTTCCCCTCTAATGTTAGTTGTGGAAATATACTGTTTTTCATGATACTAGTAGTTTTTATTACACATGGTCATTACTAGATTTGGGTTTCTCCCCCAATATATAAAAATTCCATCATCTCTATGCTCTCAGGACCTTGTACTTCCCCGTTCCTCCCATGGCTACTGACTGAGAAGATATCCTTTTTCTTTTTTTTTTTTTTAATTTATTTATTATTATTATACTTTAAGTTCTAGGGTACATGTGCATA
>NW_012108820.1:822179-853841 GCF_000951045.1 Mandrillus leucophaeus
CAGAAGCTCTTTAGTTTAATTAGATCCCATTTGTCAATTTTGGCTTTTGCTGCCGTTGCTTTTGGTGTTTTAGACATGAAGTCTTTGCCCATGCCTGTGTCCTGAATGGTACTACCTAGGTTTTCCTCTAGTTCCTCATTTCACACTGTACTTTTCACTACATCCCCCGCACGTGCTCTTACGCACGTGCACACACACACACACACACACAGCCGCCAGCAGGGCTCGTGTGGAAAAGAAGCTTGCCCTCTAGGTTTCCCACCAGCGGCAAGAGTTTGTTGTTGTTGTTGTTGTTGCTTTGGGGTTTGTTTTTTTTCCTTTTTTGAGCCCTTGTTTGGGCCTGTCCTATTTCCTGCTCCCATTTTGTACCAAGGCAGTCATATCCCAACCATCCCTGCTTTAGACAGGGGTAGCTTTCTATATATCAGCTAAGCGTCTCCCCACCCCAACGTCCTTTGCAGATCTGGGTCAATACTTGAGCACGAAGCTGCTTTGATGCCTTTCTTAGAGTGCTTAAGACTGTCAGAGTGACCACCCAGGAGCTTTACATGGACTCTCTCTTGGTTCAGTGTGTGTAGTGTGGGGCTTCCTGACTGTCCTCACAGCAACCCTTCCAAAGCAGAGGCCATACTCCATCAGGGCCCTGATATTAATAAATATTAATAAATGAGTAGCCCCTTTAGTCCACAAATATTTATTGAGCACCTACTACATGCCAAGCAGGGCTTTAGGGGATGGGGATAATGCACTAGTGAAAGACAGTAATGGAGCTTCCATTCTAGAGGGAGGCACCAAGAGGCTCCTATTTGAGATGAAACTTCAAGAGAAGAAGGAGCCAGCCTTGGAGAGATGGAGCAAGACCTTTCCAGGCATAGATAACAGCAAGGCAAGGGCCTTAAGATAGTAACGATTTTGGTGTTCTAGGAACTGGAAGAAGGTGGACTGGTTGACATATGCATAGTGAGTTGGCCGGGGACAGGGAAAAGTCATACAAAAAGAGATCAAGGAGGCAAGAGTCGGATCATGGTGTGAGCGCCATTGTATTTCTGATAGCATAGACTCTTGTATTCTATGTAACTTTATTTCACAACAGTCAATAAATTTCTATAAATTTATTGAAATATAATTTCAATAAATTTCTATTGATTCAAGTTGCAGATCACCCATGAATGTTGATTTTATACTATTTGTCTTCTTCTTCAAATTTTGGTAGCAAAGTTTTGTGTAGGACTTGAGTTTTTCACCACTGCAGATGTGTCTGTGCATGCATCTTAAGTTTTTAACCTATCTCTACACCTTGGGGGTCCCAAATGGGATCCCTGACCTCCCAAATGATTTTATAAAAATTTACATACATTAAGGTTCACTCTTTGTGCTATAAAGTTCTATGGGTTATGACAAAAGCATAGTGCCAGGTATCCACTATTACAGTATCACACAGGATAGTTTCACTGCCCTAGAAATTCTCCATGCACCACCTGTTCAATGCTCTCCTCCTCCCCTCAAACCCTGATTACTTCTTTGGAGATCATTTTGGTATTCTGGGGGTAGGGCAGCCAAGAAAAGCCAGCATCACCTACCTTGCCCTGGGGCAGAGAGCCTATGGATGAGTACTGCCATCTGTCTGGACACAAAAAGTCATCTTACCTGCCCTACAGGGTTCTAGAACTTGTCAGTGATATCACTCTAGAGCAAGATGTTCTACTTGTAAATACAGTATTGAGAGTCATCTTCGACAGACTTTGCTTTAGGGCTGGTGGTAAAGTGAATTATTGGTCCAAATTATTCATCTCTCCCTGTATCCACACCCTTGGCCATGTAACCTTGCAGTGCCTCCCACTAAAGATGGAATGTATTTCCCCTGCCCTTGTATGTGAGCATAGCCATGAGGCTTTCTTTGGCTAATGGGTTGTTAGAAGAAATAAACCTGGGCTGTTAACTGGTCCCAGGAGAAAAACGAGTTCCCCCAGCTGACCTGCCCCAGTGACTCACAAACTGTGAATGAGAAATAAATGCTGTTTGCTGCATGCCAGAGGCTAATGTAGCAATAACTGACTGGTACAGGCACAGCGTTTATTTAGATGCAACATTCCTGGGACCCTCGAAATGAGGAAAAGCTTTGTAGAATCAGTTCTTTCTCACAAATATTAAATTCTATCACCATCAACAAATGTGTGTTTAAAAAGCAATTGCATTTTAAAGAGTGTGGTCAAGGTTCTCTTGTATCTTAAAATCTGCCAAATGGCAAGGGTGTTTTAAACATTGAACATTTTAAAGTTTCTCACTGCTTTTTTCAATGTGCTAGAAGCTGTGAGTGCTTTAATCTGGTTCATTCTCAGAGAAGATCAGCAAACCCAGATCAGCCATGGACCTGGCATGAGTTAATTATATGGCACTAGAATCTCTATTATTATATGTGTAAGATAGTAGTTTTTCAACAGTTACTAATCCTGCAATTTTTTTTTTCTTGTGGTATCCCCCAATGGCTCTTTGATTCTCTTTTTTCCTTCCTGAAAAACTTACCCTTGTTAGGGGATTTCTGGGGTGTTGCTGATTTTTTTCTGGTTGGGAACCTCTGTGGCCACAGCACCTTTGCCCAAATTGTTGTCCTGCATCCAGGAAGAATGAGGCACACAAGTGAAGGGTGAAGAGTTTCATTTAATGTTAGAACAGCTCAGAGGAGTGGGTAGCCCCTTTCTGATGGCAGCTCATCTCTGAAGCTGTCAGTGGAGAGGGTGCTTTTCTCTGCAGCTGGTCCTCTGGTCCCATCATCTCTCTGCCCTCTTTGTCCTCTGGCCATCCTCTGCCCTGCTCTGGCTGAGCCAGGGGCTTTTATGGACCTCAGAAGGGAGGAAATGCATGCCGATTGGTCCATGGGTGGCCATGGGAGGGCCAGGAAGAGGCACCAGGAGTCCCCACTCCAGACCATGAGACTGGCAGCCTAGCACCCAGTCTTCAGGCTCTCCCTGGCCTGAGGGTGGGCCCTTACTGAGGATCCACTTCCTTCCACTGAGGACTCTGTCAGCCTCCTACTGGGACTTGGTCTCAACCCTGCTGGGAGATTGGAGTGGGTGCTGGGAGCAGAGAGAGGCCAGGCACTGGGAGCAGACACCCCTGAGCCTGCAGGGACAGGGGTCCTTTCTGGAGCACTCGAGGGTGTAGGCTGCAGAGATGCCCAGGTCCTGTGCCTGGAAGGTCAGTGCAGCTGCACCCGGGAGCTCCCGCCCCACCAACTCAGAAGAGGCAGGGCTCCCACTAGTCCCCAGCTCCTGCCTGCTTCCTGGGGCAAGAGGCCCAGGTCTGCAGCCGCGAATGAGGCAGCTGCAGCAGCACCTGGGAAGGCAGATACTGTCTGTTCCCGGTTCTCCCAAGAGCACAGGAAGGCTCTGATCCACAGCTGCATTTTGGGCGGCTGTAGCCTCACCCAGTAGGATGGGGCTCCTTCCTGCTCCCTAGAGCAGGAGGCCTGGGTCTGCAGCTGTGGTTTGGGTGGCTGTAGCCACATGGGGAGCTCCTGTCCCAACTCAAAATGGGCAGGGCCCCCACGGGCTCCAGGACAGCCCCAGCTGCGCTTCCCTGCTGCAGCTCCATGATGACAGCAGCCACTGCCATCACCCTTGCACACACCCTATTCAAAATACAAGTACATATGGTGGATTTCTATGCTTTCTAGAAATATCTGTTCTTTGTTTTGAACCTCTTGAAGAAACAGTTATGTAAATGCATTTAAAATTGTTCTACTTTGTTTAAAAATGCTTTTGTGAATAAGTAGAAAACAACATCCCTTTAGAAGGAAGCCTTCAATAATTTGTAAGAAAGTAAGAAATAAGACGCAGGTTATGGGAAGTTGTTTTCACTGCGTGTTAGAATTCTCCTTTCTGTACAGGAGGTGTGTGAGGCTGGAGCAGTGCTTATCAGCCTTGGCTACCCAATCAAACGAGCTGGAGAGATTTTTTAAATCCTGATGCCGAGGCCACTTTCCAGACCAATTACGTCAGAACTTCTCGAGACAGATCACAGGTGCTAAAGCTCCCCAGGTGATCCCTGTGCACAGCAAAGAGTGAGAACCACTGAAGTAGAGAGGGGATCTAATTGGTAAATTGCACCTGCGAAGCTTAAGTTGGTAGTTTAGTCAAGGTCTAAGCAGGAAGCAGAATCCACCCCATTTGTTTCAGATGATGAGGCTTAAATAAAGGGACTACTTACTGAGGACATCAACCTGGGGTAAGGCTCCCAGAGACTTGAGAGAGAAGAAAGCTGTTACCACCTCTCCCTGTGACAACCTGGGCTATTGGGGAGCTGCTGTGCCTTGGAAGGGACAGAGTCATTTTGGGGGACATGTCACAGGGAACAAGAAGGGAAAAATTCCTCTAGCCTTGCTTCTCCTTCTCTCTCACATAATCTCATCTCCTGGCAATGGCTCTCACTGACAAGCCCAAAGGATGCTTACCAGCAAGGTATTGACGGAGATGCAGTCCAAAGGGTTAACCTCCTGTGGCACCAACCAGGCCAGAAAAAGCAATTAAAGGGAATTCGAAAGTCAAATAAGATATAACCAAAACAGTTGGCCAGACTTGCTAAATGAAAACCACAGAGGGTATGGCCAAGTACTGAATAAATTTTTGAATGTAATTTTATAAAAAGTTTTATAAAATAGGGAAATTATTCATTTAAAGAATAATCTTAATAAAAAAGATATCATAGACATATCACAAAATTGGGACTATTCCAGAAAATTCAAGGCATATGACTATGACAATTTAAACTTTATCCTTCATTTAACATTTATTTTTAAATATTTTTAAAGTCTTTCATACCAGACACCCTGCTGTACTAGATACAGAAATGAAAGACACAGTAATCTATTCTTCTATTCTTAAAGATCTAAGAGTCTAGCAAAGAATACAGACAAGTTGGCAAACGTAATGAAATTTACAATTTTGCCAGCCCAGAGCAGTATGCCTCACTTTGGGGGATACTCTCCCACCCCCATTCAGCCATGTGGTTCTGATGTCAGTGGAAGGCTCTCTGTGCCCTGCCTGGGCCAGGTACCATCTGAATGTGGTACCTTTCCTCTCTGGCCATGGTTGGGGTTTGGCCCAGGATTTTCTTCCATGGGGACTGTTGCTATGAGGCTGTAAGAAGATGTGTCCAGAGCTGCCCGTGGTCTTCCTCCCAGTCCCACAACGGCAACCAGCCCCAGAGAATGGCGACCTGAGAGAGGATGTATGAGGAACGAAAGAATCTGATGAGACTGGAGTGTCTATCCTTGAAACCATCTCCACCCATGCCACACGAACAGTTCATTTCTTGATTTGACTACAGCTGGATTGAGCTGGATTTCTGCCACTTGTAATCAACAGGGTTCTAACAAATACAGAAGGAAATCTTAGTAACGTCCTACAAGAGCCACGTGCAGAATGTTATGGGATTTCTAAGAGTTTGCCTAACCCGGCCTGAAGGGTCAGGAAAGGGTTTCTGGATCAAGGTAAAGGCCCAGGTTTTTATTGGATGTACAGCTGCTATAATTAGGCTATTTTCAAAAGCAAGAGTTTCAAACTGAAATGCCTACGGGGGTGCATAGGCAAGAAAGCAAGATAGTTTTCTTTTTCCATACTCTCCAGCTACTCTCATGCAACACAGAACACTACTGTGACCACATGTGTGGGCTTTTCCCCCACCGAATAGTTCTCCAGCCCCAGATAGGTGTCCTCCTAGCTCACAGTTCAATTCAATTGTGACACTACCTGGAGTTAGCGCAGACCCGGCAGGATGAGGACTCAGGAAACCATCTTTGCAAAAATTGTAACACTGAGAAATCTGTAACAGTGAAAGGGATCTGACTTAACCAGCTCCATCTTGTGTCTAACCTTCAAGCTGCCCTTGTTGATTGCTGGGCATAGGCTGAATTAACTTTGGGAGGAACTTAGTTTACAGTTTAACTTTGAAACAAAGGTGGTAGCAGCCCTTTCTCAAAACAAACCCCTTCTTGCCTGGGGACTTGACTGCCTTTGTAGGACTAACAAATTAGCCACAAGAAATGCAACTTCCCCGTTAGTCCTGCAGATAACATCGCTATTGTAGAGCCTAAGATTTGGGCTGTCTTTTCAGGTGTTTGGATTTCTGATGACCGATGGCTCTACCCAGACTCACCGTCTGGTCCTGTGGCCCCCACCCAGGAACTAACTCATCGCAAGGAGACAGCGTCAATTCCCTATGATTTCATCTTCAACCCAACCAATCAGCACTCCCCGCTCCCTGGCCCCCTACCCACCAAACTATCCTTGAAAAATCCTAGTCTTAGAATTGTTGGATAGACTAATCTGTGTAATAATAAACCTATGGTCTCCCATTCAGCTGGTTCTGTGATAATTAAACTTTCTCTATTGCAGTTTTCTTGTCTTGATAAATTGGGTCAATCTAGGCAGCAGGCAAAATGAACCGGCTGGACGATTCCACTCAGTCCCACAAGACTGCCCCCCATTGCAGATGCCAACAGGAAGTAGGAAGTCCCCAAGTTACTCACAGCTTCTGTCTGACTTGGCTACAGATTGAAAGTTCCCATGACTGCCTTCTTGAGTTTGATCATTTGCTAGAACAGTTCACAGAACTCAGAGAAACACTTCACTCACACATGACAGTTTATTATAAAGGATATTACAAACGATGCACATGAAAGAGCCAGATGAAGGACTACATAGGGCACAGTATGGGGGAAGATGCAAGGAGCTGCCAGGCCTTCTTCAGGCACACCCTCCTCCAGGCATCTCCAATGTCCAGCAACCTGAAACCTCTTCAAAGCTCTCCTTTTGAGTTTTATGGAAACTTCATTACATGTGCATAACTGGTTACATCATTTGCCATTGGTGATTAATTCAAACTTCAGTTCTTCTCGCTGATTGGGGGATGGAGCTGAAAGTCTCAATTCTCTAATGAGGATTGGTTCCCCTGGCAACCAGCCTGCATGTGGAGTCTATCCTGAACCCTCCCTCCTTCCCCAGCAGTCATCTCAGACATCTCATTCACGTACAAAAAGACACATCACTTATCACTTCAAAGCATTCCAGGAGTTGCGTGCCAGCAAACTGGACAAAGACCAAAATAGGTATTTCTTATTGTAAGTCACAGTATCACAGGGGGCCTGGCAGGTAACCTAAATGAGGGAAGGGGGGCCAGGAGTGAGACCACAGGGAGAGTGACTGGTGAAATGAAGAGTACCCGCTATGTTTAAAAGGGCTGCTGAGTTATCATAATAGCAACAACAACAACAACAAAACTATTTTACTCCATTTTTGTTTAAGAGGCCTTTACCCATTCCTGCTCATAGGCTAAGATAATTTTAGAGCACTAATATGCAAAAACAACAATCATATAGTTTACAAAACACTTTGGGATTGAAGGAGACATATTTAAACAGCTATGTTTTGTTAAAGATTTATAGGACCATTCAGACCTGACCAAGGACAAAGACATTCCCAACCTCCCCAGACCCTTGCTGGCACCCAGTTGTCTGCGGTTACTGGTTAGCTCTTCATCTCAATTCCCTCCTCTTTCCCCTGCCCTTAACATGAAAAGTACCTACAATGGGTACTGGCTTAAGATGGTGCTTTAGGACAATAGTCCAGCATCTTCTCGGTTTTCTGGCTCTCCAATAAACCTACTTTTCCTCCCATCAATTTTTGTCCCTCTTTCTGTTTGGCAGGGCCATGCCCCTCTGAAGCTTGTAAGGAAAGATCCTTCCCTGTTTCTTCCAGCTTCTGGTAGCCTAGGCATTGCTTGGTTTGTAGATTTATCATGCTAATCTCTGCCTCTGTTGTCACATGGCATTCTCTACCTTCCTTCTGTGTCTGTGTCCAAAGTCTCCTCTTCCTATAAGAATTCCACTTATATTGGATTATGGCCCACTCTAATCCCTCATGACTTTATCTTAACTTGATTACATCTGCAAAGACCCTAGGTCCAAATAAAGTGGCATTCACATGTTCTGAAGGTTGGAAATGCAACATATCTTTTTTTTTTTTTTTTTTTTTTTTTTTTTTTTTTTTTTTCGGAGTCTCGCTGTGTCACACAGGCTGGAGGGCAGTGGCGCGATCTCGCCTCACTGCAAGCTCCGCCTCCCGGGTTCACGCCATTCTCCTGCCTCAGCCTCCGACTAGCTGGGACTACAGGTGCCCACCACCACGCCCGGCTAGTTTTTTTTGTATGTTTAGTAGAGATGGGGTTTCACCATGTTAGCCAGGATGGTCTCGATCTCCTGACCTCGTGATCCACCCGCCTCGGCCTCCCAAAGTGCTGGGATTACAGGCTTGAGCCACCGTGCCCGGCCTGCAACATATCTTTTTGAGGGACACGATTCAACTCATAACAGAGTGTAAGTTGGGTACAATCTTTCTAAGGGACAGTTTGGCAATATGTTTCAGAGTTCCATTTTCAAATTACGCTAATGACATCTTTGCACAAATGGGAAAGTTACATACCGGTTTTTGTAGTGATGGTTCATCAAAATGTCATGGTCAGTGATTGTCTGAGGCTGCCAGGTGGGAGTAAAATAATTTACCAAGACAGGAATGAGTTTAGAAAGGCAGGTTTATTACAGAAAGGGGAGTTATGTTGCAAGGATACAACAGGCAAGACAGCAGAAGGAAGGCTGTCTGCCAAGGGGCAGGGCCTGGCGGGGGAGTTGTAAAAGGAGGCTGAATGCTTGTGGACAGGACGATGGGGCATAGATGGGCTATGACCTGAGCACATGTCACAGGATGCCTGAGTGCTACTGCGCCTTTTGCAGTTGACCCCATTTCTAGGAATATTTGTTCCTTTTTACCCCGGCTAAGCCCGTTCTCTAATTTTTTCTCTTAACTTTTTAGGGCCCCACGCACAGCACTACATAAAACTCCGAAAAAATGTCAACAACCGTTATGCTCATCAATACGGAACCATTCAGGAAATTCAGAATGAAGCATTATGTACACGTTTAAGTCTATTTTTATTGATATGGAAACACAGTCTAGATATCTTGCTAAGTGAAAACAGCAGGTTACAAAATGGTATGATCCCATTTATATAAAATTGTACATCTTTACATAAATGTAGAGCCTGAAGAAGTGTTCAGCAAATTAACCAATTAATAGTGGTGATAGTAACTTAGGAAAGAAGTGAGGCAGAGAGAAGTCAGCTCCACCTAACTGAATGGAATGGGCTTGTGATAGGAGAGAGTTCCTGTGAGCCAAACAGAGGTAATAAAGCTATCGGGGCAGAACAAACCAACCAACCCAAACAAAGCTACACAGATGTCCACCCCAGGGAACTTCATCTGGAGGAATTGATATCAAAGTTCTGTACTAGATGATATCTTACATGTAGTATTTAAAATTAGAGCATCTCCACACTTTAAAAAAAAAAAAAAAAGGCTGGGAGAGGTCATTTTTGTGAAGTTTAAAGAACCCTGCACTTGAGGACAGAGAGCTGGGCTGGCCTATCTCCAAACAGAAATGGCTGTATTGCTTACTGATTATGAAATCTCACATGCATCACATCTTATCTGGACTTTTTTCTTCCTATGTAGGTGAGGATTGCAACCCTGCAGCAGTTATTACAGGGATTAAGTAGATGAACTATTTGGGGGCCATGGGCAAACTGGGAAGTGCCAATTCATTCTTCAACTGTGTTAGGCAGAGTTCTAGGTTCTGGGAATTCCTCAGGAAAGGGGATAAATGTACATTCATGGAGCTAATATGCTGAAGGGAGAAAAGTGATAAACTAATAAACAAATATATGCTACAATAACAAGTAAGGAAGTATGAGAAAAAACATAAAATGCATGTAATACAAACATGTACTTCATATAAATCTGCCATGTAAATATGTATCACCATGTCGAGTTCAGAAGTATAAAGAAAAATACAATAGGCTAAGGGCATAAAGAGGCCTGAGAGGTTGCTATTTTAGGTAGGGTGGTGGGAGAAGCCCTCCCCATAATGTGGCCCTGACCTCATTTCTGGTGGACGTGTGGGAGGAGGGGAGAATCTTGGGACCATCTTGGGGAAGAGGCTTCCAGGCAGAGGGAACAGCACAGGAGCCCTGCATGTCCTAAGAGCAGGTCAATGTGGCTCCAGAGAAATGAGGAGACTGGTGGCAGGTGAGGTCCAACAGGTCGAAGTACAGACCAGGGTATGCCTCTGAGTTTGGACTTCAAATGAGAAAAGAAATATGGCAGCGTTTTAAGTACAGACTTGACACTGCCCAACTTCTGTTTTAAAAAGATCACTCCCTGCATAGACTATATTGCTGGGAGGCGGAAATGGAAAGAGGGAGACCAATTAGGAGGCTGTTGCAAAGCCCAGGTGAAAGTCATGGGTGGCTTGTGCTGGGAGGTATTGGGAAAGAAAACGAGGAGTGGTGGATTCAGATGGAATCTACCTCTATGGACATAGAGCCAAAGGGACTTGCTGACAGACTCACTGTGTGTTTGGGAGAGAAGCGGGAGGGAGATGACTCCAAACTTTTGCCCTAAGCAGTTGGAAAAATGGAGTTAGCATCTGAGATAAGGAAAGTTGGGGAGGAGTGGAATTGGATAATAAGGATTCAGTCTTGGATGGCAGGTGGCACCCAAATGTAAGTTAGAATTATTATTGATTTCACCCTGGCTGGGCAAGATGATAAGACAGTATGTTCAATAACAAAGTTATTTTCCTCTTTGTTGACTCCCTGACATTTCCTCCTCTAACCTCAACTCCACAGGAGCACCAACTACCTTCACATGTGATGGGATTCACTTACCCGGGGAGAAGTGGAGAGAGGAGGAATCTACCCTGGTGCTCCAGTAACAAACCCTAGCAGGGACAGTGGAAGCTGAACCTCCACTGCGAGTAGATCTCACTAGCATCAGCTGCTCCCAGCATAAAAACAGCACAATTTTCTTCCCAAGGCATCTCTCTGATCATTAGTGATAGCTCCACGGGACTGAGTGTACATGATTCTAACCAGTAAAGGAGAACTTGGGAAGTGTTGCTGTCTGATACCATCAACTGCAGAGGAAGAAGTTCTGCTTTGGGAATGTTAGAAACCTCTCCTGTTAACAGGTAAGAAAAAGCTATTTTCAGTCCTAGCTTTTTTAAAACTCTCATAGAATTTTCAAAAATTCCATTAGCTTGGATTATAGGTGGAGAGTTGTTTGCTGTAAAAATGGGTAGTATAAGGTAACAGTTTATGTTGTCAAAGCAGTATTTTGCTCCTCAGGAGGAAGGTAGAGGGAGGTCGGTTCCATTCACTGGGAAGCCTGACCACTTCGCCCACAGCCTGGCATGAACTGGGGTGTACAGCAATGCATCAGGCTCAGTGTGTTTAATGGGCTGTTGCTATGAAATTTTTGTCCCTGTAATCAGAGCCTCTGCCTTGATAACTTAATTGCACTTAAAAAAACTCTTGAATTTGAGTACATCCTGAGAATATCACGAGGGCTTTTGATTAATGTAAAATTAAAGCTCTTTCAGAAGCATTAATTGAATAAAGAGAACACTATTCAAAGAGCTGTAAGGACATCCCAAACCATTTGAAGATACAGACTCTACAGTCATTATCTTAAAATCTGGTTAATTAAGGCGCTAAGTGTCATTTCAAACATTTTGACTTCCGGGTACTTTATATTTAACTTTCTATCTAATTTTCTTGTTCTCTTGACCATTAGGAATCTATTTTTTCTTCTCACATTGAATCCTTTTGTTTCCATGTTAGCAGGAAAGTAACTCTAGAATATTTCCGATGCAGTCTTTCAACCCATCTTTCTTACTTGCCAAGTGTTGACGAAATGTCATAATTAGAAGTGATCTGTTTCTTCTGTGGTGACTAAGCTAAAGCATGCTCCGTGCTTGGCAGAATAATTTGTTTTTTTGACTGTTGAAGAAACAAATTGTAAACATAATATTAAGTTAGTGTTAAGATTGACAAACCATATACTTAACAGATTGGGTAATTGCTATTTCCCCGAATAAGGTAAAAGAAACCATTAAGTTATGGGTTAACGGTCAAGTTAACAGGTTGACTTGAAACCACAAGTACCATTTCAGATGTTTTTGGCTTAAAGTCATAGAAGACCCATAATGCCTAACATTTACAAAATTAATTACCTTACAACATAAAATAGGTGGTAGCAAATTCTCCTAAGTTGGCTAATTCAACATGTAATTTAAATGAAATATTCCTCACTGTGTGAGCTTTAGTCCTCACATTCGTCCTGGTTGCAAGATTCTGCAGCACCTCCATGCGGAAGCCCCCTCTGAGGCAGGACTGGAACTCTGCTTTCTCCTTTTTTATCACTTTTTAAGAGCAGAGAAACCTTTCCCCAAAAGTCACCCAGTAGACTTCCACCTACGTCTGATTGGCCAAAGTTGTGTCAAACGCTTATGACTAAACCCAAATCAGACAGGAAAGTGGGTTGCCATGCTTGTCTCAGGCTCCTTGATTCACCCACTGAGATGAGGGAGAAACTCCTCCTTTCATGAAGGGCATGACCCCCAACACCTACTCGAAGGCAGAGTTCTGTCAGCCAGGGAAAGATGGGCAGAATGGTTGCTGGGTGGAAAAGCATGTGCTATGGTTTGATGTTTGTCCCCTCCAAACTCATGTTGAAATGTGATCCCCAGTGTTGGTGGTTGGGCCTAGTGGGAGGTGTCTGGGTCATGGGGGTGGATCCCTCATGAGTGGCTTGCTGCAGTCGCCATGGTAATGAGTAAGTTCTTACTCTGCTAGTTCCTATGGGAGCTGGTTGTTTAAAGGAGGCTTGGCACCTCTTCTTCCTCTCTGTCTTGCTCCCTCTTTCACCATGTGACATGCCTGCTCCCCCTTTGCCTTCTGCTATGATTGTAAGCTTCCTGAGGCCTCACCAGATGCAGATACCAGCACCACACTTCTCGTACAGGCTGCAGAACTGTAAACCAAACAAACCTTTCTCTATAAATTACCCAGTCTCAGATATTTCTTTATAGCAACACAAAGTGAACTAACACAGCATGGCAGGCACCAGTGTCTGCCTGTACAGTCTCCTGGTATTCCTCCTATGTCTCCAGCCGCTGCTTGGCTGGAGTGGCTTGTCTAGGCTGGAGTAGGTCTCAGAGCCGTTGATCTGGCTGGATTTGCAGGGGGTGACTTCTCCCCATGTGTATTCATTTGGGTCCCAGCTAAAGTGATAGCAGCTACCAGAGGCAGACTCTTCTCATAGTGATGACAGGAGGGCAAGTGGAAACTCCTGAAACCTTTTAAAGCCTAGGCTCGCGACTGGCACCCTGCCACTTCTACCAGTTAGTCAAAGCAAGCTGCAAGACCAAGCCCAGAGTCAAGGGCAATGCACGATGCCTTTTGTAGGAGGATCCACAGAGTTATAGGGCAAAGAGTATGGATACAAGGAGCAGGAGGAATTGGGGCAATAATTCAGTCCACCTGAGTATATACCACACCGGGAGAAGACAAAAGAGAAAGCCTGGGCTCAGGTTGAAGTGATGGAGTCCAGGATGGAGCTGCCTGTCTCTCTATTCCTGGCGGCATCTCACTGTAATTCAGACTACACCGTATGTTCTCTTTGGAATAGACTACCCGATAGAGGCTCCATCTCTCCCAAATCCATTTGTTATTTATTCAGTAATGCCTGGACTACTTTCCAGGCTGGTGCCCTGGATGTTGATTCCTCTAGTATGGTTGTTATGGGAAACATTTCATTTCACATCTGCTGACACAATTTGCTGTCTCTCTAAAAAAAAAAAAAAAAAAAAGAAGAAGAAGAAGAACAAGAAAAGGGGAAAGAGAGAGAGGTTCATACTCCAATGGCTGTAAAGGATAAGGAGTAATTTATTCAGAGCTATATACAAATCAGACTATCGTCTTCCAGACAGAATCAATAATATAATTTTAAGCCCACACACATTTACAAACGCTAGCACTCCCGTGCAGCTGGGTTGCCATGGGCAACCAGGGCATGCCAGCTCCTGATCTGAAGCAGGCCGATGTCTCCCAGCCTTGTAAGCACATTCTGCAGACAGAATTCACAGAATTCAAGGGAGCTGAGGATGTTAGTGTTGGCTCTGATCTGACCGCCACACAAATGCACCCCTGTGATGGTTTGGATTAGCTCTTGTCTGAACTGCTTAGCTTTATTTAAACTTCTGTTTGCACAGGACATCTTCAGTCTCCCTTCTGTGTCTGTGTTTCAGCAGGCTGGAGATGGAGGGGGAGGTGTGTGAAGGACCTGTGGGCAAGGAGGAGAGCAGGTAATGAGAGCTCCACCCACAGCCACTGGTGATCACAGCAGCCAAGGGTGGGGCTCAGGCCCACTGGGGACAGGCTGGGTGCTAAACCAATGGATCTTCCCAGTAAGAACTGGGCCCAGTGGATCTTCCCAATAAGAGAGCCTACTGGGGTGTTGGGAGTGGATGTGTGTTGGATGTGAAAACAAGAGCCAGAAACAGGAAGGCAGGAAGGAGAGAAGAGGGTGGTCTGGCAAATGCAAACATTGGAAGCAGGTGGGGACAGGCAGGTCCTGGTAAAAGGACTGAGGAATGGGGAGAGTGCACAGGAATGACCCATGATGGTTGCATTTGGATATGTCAGTACAAACCTAAATACACTGTCAAAGGAAGCCTGAATTAGAAATTTCCTGGTGAGGAAGCCTCTGACCTTCACAAAAACATGAAAACATTTAATGAAGAATGCAGAGATTTTTTTAAATTAGGTAGTATGATAAAATCATGTGACCTGTCCCTACCCAACTGGACCTAGTCTTGGTCAGACACAAAGAGGTACAGATGGATAGAGAGGCCTGGGCTGTATCCCACACCCACCACTGAACCAGCATAGCCTTGATCTGTAACAGAGGCTTCGACCTCCATGTCCACATCTGCTGCAGTGGAGAGGTGCCTTGGGTGGGAAAACCGAGCAGAAGGTCTTAGGGCAGACTGGGCAGGCAAGGGGACCTGGAAGCCTGGGGTTTGTGTGAGTTGGGGTGGGGGAGACTCATCAGAAAAGTCTTTAAAGTGCAGCAGAAAAATTGTAGGAAGCTCTTGGAGATCACCTGGTCCAACCACCTCATTTCACAGACAAGAAAGTTCAGATCACAGAAGTTAAGTAATTTGCCCAAGGTCAGAAAACCTGAGAGAGGCAGGTGGAAGGCAGTGGAGGCCGTGCTGACCATGGGGCGAGGGAAGCCCCAGGCTCCAAGCAGGGGGTGGCATGAGGAAAGGAAGGGTCAGGAAAGTAGATCTGGGATCCAGAAGGATCGTGGAGAAAGGCAAAAATTAGGGGGCCCCAGAAACCACTGCTGTCGGGGGTCACAGTGACAGCAGACAACAGAAGGACAGTAGCTAATGACATGGTCCTGGGCAGACAAAGGGGATGAGGGTGAGAAAGAGGAAAATCATGGCTGGACTTCTGAGTGTCGGTGGCAGGTCAGATGGTGCTTCCGTTTCCGGGAGAGTAAAAGATGACTCTGGTTGGGAGGCTGGGCGGCTCGTTGGATGGTGGGACCATTCCTAGGGAATGAGGCTGCAGCAGCTCCCAGCATGCTGAAGATGGAGGAGCCAGTCAGACAACCCGGGGAGAAATCCTGCCTCCAGGGAAGGCTGCCCTGCACCTTTAGGATCAGTGGGACCCCCACCCACCATGCGTCACTCATGCTAGGGCAAGCTGCAATGTCTCTGGCTCCAAGGCTTGTCTCTGACTCTTATCTCCCTTGTTCCTAAATCGTCTGGCTTCATATTTTCCAGTATAGACCCCAAATTCTGATCTTCTGTTAATCTGCGTGCACAATCACCTCTGAAGTACTAATCTCGACCATTGCCATCAGATGCCTGAGTCCTTGTGCACACAGACATCAATGACACCAACATTTCTGCAGGAGGACAAGACACCCTTTCCCACTGTCTGTCCTGAGGGACCCCTTTTCTGAGTAACCTCACCCTGCTGTGATGGTGCCTCCCATAGCTCTCCCGAGCTCGAGACCTTTATTGCTAATTTCCTGGTAAGCCTCTCTACCCAGATATCTCAAAAGGGGCTTTGATGACTCCAGGGGAATCAATGATCTTAAACTGCACTTCTTTTCTCCTTTTCTCACAGCCTCTTCCCCTGTGTCAGTCAGAGCCCTGGAGCCATCCTTCTTCTCCCCAAGCCCTGCAGTCACTGCTGCTGCTGGTCTCCAGCCCCCCTGCCCTGCCTTGGTGCAGGTCCCCTGCAGTTCCGTCCTGGGCTGCTGCAAAGGGTCTCCTTCCCTTCCAATCTCTCCTTCATGCTGCAGGGAAAATGATCTTTCTCCGAAGCCTTGATGAGACGGCTCTTCATTTTCTTAGGGATGATGAAATCCAGCCTCCTTAATATGACCTGCACTTTCCTTCAGGATCCCACCCCTACACATTTTTTGGTCTTATCTCTTTCCCTTTCCTGGCTGGTGCCAGAATTTCCTCATGCTTAACCACTAGCAGCTCCATGATTACATAGAGCATCCAGCTTATTGTTGCTTCTGCACTGTTGTACTTGTTCTGTCTGTTCCTGGAAGAACAGCCCCTCTTGTCTGCCTGAAAAACTAATACTTACTAATACTTACCCTTCCAATGACTTCTCCTTCGGGAAGCAACCCCCAACCGACCTTGGCAGCCGGAGGTAAGGGCTTCCTCTCTGTGTTGTTGAAGAGCTCCAAGGACAGCCTCTGACATGGCACTTACTGCACCGTAATATTGTTGGCTCCCCTCTCTGTCCTGGGTTTTGTCTTCATTGTCTCGGCAGCTAGCACATTGTCTGGTGTAGGGTATATTTATAATAAATGCTGGTCAAAGTAAGATGATGGAGGAAGACATGAGTGAAGAGTTCCAGCAGTGCTCCCTCACTGTGCCCACTCCCATTCTGAAGGAGCTGCTTTCAATGTTGAACAGAGGCTGACTCCCAAGTAAACCATCCCCCGCAGACTAGCTGCAGCTTTGTGGGTACAGATTCTGCTAAGCTGGGTAACGGTTGGGATAGCAACAGTATTTAGAACCAGAACAAAACCTAGGGATTCCTTAGCACATCTTCTCATTTTAGGAGCAAGGCTCAGAGGGTGAGGCAGCATGGCCAAGGTCACATGACTGGATAGTTAGAAAGTCACTTCAACCAGGCACAGTGACTCACACCTGTAATCCTAGCACTTTGGGAGGCCAAAGCCAAGTGGATCGCTGGAGCCCAGGAGTTCAAGGCCAGCCTGAGCAATATAGTGAGACCTTATCTCTACAGAAGATTTAAAAACTAGCCAGGCATGGTGGTGCATGCCTGTGGCCCTAGCCACTTGGGGGAGCTGAGCTTGAGCCCGGGAGGTCAAGGCTGCAGGGAGCTGGGATCACATCACTCCACTCCAGTCTGGGAACACAGTGAGATCCTATCTCAAAAAAAAAAAAAAAAAAAGAAAGAAAGAAAGAAAGTCACTTGAACACATATCAGACCTAAAGTTCCTTGGTCTTTTTCTTGCAAACCTTCTGCTTGCTACAAATGGAGGGGCTAATTCTTTCATTTAAACAATACTTTTTTTTCTGGCTACAAAATAAGTGTTCATTATAGAAAATTATAAACTGATTGTTTAGACTCACTGTAGAAAATAAAGAGAAAAGCAAAGAGAAGAAGATAGGAATCATGTGTGAACATTCTACCAGAAAGACAATTAGTTCCTTCTATTTTGGCTTTTTGAATTGCAAGGAACAGAATCCCCTGGAGTTGACTCAAGCCAAAGGGTTTTGTGGTAGGGACACAGGTGGAATAACAAAGAATCTCACAGAAATCTTAGAGCAAGAAGCTGTTTCAGGGCTGGTCCTTATTAAGCTGGAGGGAGAGTGGCTTTGGATTCAAAGGATATTCAGGGATCCAAGAATAAATAGCTCAGAATTTTTACCCTGAAGCCCCACTGTTTATACAACCCAGCTTACTCCACATACCTGCTTCTTTCGGTCCCGCCAGGATACTTTGCAAATGTGCTAGTTTAGACACTGAGAGAGACTTGCATTGGTCCAGCCCATCTTTTCAATAGTCCTTGGATTGATGGACATCCTTTATACTGTGCCCAATCAGCTGTGAGCTAGAGTGTCAAGGGCTTGTGACCAGCCTCTTGTAGGATAGTAGGAGGCTGTCCTGGCTTCAATGATGATAATGATAACAGTCAACATGCATGGAGCACCTGCTACATGCCTTGCACTACTCTAAACACTGCACGCATGTTATAACATTTGCTTTACTCTTCGCTCTATGAGGCAGGCACCGTGATGATCACCACTTGACAGTTGGGGAAATTAAATATCGTAACCCATACAGCTGTAGCTCTATACTCGACTGCCCCAGCTAAAACTGTGATGCACCTATAACGCTCCCATCTCCTATCCTTCTTTCCCCCGTCAGTCCCCTTCCTGCCAAGTCCCAGTGCTCTCACTTTGGTTGCCCCAAGTACCTCGTTTAAGTGCTCCATGCTCCAGAATCATCTCTACTCCCTCACCTCTCTCCCATCTGCCCAAATCCTGCTTCACTCAATTCACCCCGTCTCTCCATCCTCCCTTTACCTGACCCCAGAGAAGCCTGGTCTGGCCTTTTGGAGTGTAGGGCCTGCCATTAGTGGAGGATTCTTTCCTCTAGGTAGACTCTGTGTTCTTTGGACGTGGTGAAATAAAATATCAGGGCACTGGACTGGGTGCGGTGGCTCACCCCTATATAATCCCAGCACTTTGGGAGGCCAAGGCGGGTGGATCATGAGGTCAAGAGATCGACGCCATCCTGGCCAACATGGTGAAACCCCATCTCTACTAAAAATACAAAAATTAGCTGGGCATGGTGACACCTGCCTGTAGCCCCAGCTACTTGGGAGGCTGAAGCAGGAGAATTGCTTGAACCCGGGAGGTGGAGGTTGCAGTGAGCTGAGATGGCACTACTGTACTCCAGCCTGGTGACAGAGAGAGACTCCGTTTAAAAAAAAAAAAATCAGGGTACCAAGAGTAAGTGAGTCCTTAAAGGGTTTCTGGGCCCTGTAGAATGGATCCTACACGCAGAATCCAAGCCACATCCAGGTTTTACCACGATGCTCCCAGCTGCCTGCCTAAAGGGGGCACTGTTAATCACCCACAAATCCTGCACCCTGAAGATGGCAGTCCTCTGATGACAGGGGACAGAAGCCCTGCAGTCCAGCTTATAACCTATAGCTGGGCCCTAAAGGAGACAACTTCCTTTCCCCTGAGCCAAGTTATGGGCAAGATGAAATGAGCTTGCAAACTTCTGCGGCCCTATTTGGCAACCAGAGAGATAAGTATTCCCCTAATCTCTCTATTTCAAGAAGATCCAGCAAGCAAGATCTTTAAACGAAGAAAGTTTAAGCAAGGGACTAGTAGGCATTATGCTCTCCTAAGCACAGATCTGCAAGGGCACAGTGCTGGGGCATAGAAGACTAGAATCTATTGTTGCCTCTGTTTCCTCAAGACAGAAACACTCACATGGAAGAACTGCAATCTCAGGCACCTTTGGGAATTTTCCTGAGCAGCTCCCAAAGTGCTGTTGTAAAATTAACTGTAATTAGGATTATTGCTTAAACAAACTGTCACATATCTAATTACCATGTAATACAATCAAACTTATCATGAAATACATGTCAGATTCACTTTGATGTAGACTTTATGTGATTACAATCTTTACCTACTGTGGATTTTTTTCATAGTAGTTTACTACTTACTTGTTATATTACATGTGCAGAATTAAAAGTGTTTAAGAAATGAGTGGCTGGGATAGAGAACTCTTTCTTGTCCTGTTTCTCATTCATTATTTATGAATAAATAAGAAAAAAGTATTATTTTTATGATTATCTTTTGAGACAGAGTCTTGCTATGTTGTCCAGGCTGGTCTCGATCTCTCCTGGGTTCGAGTGATCCTCCTGCCTCGGCCTCCTGAGTAGCTGGGAATACAGGCAGGTGCCACCGTGCCAGGCTCCTGCTTTTCTTTCTTTTCTTCCTAAAGTGGGTGAAAAAGGGCTTTCAGCCTGATGTCTTCCATCTTGTTCAGTAAAGGCAGAGAGCCTATCCCCCTACCCTCCAGAGTCATTTTCGTGGTTGGAACCACCTCTGGGAAGATGGCTGTTGTGCTGCGCAGAAGGGAGTCACATGCGGGCTGGGTGGGCCCAGTGTCACCGAGACCCTGATGGGCCTGTGTCTCGGGTGGGGTCTGCGCAGCATCCTGAAGGCAGCGGCGATCCTGAGGGACCCGTGATGCATCTAGCCCAAACCTGCCCCGCTGGGTCTCGGCCGGTGGACGAGCAGGGGCCGCCGAGTGCCGACCCCCGGATTGGCTGCTGTGGGCCTGCCTTACCCGGCGGAGAACGCACAGCCACTCCATGGGAACCGAGGAGCTCCCGCACCGCACAGTCCTGGCTCAGAGCCCAAGCGCAGAAAAGGTAGGGGCGCAGCCACATCTGTGGGCCAGGGCAGTCTGCCAGGCGGGGCCTTGGGACTGAGCTGGAATCCCTTAGGCAAGGCCAGGAAGTTAGCCTTCTGCCAATGACCCCGTTTAAAGCCCAGGTCCAGAACAGGTGCTTGGTGGCCTTCTGCAGAAGGTGGCATCCCGCCTTTGCTGCCTATAACCCCCCTCCCCAAACTCACACACCTCCCAGCCACCCCCATACCCACGTGGTGTGCTTCTGCCAGCTTCTTCCTCTGGCTTTCCCATACCCACCAATACTTCCCTTCCTATGCCCACTTCCTTTCCAGTCCAATCCCATTCTTTACTTTCCAGAGTGACAGTCACCTCTTCGGATAAATCAGATTCATGCTAACAATGTTAGTGTGTAAATAATTTCCAGTAATCCACTGCACTTGATTTCAATTCAGCAAACATTTATGGAGCAATTCCATAGACTGAGCCCTAGAGAAAAATCAAACTTAAACAAAATCCAGCCCCCCAAGGCTTTACACAGCTAGCGCAATTTTTCCTCAAAAGAGATGTTTTTAGGTGGTACCATAATGAGATTTTTAAAATTTTAATAATGTCATTTACATGTTAACATGCTGTAAGAGTATAACAAGTCCATGAAATCCATTATTTCAAGATTACTTTTGTTTAGAATGAGGCTAAAGACGGTAGTATAGAAAATAAGTGAGGCTACTTAAAGAAAAATATTCAGTAAATAACACCGAAATGGCAAAATCTGTGCAGATGGTGGCCTCATGGCTAATTTTTAGGAAGCAGGAACTCAATGGGAGAGGAAGACTGTATCCAAAAGACACGTAATCCTAACAGGGAAACTGAGAGGGGGAAATTACTTGTGGTTTTGGGAACAAGGAAGGCTTCTTGGAGGAGGTAGCATTTGAGATGGGCCTTGAAGGACAGCAGAAATAAGACTAACGTTGAACAGTAAGGTGGAAATGGATTATAAGGAGTTAAGAATTGGGTTTTGTTCCTTATGCCTTAGTTACCTGTGCAAATAATATTTCAAAAGAGGCTTTCCTGAAGGCAAGGATCTTCCTACTGTGGGTGAGATCACTGGAATATGATTGGCATCTAAAATACTGACCAACAGTTACTGTCGGAGTGCAGCTTCCAGGATAAGCACGAGCAGTGTGAAACTTTTGCTTCCAAGTGAAGATGGAGTCATTTGAGTCCTGTGAAATGGTCACAGTCAAGAACGTCTGAAACCTGTTGCCTGTGTGATGCACTTTCAAGCATGGTGAAGCCTCACGAGGAATCTATCGCTGGTCCCCTCTCAAGTTGGGGCACACAGAAGTCATCTGTGTTGACTCCGCTTCACCCTTCCGTTTCCCAGCAAGTCTTTTTTCAGTCTGCTGGGATAAAGTAGGAAGGTTTGGTAGCTGTCAGAGGATGAGGGAGCTCTGTGGGGCACACTTCATGGTTGAGAGTGAGTTTTTAACTGTGGTCAAGCTGGGTTTTTTGTTTTTTGGGGTTTTTTTTTAGCTTTATTTATCAACTAGATATACAATATTGAGCTTTTTTATTGATCTTTATCAACTTGCTTTATTTATCAACTAGATATATAATAAACTGTGCATATTGAATATATACAATTTGATGAATTTGGACAAATGCATGAAACCATCATCACAAAAAAGGTAATAAACATATCCATGACCTCCAAAACTTTCCCCATGCCGTGTGTGTGTGTGTGTGTGTGTGTGTGTGTGTGTGTGTTAAAAGCACTTACTATGAGATCTACCCTATTAACAAATTTGTAAGTGCATTCAGTATTGTTGACTTTGGTAGTATCGTTGGCTATAGGTGAAATGCTATACAGCAGATCCCTAGAACTAATTCATCTTGCATAACTGAAACTTTATAGAGGTTCCTCAAAGAATTAAAAATAGAACTACCATATGATCCAGCAATCCGACTTCTGAACGTATACCCAAAAGAACTGAAATCAGGATCTCAAAGAGATGTCTGCACACCCATGTTCGTAGCAGCACTGTTGACAATAGCCAAGACATGGAAATAACTCCACCTGGTTTCCACCCTTTGCTAATTGGGTTAGCCAGTTCGGGGACTGCACTTACCCAAGCCATATTGCTTGTGACTGGACTGTGTTTGGTGGGGTGCCTCTGAGGCCCGAGGCTCCTCATTGCCAGCTTGGAATAGTGACAGGATCTAAAGCTCCCAGCGTGAGGTGTGTGTGGGCTGGTGCAGGATCCAGGCTGTGTGGGAGGACGTGGGATGATGCCACTTCAAAGTAAAAAGGGATGGCCTCAGTGGCACACGTTTAAATTCGCTGCAGAAAAATAAGCACACAGCAGCTATTTTTAATTTGCCTTAGAACATACGAGAGCCAGCATTGCTCATGGAGCAGAATATTGGCTTTGGATAGAGGAGATGAAGAGGTTCTGAGCTTCACCGCTCACTTCTTTGCTGAGAGCCACTGGGAAAGCGCCCAGGGGAGACAGCAAGCAGCTGAACTGGGCCATTTGTGAGCTGGTACGAGTTCACCTTCAGTGTCGCCATACTCCTTCCATCTCTGAGGACCCCAAGCTTGTTCCCCTACCTGCAGGTCAACTCCTTCGTATAGTACTCCTCCCTCTCTCAGGGTCTGCTCCCAGGCAAAGTTCTGGAAGTTGCTTTCTCAGTCTGGTGTAAAAGACTGATAATAGCTTGCATGTACCTTTGCAGACGTTTTTGTATTTTGGCAAGACTGAACACCTTAATGCCAAGCTGTGCCGCTCCAGTTGGCCTGCCCGGCACATCAGCGGGGAGCATGTCTGTAAGGGGAGGGGCCTTTCCTTACACAGCTGGAACACAGCATGTAGTAGCTGTTTATTCCACCTCTGCAGAGAGTCAGATCTAGTTGACGCTACTTAGAATTAGATTTTTAAAGCTGGAAAAAACCTGGTCGAATTTCCTTCCATTAACGATAAAGAAACAGACCTGGAGGCCTGATGTCACTTCGGTTCAATTCGACAGGTGTTTTCTGAGCACCTACTGTGTGCCAGACACCAGCCTGACATAAGAGAAGCAATGAGTGATATGATATGGCACCTGCCCTCCATCTTCTCACCCTCACGCAGCCAGGCAGGGCAGACGCAGGACCGCATCCTTGCTTCTACGGGCAGGTCCACTAAGAGTGGGCAGACAGACCACCAGTAGGGCCAGCATTGGAAATGATTCTTCAATTTGCTAGAACTATGAAGAATGACTCATACAGCACTCCCAGAAGGGTACCGTCTTTGTCATGTCTCTGAAATCTTGGGAAATAAAGTTAGATCTCAAATGCAGGGATTAGGGACACAAACCCAGGAAGTTCATAACTGTAAGCTTCCCTCAATCCAGTTGAATTCAACAAATATTTGTTGAGTGCTTGTTTGTGCCCATTACTGAGAAGGGTACCAAGAGCACAGAAAATACCTGTCAAATGGCTAACATAAGAAAGTCTCGTGGCAAAGCGTGATGTGATTTTCAAACTGCGGCTCTCTCCCCACTAGTGAGTTATGACATCGGCTTAGTGTATAGTAGATACAGCTTAGGGGTAGAGAAAAGGAAATAGAATAGAATAGAAAAAAAATAAGAGCACATTACACAAATTAAAGGTCTATAGTGTTTCACAAAATATGGTGTGTGTGTGTGTATATATATAATCGATAACATGTGTGCATATATATGTTTAACAGATTCTTACTGAGGGTTGTGATATAAGAGAAAATTTGAAAGTCATGATTTACAACACATACCAAAGGAAGGGGTGATGCTTCAGACTATGTGCCTGTGGTAGAACCAACTAGAATGTAAGTTGACAGACAGTGTATCAGTTATGGATTGCCAGAGTCATGCTGCATAACACATAACCACAAAACCTCAGTGGCACACAACAGTACTCACTGGTTTTCTCAGGTGCCTGCTCATCAGCTGGAGAATTCTGTTGGCTGTAGCTGGCTGGCTCACACATCTGAAACCCAGCAGGCCATTGGCTGGCCTAAGATGAACTTGGCTGGGAACGGGAGCCCCTTGGCTTGCTCGTCTCCTCTTCCAGCAGACGAGCGTGGGCATGTTCTCACGGAGTTCGAATGAGCTAGAGGACACACCCGTTGTGCATACCTTTTAAAGCCTCTTTGGCATCATGTTTTCTAATTTTCCACTCACCAAAGTCACAAGCCAAGCCCCAAATTATATGGCAGACTGTGGGCCATTTTTACAGTTTACAACAATGAGCAGGAAGGTTGGATTTGGTCTGATTCATCCTGTCCCCAAACTCTTGGCCTTCCCTTTTTTTTATCTTTATTTGAACATCTGGTGCCTAGAACTCCAGAGGGTATGGCTAGAGCCTTTGTTCTCATTGCAACTAACAGGTGGAAAAGTTACAGGTGGAGAGCAAGGAGGTGCCCTCAGGAGACCCACTAGAAAGAAGATACAATACAGGACCTGGCAGGGACCTGGCATCTCCTGGCAGGGCAGGGCTGGGTGGAGGACAGTCAGGAGAGAGGATAAGAGGGAATCTACAGGAGGGAAGTTGACAACTTGGAATATCCCTGTTCTTCCCAATTTTGTGTTCAATTCAAGGAGGGAGTTTCAATCAACTTGTTCCAGGAAGAGGATAAATTAATCCCATTTCTAGTGTAGACAAAAACAAGCCTTCTATTCCTGCCACTAATCCGTGATGTGACCTTAGACAAGATACTTCCCTGGGTCTCAGTTTCCCCTCTGTAAGGAAAGGGAGATGACTCTATGGGTTGGATGGTGCTTTCCAGCTTCGTCTTCTCTGCCTTCCTCCAATGCCTTGCTCATGGTACAGATGCATTGCTTAAGGCCCGCTTCACCATCCAGTGCTCAGGACACAGAGCTAATCCACCTTAACCTTCCCTACTAGGGTGGCCATTGCCTCAATAGCCTTCTCAACATCCCCTTCCACCAGCTGACTGGTGTACACAGGCAAGATGAGCTCTGCCATGCTTGTTTGGTAAGGCTGGAGGAAGCAACACTCTTTATCTCTAAGCCGCTAAGAGGCCATGGAATATACCTGAGCAGCTGGAAAAGTAGCAATATATTCATTTCAGATTAATTTAGAGAAGTGAGCTGGAAAACGCTTGGGCCGTGCCTTGCAACAAATTTGGATCCTCTTAAAAGCTTACATAAGCTGTGATATCCTGATGATGGGAAGTCTTTCATACTCACTGGGGGAAGGGGAAGGATCTGACTCTTTAACGGTCACCGTTACTTTTAACTATTTTAAAAGAAGAAGAAAGGAAGAACACCTTCAAGTAAAGGCATTTAAGGTTCATTTCTAAGGGACCAGGAACTTGGGTTAGAACAGTGTACACTAATTTTTACACTAGATGAGAAGAGAGGTGATAGCGGGCACTAGAGGCTGGCAAGTTCACGCTGTTCCCCCTCTGCTCATGCATCTGTGTCCTCCCTGGAGGTAGCTGGGGAACCTCACGCAGAGGCTGGAGAGCTGGGCTTGAGGGACCGGTGAGCAGCGTCGCTCTCCTGTACTGGAATCCTGGTTCCAGCACTTACTAGCTGTGGGAAGCCAGGCAAGTCCATCAACCTTTCTGTGCCTCAGTTTCCTGATCTATAAAATGGAGACGATAACTGTATCTCTCTTGCAGAGTTGTTGAGAGGATTAATAGAAACGTGCACGTAAAAGACTCAGTGCTTGGCACATAATAACCTCAACAGAGGCTAGACGTTAGTGACAGTGCTGTCCAAGCCTGCATTCATTATTTTAAAATTAAAGTGCTTTTCTAATTTTTGGCACCTAACATGGCTAAAGAGACAACTCTCTTTCAAGTTTCAGCTTGGGGTGGGTTTGAAAGGTCCCAGCACAATTGCCCCCACCAGTTTTGCTCTCTTTCCCTTGTTTAAGCAATATCTGGTCTCCATTTTTACACAAGTGGTTTAACAATCTAGATTCACTGACGAGCTCCCTTTAGCCTTCCCTCCTTTCCTCTTCATCAGGACAAGCTGCTGGAGAATCCTCTGAATTTCAACCCCGGGGAAGCCCCAAATCTTCTGGAGTCACTTTCTCTTTTGGAATCTTAAGACCATTGATTCTATCTGTCTATTTTCTAAAGCTGTAGAGACAGCCACTCAAGAAACAGAATTTCAAAAGGATACTATATTCGATGAATTAGTCAATTCCCTTGTGGTAGACGTGAAATTATCCCTAAACCACCCCAACAGAGGAGACTCTTACAGTGACAGGCAAGGAGATGCTGGGTTGTAACAATAGGAGAGCTCATTTGCAATGCAAATGAGCAACCAGCAGGCAAATGAACCCTTATGGGAAAACCACTCTAATCATAAAACCCACTTGCTTTGGGGAAACTGCAATGTAAGGACAAGCAGAATCATAGCTCCGTGAATTCCCTCTAATATAGGATATTAGGGAATTATCCGGGTAGTTTTCTATGAAATTGTATTCGAATGAAACAAAAGGCATTGCTGGGCAGTAGATAACACCTTTAAAAATTGAATCCACAACTGCAGACTAAATTATTTATGGTTGTCACTATAGCTGTGATAGTTTGGATATGAAATAGTCAGGCTTTTCCCTCTGTTTTTATTTGTAGGAAAACAAGTCATTCAAGCTTTTTAGTGATACAATGTGACTTGCTGTCGATGGCAGTTAGGAATTTCCAAGCCCTGCCAAGCACAGGAGTACCCAGAAGGGACATATGTTTTCTCTGCTTTGTGTTCCAAATTTGCCTTAAAAACATGCAATTATGTGAAGGCCTGATTTATATTTTCAAGGAAAAGCACAATAATGGCCCTGTTTTCTAGCTGTGTTTCTCCAAAACGTATTTATATTGCTGCCTTTAAAAAAGAAGTTGGCTAATGATCACTGGATTTTTGCTTTCCTTCGTGACATATGAAAATTTGATGGGGTCTGTGAGATTTAAGAACTGTTTTCTTAAGTGCAAAGGAAATTTAGTTAACATAGTATTGTGCCGAGAGCCTGACAAATCTTCTGTAGTTACCTTTCATCCATTTCCTTATTTTTGTGGAGAGTGGGAGAAGGGAGGCAGGAAGTGAGAGAAGATGTGGCCAGGAGGCAGTGATGGTAGCATGACCCCAGAGGACAGACAGCAAACCTCAGCCGGCTCCAAAGGCATGACAGGTGTAGGTGTGTCATGATTGTTTGGTGGTGGAGGTGGGGTGAGGTGGGATATTTGTTGGGGATGGCTCTGAGGAGAATTTGTGAAGGGAAAAAGGCTTTTCGGTTGCATTTTATGCTTAAATGAAAATTACTGCAAAGCCCTTTATAAATTATATAATCACACTCCCTTTAGATTTCATGCCCTTCATTGCTATTATTAATGATGGCTTTCACTCCACTCTCTCAGCAGCATTTCCAGGAAATGTATTGAGAGAAGATGAGTTAGTCTCTTTCTGGATTGGGGAGCCCCCTCCTGGGAGGTAGGGCAATTTTTGTTGTTGTTTTTTCTTTTTCAGTGATGAAGGTAGAGAAAGGCAAAAGGGCAATTCCACATAAAATGGTAGTTAGTGGACAGGCGATCCATCACAGTAAAAAATTTCAGGAAGTATTGAAGCTAAGACAAAAAAATATTCAGGTACAGTGGAAAAAATGAAAGTTTGTGGTAGGGATATATAGGCAATACATTTTGATTCCTTTGTACAAATCTACAAAACAAATGTGTTTTATGTAACTTATGGGCTAATAAAGTATTTATATCTGATATTTAGAATTATAAGGGCTCAGAAAAATACAATGTGAAAAACTGTGACAGGAGCATATCTTTCCTATAATTTTCTAACCTTAAGAGAAATAATTTTCAAATCCTTAAAAAGTTGTTTCACCTTCTGGATTTCACCTCTAGAACTCAGGAGGAGAAGTCATCTAGGTGTTCTTAGCGACAGGATCTTTTTATTACAGCTCAGACCCACGTATGTTTTTCTCACGTGTTGTGTGTGAGCCTGGCAAACTGTTATCTGCTGTTTTGGATCCTAGAGGAGGCTTTGGCCAAAGAACACTTTGTTAAATTAACTCAGTGGTAATGCCTTTTGTCTGATAAGGGAAATGGCTCTCAGTTTGGTGAAATATCTTTTGCATGTATTTAAATACTGGTAAGATCTTTCTCCCAGTTAACTTTTGAAATTACCTCCTGGGTTTGGATATTGCCAGAAGAGCCCTACAAAGAATTTTCAAGTAGAAACTTCAGGCTACGTGTGTCTCCTCCACTCTAGAGCTGGGTCCTTCGTTTTGTTCCTCGATGAAAAGTAATTGTGAGATCATTCAAGTCACAATTTGAAAGATGCTTTAATTTTATAAAATGGCAAATCTCTCAATAGCCTTGGTGTCAGTCTGCGTTTTACAGGAAGGGCCACCACCTTGGAGACTGGTACACAGAGATTTCAAGAGATGATCCTATTGGGAGAAAAGACAATTTCCTCCTTTGCTATTTGCGTCAGCCTCATGAGACAGTGTAACAACATCAGAGCCTGACTCGGCTGTACTCACTCCTGATAGTTTATTCATTCTAAGCCAGATGTTTGGGGATTTTCATTTATAAAAGGCAAATTGGTGAGACAGTAGCTAAGAGACTGAAGGTGAGGAGGAGATATTCTCTGGTGATGTTTATTGACTAAAAGAGATCCAGTTTCACTAACACCAGAGTACCTCCGTCCAATGGCCGCAGCTTCAGAAAATTTACCCCAGAAAGAGAGATGGCAGGTCAATTCCCCCAAGGCCTCCTCCTGGCTCAGCATGGGTGAGAGACGGGCTGGGGAGCATGGGATGTGGCAGAGGCAGCTCTAACACACAGGACCCCTGACGGGGGACAGTCTTTCAAATCTGACACAGTTAAATATTTGGAGACTCCCTTTTCTCATTCAGTTGAGTTCCTGATCCTTTTTTTGAGGGGGTGTGGAGGCTTCCTCCTTTCTTTCTCAAGTCAAAGCCTATCCAACCTCCCTCTCCTCCCACTACCTCTCCACCTCCTCCTTCCACCCACCCAGTAAAGCCAACCCTACCCTAGAATTTGGGGTTGTGGAATTAATTAAATTGGCATAGAGACTTACAACAGTGAGGGCTGGAATATCCAAAGTTACCTGGAGGCTCAGCTTATCTCACTGGCCTCATAAAGAGAGAAATTATGGGTTTCCAGAAATTGTATTTTATAGATATTACTATTAGCATTATACATTTTTAATTTATTTTCTTTTTGTTTTGATAAGATAATATCAAATGACCCTTGAAGAGTTACAAAACTTAAATGCACCCTTTCAGGTAGGAATTGGCCAGGTGAACTTTCAAAATATTCATCTGGGTAATTTGATTTTCTTTTTGAAGATTGATTTTTCAGTGAAAATTCTTTTAATTCTATAAAATAGCAATGAAGATTAAATTATTTTTCAATTGTCACTTCTTAATGGAATTAGAAACAAATTGTGACTGCATCAGAGAAATGAACAAAAGAGATACATGTTAGAAACTGACAGAGTTTAGGTAAGTCTAATTAGACATTCAATTCTTTGGACTTTGGCTCCTAGACTAAAGAAAATGCAGCTTATGTTCATAGCTAATGTTGCTTTCAGGAGTATGAAAAGAGAGGAAGACAGCTGCTGGATCTGGAAACTTTCAAATGCATAATGAAACAGAGTATGAGGTCACAGAATAAAGTAAATGGGTTTTATAAACGTTGGATCATTGAAACCACAGTTAAAACTTTAACCACATGAACCAATTAGGCCAGATCATCTATCTGTAAGATCACTCTCAGCTCTGAACTGTAATTTCTACTTAAAACCCGTCTGATTTACTGAACAGTTTACATGGGAAAATGTATTTAAATTACTTAGTACACTAGACCAACAAGATATTTAAAGACTTTTCTTAAAAAGGAGAAAAGGCCGGGCGCGGTGCCTCATGCCTGTAATCCCAGCACTTTTGGGAGGCTGAGGCGGGCAGATCATGTGAGGTCAGGAATTCGAGACCAGCCTAACCAACATAGAGAAACCCTGTCTCTACTAAAAATACAAAATTAGCTGGGAGTGGTGGCCCATGCCTGTAATCCCAGCTACTCGGGAGGCTGAGGCAGGAGAATCGCTTGAACCCAGGAGGCGGAGGTTGCAGTGAGCCGAGATCGAGCCATTGCACTCCAGCCTGGACAACAAAAGTGAAACTCCGTCTCAAAAACAACAACAACAAAAAAAGGAGACAAGACTTTTATTACATCACTGGTTTTATATGTATTTTTGTCCAGAGAGTTTGGGCATTTCCCTTACCCCAATCTGCTGGAATGAGGTATTTTAAACTTTTTCTCTGCCACCTTGGTTAACCTAGAATATGAAATCTTAATGAATAAGGTTGTACTCATATCATAAAATAAAATACATATCATAAAGGAACAAGCTGTTTAAGCTCTATTTGTTAAGGTTTCATGATTATGTCTTAAATTATAGGAAAAAAGTATTCAAGGTAAAGCTCTATGATCTTGTTCCTGGAGTTTGAACAAAAACACACTCTTGTCAGACTGTAGGCTAGTGAAGTCCCCAGGTGCCCTTTTCAACGGCAGAGCCCCAGATTCCACGGCTACAGTGGGAGTTTAGGGGTGCTTAGCATTTCACCTGCCGTGGGAAGGGAATGTTAAATAACACATATTTTTAAAAAGGGCCCCTTCCTGTCTTAATCTATTCGGGCTGCTATAACAAAACACCTTAGACTTGGTGGCTTATAAACAATAAACATCTGTTTTTTAACAGTTCTGGAGGCTGGAAAGTCCGAGATGAAGGCAGATTCACTGTCTGGTGAGGGTCTGCTTCCCCGTTTCTGGGCAGCACCGTCTCACAGTGTGCTCACGTGGTGAGGGGTGAGGGGTCTCTCTGGGTCCTCTTTTTATAAGGCCACTAATCGCATTCATGAGGGATCTGCCCTCATGACCTAATCACCTCCCAAAGGCCCCACCTCCCAGTACCATCATATTGGGAGGTAGGATTCCAACATATGAATTTTGGGAGAACACAAACATTCAGACCACAGCACCTTCATTTGTGTGAAATGAAACAAACTTCCTGATAGGAAGAGAGAGGAGCATCTTATTTAAATGGATAAATTATTCAGTGTTTTAGCAATATCCCAGATATTTTAAACCAAAGTAGTGTCATTACCTATACTTTTAGAATGCCTGCCTGCCTAGTCATCCACCCATTCCTTTATTCCTTCTGTTCTCCCCTCCCTCCCTC
>NW_012108820.1:853896-947265 GCF_000951045.1 Mandrillus leucophaeus
CTCCCTCCCTCCCTCCCTCCCTCCCTCCCTTCCTTCCTTCACTCGTTCCTTCCTTCCCTCCTTCTTTCAATACATATTTACTGCAGGAGGCTTTGTCTTAGCCCCCATGGTGCAGTCAGTCAAGTTATGGTCTGTGTCCTGGGGAAGATCAGAACTGCAGTAGAATTAAGCCTGGGTGCAGTGGGAGCACCCAACCCAGACCAAGGAGTCAGGGAGCCTCCTGCAAGGTGAACCTTGGGCTGAGTTTTGAGGGATGAAGGGAATCGCTCCATAAAGGAGGGAGAGAGAAGCAAGGCCTCCTAGGCAGAGGGAACAGCATGTGCAAAAGCCCAGAGGCACGAGTCCGCATGCTGCCTGTTACACACATCCAGTGGAGCGTGTGCGAGGAGAGGCGGTGTGGGACCAGGACAGACAATACATTATCTGGGGCCATTTTTGCTCAGTGAAATGTTACCCAGTACATCACTGAGGAGCCATGAGACCATTTCTCTCTTCACTTATGTATCAAACAGTCATTGACTTCCAACTGTGTGTCCACATTGCTTTAGGATCTTTATATATTTTATTTCATCAGTCTCCAGAATATCAAAAGAGCCCCCGTCAAAAGGATTCTTATCCCTATTTCATAGCTGAAAAGAATGAGGTTTAAATAATCTGAGTGACTTGCTTGAAACCCCTCAGCTACTAAGGAATAGATTTGGGATTGGAACTCTAGTCTGTCTCTAAAGCTCATTATATCAGTTAGGATTGGCTTTAACTACAGGTGACAGAATATATATAACCTCAAAGGCCTAAGTGAGGCAGAAGCTTTTTCCTCTCTCATGTAGGAAGTCGGGGGTCAAGTGGCTTCGTGAAATTTTCAGGGACCAGACCCCTTCTACTCTGTGGTTCTGCCATCCCCAGCCTGTGCGTTCCTCCTCACGGCCCAATGTGACTGCTCAGACTCCAGACAACATGCTCTCATTCCAGCCAACAGGAAGGGAGGCGTGTCAAGGAAAGACTCACCTCTTCCCTTAACAGACAATTCCCAGAAGCTGCCCATGACACTTGCATTTGCAACTTTTTAGTCAGAAATTAATCATGTGTCATATCTAGCTGCAAAGGAAGCAGGCAAATGTGGTCTTTGTTCATTTCTTTTCCACTATTCTAGGGTTTTGTGTTCTAGTAACTGCTAAGACCCAGAAAGTATCTCCTTTGCTCTTTCTATGCAATGCTGACTTACTTCATCAAAATTCAGTGCCAAGAAGGGGAAAGAGTGCTAAAGCATACATTCAGGCAGGGCACGATGTGTAGGATGTTTCAGATGTAGGTGGCATCTAGAGGAACAGTGGTCGCAGCCCAGAAGCATACCAAGCCCTGTGGCTTCCTTGCAAAGCCAAGAGGGTGTCCTAACTTTCCTAGAAATACTGTACTTAGATGCTCCTCCTTTTAAACTGATAGTGGTCTGCAGTTACCCATATAGAACTTATCATTTTCTATTACATGGTTGGTTTGCTTGTTTGTGACCCTACTAGATAGTGAATGCCACAAAAGCGCATCTTTCAGCTCTGAAGCCTTAGCATCTGGCACAGTGTTTGACCTACCATTGGTGCTCAATCTGAGTGTCTCCAGTGACTGAATCACTGTGTGGAGGCAGTGTTCAGTGTCCCTGGGTGTCCCACTGAGAATCATACCCTTTCATGCAGAAGCACGTGCTCCTCCTCAGCTCTGGGCTGGAAGGAGGAGGCTGGGTCTCTCCGGGCACAGCCCACAGTGTTGCAGGGCCAACAAGAGCCCATTTGATGGCCCATAGCCTCACCATGCAGCTCACAACACCGCATGGCCCTTCCCTGCTACCATCCTGTCTGGAACCTCAGAGTGCCCAGGGGTACACACAGCTCTCCCAGGCTTGGCTCCACGGTCACAGAGGTGATCTTGGGGGCAGCCTGAGCCCAGTGTGTAAATGCTACTCCTTTTCCGCTTTCTGTTCCATCTCTGACCCTAGGCACTTGTTGAAGCCATACCTCTGGGTGTTTTGGTTTGTACATTTATTCCAAAAATATGTGTTAAATATCGTGTGCATGGTATTGTCTAGTGGTCATGGTGAAGTTTGGCACCGTCAGCCCACCCCGGGAATGTGACATGTCTCCACTGGAGCATGACTTAGAAGGGACTGGTGCTGAGCTTGGTTGCACAGCCAGCGTCTTTCTTCATGGCCCCTACACTGGCCCCGGGTGTTGACTTACCACCACGCAATGCCCTGGTGTGTTGGACACTAGGCATCACCTCATATTCTCCATTTCACTGTCATTACTGCTTAAAGGCAGACACCCTGGGATATATGAGAAAACCAACACCTTACTTCCCAACACAGACACGTAACACAACCAGCTCTGTTGAAGCTGCCTTCTACATACGTTCATGAAATTACAGATCTTGGGGCTTGAAAGGACCTTAGAGTTTTCTTAATGTTTAACCCCTTCGGTTCTCAAATTCTCTTCTCTGCTAAACCATGAGCCAGCATGTGCTTTAATGCATTCAGGTAAAAAGAACTCAATACCTTAGAGAGCAGCCCATTTCAAGGTTGGAAAGCTCTGACCTTAGATATTTCTTTCTCCCCTATGAGCTGAAATTAGTCTTATTGACGTTCTACCCTCTAGCCCAATTTCTATACTTTTCAGCCACTGTATTAGTTATTCGTTGCTCCATAATAAATTATCAAAAACTTAGTAGCTTAAAACAATACACTTTTTCTTTTTCTTTCTTTTTTTTTTTTTTTTTGAGACAGTCTTTCACTCTTGTTGCCCAGGCTAGAGTATAATGGTGCAATCTCAGCTCACTGTAACCTCCACCTCCCGGGTTCAAGCAATTCTTCTGCCTTAGCCTCCCAAGTAGCTGGGATTACAGGCATGTGCTACCACGCCCAGCTAATTTTTTGTATTTAGTAGAGATGAGATTTCACCATGTTGGTCAGGCTGGTCTCGAACTCCTGACCTCAAGTGATCCAACTGCCTCGTGTCTCACTGTGTTTGTAAATGAGGAATCCAGGCATGGCCTAGCTGGGTCCTCAGAGGGGAGACCCTCAGCTGGGTCTCACCAGGTTGGGGGCCTCATTTGAAAGCTTGCCTGGGGAAGGATCTGCTTCCAAGCTCACGTGACTGTTGCCAGGATTCGGTTCCTTGCAGGTTGTTGGACTAACAGTCTCAATTCCTTGTTGGCTGTTGGCCATAGGCTGCCCTTAGTTCCTTGCCATGTAGGCTTCATTATAGGACAACTAACAGTATGGCAGCCAGCTTCATCAGAGCCAGCAAGGGAGCGAGTCTGCTGCCAAGACAAACTATGATCTCATGTAATGTCATCACAGAAGTGACATCTTCTCAACGTTGAGGTATTCTATTGGCTCCAAGAAAGTTACTCAGAGCATGAGAATAATATAGGCCATGAACACCAGGAGGCAGGGATCACTGGGTTCATCTAACGGTCTGCCTGTATAGCCGCCCAGAAAAAATCTCTCTCTCCTACAGAATGATCCTGCTAATATTTGAAAATAATTCTCATGACTTACATGTCTTTTTGTCTCAGTTTACACCCAAGTGAGTATCCTCACAATCCTTGTCCTTTGAACTTGGTTTGCTGTTTAACTCAAAATGAGACCCCTAAACAGAGACTAGTGTTTCGTCAGGAACTGACCAGGGCGGAGGGGGACTTCCTGGAAGCATGAACACTGAGGAACCCACAGCTGCTTCTGCTAATTAGGGCTTGATTTAAAAAATAAAAGGTCCAGGAGCCCAGGTCTCTCACTGGAGAAGGGCTTTGGTGTCTGCACTGAATTTCAATTAACTATCCTATTAACGTTTTGGAGTTCCAGAGATCTTTGAGTATTACGCATTTTTGAATGTGAAATTTATATGAAGATTTCCTCCTCCTTCTATACCCCTTTCCCCAGCAATCTAGTAATTTCTATAAACAGATTTGGGTCTTTTTTCTCTCTAGAGTATTAACAAATAGAATAACTTTTCATGAAAACAGACTATGAAGCAGTGAGCAGAATTCAGTGGGATAAGCTGGGTTTTTTGTGAATCGGATTTGGAGTTCCAGGGAATTTGCACAATGTATTTATTTCCAAGCCCACTCCTTTCTGGAGTACCCTTTGCCCCTCAGTACCTTTGGCCAACCTGAAGTTGAACCAAGGGGACATGCTTGCTCACAATCTTCAAATTCTTGCCATGTCTGGCTATACTTGGAGTAGTTCAACAAGGAATTTCGGTAACTAAGGCAAGTTCCTAGAAGGGTATCCTAAAACTAAGGATTGAAGGGTGCATCCACGACTTCACCCCAAAGCAAGAACACACCAGTGAGCAAGAAACGCCACGGGCAGCGGCACCTGGTGATAATCAGATGAGTGTTTGGAACAGGGATGCCACAGAATAAATTCTCAGCAAATATGATCATCATCATGATTAATATTTCCAAATTTGGGATGTATAATAACAAGAGGCTAAGAAGGCTGCTTTTAACATTCTTCATCGTCATGTCCGTCAGTGCACTTCCATTGTCTTAGAATGAATTAAGTTTTAAAATGACAAGTTGAGCAGTAAGACACCTCTCTATTCAGTCCGGGCATCCTGGCTCACGCCTGTAATCCCAACACTTTGGGAGGCCGAGGTGGGCAGATCACTTGAGGCCAGGAGTTCAAGACCAGCCTGGCCAATGTGGTGAAACCACATCTCTACTAAAAATACAAAAATTAGCCAGGCATTTTGGCATGCGCCTGCAGTCCCAGCTACTCCGGAGGCCGACGCAGGAGAATTGGTTGAATCCGGGAGGCGGAGGCTGCAGGGAGCAGAGATCACGCCACTGCACTCCAGCCTGGGCGACGGAGCAAGATTCCGTCCAAAAACAACAACAAAAACACCTCTCTATTCAGACTTTCGGCCAGTTTCCCCGCCAAATTAAATACAAGTTGTCTCATTGTCGTTTGATTTGAAAAGGAATATTCAGGATTCCAGGGAAAAGAAGGAAAGCTTCTAATGAAGTAGGGCTTTTGGGGAACATGGAGAGAAAACGTAGATTTCACAAGCCCCAAGTATCCCCGACCCCTTCACTCTGACCACAGAGTTTTTTCTGCAGGTGTACTGCTAAGATTCAAAATGGGGTACACTTCCTGGTGGGTAGGACTGCGGAGTGTCACACCAATGGGGACTCATGTCTTTGGCCAGCCACTTACTAGTTATGATTATAGGCGAGTTATTTAACCTTTATAAGCTTAAGTTTCCCAGTTTGTAAAATGGGGTGAACAATAGAACCTATCTCCTACAGTTATCTTGAGAATTGAGAGGAAGGTCTGTGTTGCATGGAACATGGTGCACTCTCAATAACAACCATCATCATCATCATCCTCTTTAGAGAAAGAAACTGGCAGCAGAAGCAAGCCCAGCAGCTGGGTAACAGACTTCTGGGCTCGGCTCAACAGGCACACCCCAGTTATTACCCCCCAAGATTTTGGCAGCCGCGCTTATGTGCTAATAATGATGTTACGTCCAAGAAAGGAATTATCCATGCCCAGATGGTAAGGAGAATTTTTGAAAGCCAGAAAGACAGTGGACATTTCATGAATTGTCCTTTATCCTCCAGGGTGGCTTCCGCACGTATCTGCAGCTAGAGTATTTGGAGCGAGCTAATGCTTTGGCCCGACAGAAAGAGGTTTCCTCCGTGCTGCCTGCTGGGCTGCGGAGGCTGTCATATGGGGGTCCCGTGCTGCGCATTCTCTCTATGCCTGACGACACCTTAATCATGATCAGAGAAGATGGAGCTATTTATTTCTGGTCCCTGCAGCTGAAGTTGAAAAGAAGAAAGCGGGTCTTTGTATGTGATTTTCATTTGATAAGGATGCTGAGTGCTACAGTTTGATTTTATTTGCTATTTTAAACTGCTTCTTAAGTGGTGTGATTACATAAATTGTGTCCTTGAATATAATATATTCATGCTGGATTTTGCTAGTCTGTAGAATGCAAATAATATATGATCTCTCTATGTAGTGCAAGATAAAGCTTCATTTTGCTTCTAAAATCAGATGGAATGATGAATTACATGTGATTCCATCATGTGATTTATTGTATGTCTTAATGAATGACAAATAGAAAAGAATCTTCCCTTCCTCCCCCCATTAACGGTTATATCAGTTTAGGTAGCTATGTTAGGGCTTCTCTTCGGAGAACTTACTGAATGACAGAATCAAAAATTCAAAAGACAAAAAGCACAGGGGACATATGCTTAGGAATGACAATGCCTGACCCATTCCAGGATATGTTCTATTTTTAAAGCCATTCTTTTATTATCTTAACAAATATTTGAGCCTCTGTCACAGACCAGGCATTGTGCTGGCTGCTGGGAATACAGAAACCCAGTCTCTGCCCTCAGGAAATGTATAATCTATCCCAGATATTATAGCTGCCCCAAAGCCCTTGGGATGCAGAATATGCCCTCGCTAGAGAGAGAGAGAATAAAGTTGACTCTCCAAATCTATGAAACAATTTTTTTCCACTTGAAGGAGAAAATAAAGAAAATTATATTCTGTTAAACATGCATCCTACAGGCAAGAATGGCTTGAGACAACCGAAAATGTCTGATCATTAAAAAGGCATATGCTCGTTCATTTCCACCCTTCAACCCTTTAGGACAAGGCCATCAGCCAGAACCCCAGGTGGATGACAGATGTCATCAGCATGCTATACTGCAATAAACTGATCACTGGGACCAGATGAGTGACGCTGCTCTTCAACCCAGAAATGAACAATTGGCCAAGAGTGGTGGCTCACGCCTGTAATCCCAGCACTTTGGGAAGCCGAGGTAGGCAAATCGTTTGAGCTCAGGAGTTTCAGACTAGCCTGGGCAACATAGTGAAACCCCGTACCTACCAAAAATACAAAAAAATTACTCAACGTGGTGGTGCACACCTGTGGTCCCAGCTACCTGGAGGTTGGGGGCTGAGGCAGGAGAATTGCTTGAACCCAGGAGGCAGAGGTTGCAGTGAGGCGAGACTGCGCCACTGCACTCCAGCCTGGGAGACACAGCGAGACTCCTCAAATAAAAAGTAAAATAAAAAAAAGAGAAGTGAACAATCACTGTGTTATGGAATCCATTTTCATGTATGAATTCACATAAACAGATACATGTTTGTGGTATGAAGATAAAGTTAGGAGACCCTTTTCAGAAAACATTAAAACTCATGTGTCAGTCGAAGCTACCATGCCAGGTTATCACTTCGGCCTAGTGCAGTGACGTTGCCATTGCCCCCAACACAGACCGAGGTTTTCTTTTGGGGAATACTTCTGGGGCCAAGGTACGGGCCAGATTAGAAAAACATTAGCCTTGGTACTTTTTAATACACCTTATTTTACATTCAACATAGTTTTCCTATTTTATTAGCCACAAAATTTTGTCTGTAGTGCTCTGAACTGATCCAAAACATAAAATCCTCAGTAGAAAGATGATCACACTCACGGCTGAAGCACCTCAGAAGAGTGAGTCTCAGGCTGGGAATGGAGGCCCCGAGGTTTTAATCAATGGCAACATCACGGAAATGAATAGGCAGGGTCCTGGGCGCTGCTTGACTCTTCTCAGTAACAGGCCAGGTCAAAGGCGGTGTGGCTTGGTGGGAAGAAAATTTGGAAAATGTCAAATCAACGTTGAAGCAAAAGCAATTTCTAGGCCATTGATCACTGCCCACAAAAAAATAATAATAATCTTTTTTAAAGAGCAATTTCAACATCGTAGGAGGATGAATTATGAGTGAGCGGGTCCAGGCTGAAAAAATGAGGCCGTTTAGTGCTGGAGTCTGGGGGGGCTTGTCTATGAGAAAGGAGAGTGATTGAGGTTCTCACAGCACTGCCCACCAGGACACCCCTGGGGCTCCTTGGAAGCTCAGCTTCTTGCAAGGGTTTTCTCCTCTCCACCTTGTCTCTTCCAGAAGTCACCAGTTCCCTAGGATTTAACCACTTGAATGAAAAGTTAAATACAACCTCAAACCATCTAGGCTATTAAATATAATTAATGTTAGTGTTACATATCATAGGTATACATTTATTAATATATTTAAATCATTAACATGTATTTATCAAAATATAAATATCATTAACATAATAAATATTAACTATTCTAAAAGCAACAAATTTAGATTTATACATTCAGTCCAGTTTGATTTTTTAAAGTACATTCAATGACTTGATCATGTGTTTTAAGCATACAGAAGTCCGGAGATTGGAGCAGGAGCTGATAGAGGCTCTCTGAACTGACAAACCAGAAGTCGAGGCAGAGCATATGCCATTGGGAGGCAGGGAACCACTTTTGAACTGCAGGACAGGTAGAAAGAAAGTGAAAAAAGCCACTTAGCACTGAGGCAAAGGCAAGGCCTGTGGACTTGAGAGTGCCTGTGTGAACAAGTCAAAGCAGTGAGTTGTTTTTCTCACACCCACAAAATTATTCTTTTCATCAGCTCCAAGATAGACAAGCTATCATAGGAGGGAAGGGGTCTGCGCTGCAGCTTAGGAAGAGGGGAATTAGGGAGGCACCAAGTGAACCTTTAGTGTAGAGAAAGAGGCCTTACACCCTCCGCTTTGCAGAGCTTACCCTTTTCATATTATCAACATCAAACAGCAGCTCACATCCTGAGCACGCCGCAAACCCCAGATACTGGACTGATCCCTTTCTCCCACATCATCTCATTTAATCCTCACCTCTCTCCTATAAGGCAGGGACTGTTATGATCCCATTTCACAGATGAGGGCACTGAGTGCTTAGCTGGGATCTGAATACCCCTCTGCTGGAAGCCAGAGCTCAGGTGGTTGAAATTTGTGTTAGCCTCCTGGTGGAAAAGGACCCGCCCTGTGGGCAGATTTAGAACCAGGCCAAAGAAATATTCCCAAATGGGGAGAGCTGGGAAGGAGGCCTCAAGCTCCACCCTGCTAGGCCATTGTTGGGTGCCTCTGTTTTGTGGGATTTGTGGAATATAAAGTATTTCTACAGAGGTGAAGTGGGAAGCTTGAAGTCTACTCCAAGTGTGCTTGATTTGTAAACAGGCACCGTGAAATCCAGCTGTAGGAGCTCTCTAATGTCAGCTTGGTGGCCTGGAAGCTGTGCCTATGGTGCTGGACTGCTGGCAAGGAAAGTTGTCTGCAGGGCCAGCAGGCTTGGCTGTAGACGGCTGCCCCTGGACATTAGAACCTGGCCTCCGCTCTCCTGAGGCAGCTGTGTTCAATCAGTAAATGTCAGGGTTCCAGGCAGCCTGTCACAACCACGGCACAGCTCCCTCTTTGTGCCCAGCAAAGAGGGAGCTTCCTGCGTCCAGCAAGGACACGGAAACCAGGGAGGTGAAATTATTTTTAGAGTCATGCGGTTACAAATTAATTTCTGTTTTAAATGAGACTGGATTCATTTCCTGAAATTCAACCGTGATCACATTACTCTGCTTCTTAATAGTTACCAGTTCTTTCTCCAACACAGCAACGTCCAAACCCTTCTGAGGCACCCACATCCCTTCTGCCTTCCCAGCCTTTGCCTTGCTGTGCCTTGAGGCTGGGGAAGCATTAACCTAACTGAACAGGGAACCCTCAATGCGTCAAACACTGTCGCCTCCATACTGTTCCCTGTGCTGCCCCTTACCCCAGCCATCCGTCCAACGACATTTGTTGAGCACTCACTATGCCCTGATGGTGTTGAACACGGAGATGCACAAGTGAATAAGACCTGGTTCCTAACGAGCCATAAGTCTCATAGAGCAGGTGATCCTGCTACACTCCTACCACTCTTTCCAGCTCACACGTCATTGTGAAGATTGCCTAGAATGTCCATCATAAGCAGAAGTGAGTGTCGTCAGGAGATTCCTCAGCCTTGAGCTGCGGCCACCAGTGTGCAGGTCCTTAGTCATTTGTGGGTGACACCAGGTCCTTATGATTTGCTGTCTACTCTCTGGTACCTACATATCAACTGGTGCGTGGTAGGTGCTCAGGGAACGTTTGTGGATTCACCAAGTCAGAAATTCTTCTTTAACTGGACGAAGAGAAGGTCCAGGCTCATTTTGCCTTTCTCTTCCGCCTCCTCCTCCTCCTTCTCCGGATGAGATAGAAATCTCTTTCAGCTGCTCAACAATTGCAGCGAAATAGGTCTCTCATTCATCTCTCTCCTATCAATCATTTCTTATATTGAGAAATATAGAAAAAAGTTAATGGATTTAGAAGGAAATGATTGAAAAGCAAAACTGTCACTGAGTGGGTTCTTGCAGAGCCCAGGAGACACAAGCCAGGTTCAGCTGCCCTGCCCTGCCCTGCCCTGGAGCACCTTTCACATAAGACAAGGAGGCCCTCTCCCCTCTGGCTTGCAGCTCCTGCCCTATGGGACCCCGCGTTCCTCCCCAGCCCATCCAAAACCCCGATTCCTATCCAGAGGGCAGTGCCCACTCGCACCCCATGACAAAGGTTGGAGGTGGTGCTGCAGCTTCCCCATGTCCTGACGGGGCCCAGGCTCCCAGCCCCTCTGCACTTTGCATCTACCCTGTAACCACCCTCTCATACGACCCCAGCATCCAGCATCAGGGCATCTGGGCTCCTCCTAGTGCAGCCCCGGGCTCTGGGGAGGGCAGGACAGAGTGGTGGACTCATGCAGGCTCCAAAGCCTGAGGGGTCTGGTTCCCTTCTCAGCCTTCTTACTCATCTCTGGGGACCTGAGCAAGTCATGTCTTCATTCTCAACCTCAGGTGTCTCACTTGCAAAACAGAGCTTATACAACTGGCCTCCCCAAGCTGTGGTTGAGATGAAATGCATGCTGTAGATAAGGCCCCTAACACAGCACCCAATAGCAGGAACTCCACATGCAGGACACCCTTCCTTTTCTAATCCTAGTGTGCTGCAAATGGCAGGAACCATGCTTGATGGCCCCCAGGGCTTCTGTCCCCACATCTGGCCCTCAAAGCCAGCGAGACCCATCGCCTTCCAATCTTCTCCTGACTTGGGAGTGCCAGCTGCTCCAGGCTCACTCAGATCCTGTCTCACTCAGCTTTTTCCAGTCTCAGGGCCTTGGCACATGCTGTGCCTCTGTCTGAGACATTATGCCAGCCTTTCCTTTCAGATCTTGATTGAAACCTCCCCTCCTCTGACCATCCTTTCCTAAATGCCTCATCTAACTATATCCCCATGACCCTGTTCCTTTCCTTATTGTGTGTAGCATAGGCCATGAGTATAGATGGTGAATTGTCTATTGGAGGTCCTGTTCACTACACAATGGGGGCAGGAACCACGTCTGCTTTCTTCCCCACTATAAGCCTAGACAGTGCATGGCACATAATAGCTGTTCAGTATTTTCTTAAATAACTGAACAAGCAAAGGCTTAGACTATGAAGTCAAAGCTCACTTGGAGTCCCGGGAAATTGTCCGAATGCTTTGTGCCTCAGCTTCCTTGTCTGTGAAACTGGTAGAATAAAAACAGCACTCACCTCCTGCATGGTTGGGAGGCGTTCTTGTGATAGTCACTCCCTGGCATGCAAAAGGGGCTTTACACATGCTGGTTTTCATTATCATCACGATTACATGGACTCCTGACCAGGTGGGGCTGGATGGACAGCATTCCAAATTCATACGGGTCTAGGGATGCCGTGGACCCAAGCAGTCATGAGGACCCTATTCTGCCCCCTCGACTCCTGGGGCTTGGAGCTCTGTGTGTGCCCTTTTGCTGTGGATTGAGCACACAGGATGCCTAACCTGGAGGTGTGCACAATTTGGTGAATGTGTTTGTCTGCTGGAGCTACAGGGCACCAGAGACTGGGCGGCTTAAACAACAGACACTTGTTTTCCCGCAGTTCTGGAGGCTGGGCATTCGAGACCAAGGTGCCCACCCATTCTGTTTCCAGCAAGGGCACTCTTCCCGGCTCGTCGATGGCCGCTTTCTCACTGCATGCTCATGTGGCCCTTCCTCAGCGAGTGAGGGCAGAGAGAGAAGAGGAGGAAAGAGAGGGAGGAGAAAGAAAGAGTGCTCCTTGGTGTCTCCTGTAAGAACACAAATCCTACATGAGGGCCACTTCCTCATGACCTCATCAACTCCAAGGCAATGTCTCCAAAGACCGTCGCACGGGGCCTTAGGCCTTCAACACGTGGATTTGTTGGGGGAGGCCAAGGCATTCAGGCCCAACCCTGCATGTTTACCGACTTAGGTGGTGCACTCCAACCACACCACCCTCCCTTCCCGAGGGCCTCGTCTGGATTGGAGCCAATAGTACTGTCTACACACTGGTCTCCTCAGCCAATGGCACTGTCTGCTGATGATGTCATTCTCTGACAGCCCCTCATCTGCGGCCTGGCGTCTGTCAGAGGGCTGTCCCGGGAAGCTAGGAGTGAGGCTCAGGGTGCTTCTCTGCTCCTGTGAAGTGGAGACTAAATCTGTCACTCTCTCTCTTTCTTTCCTTCCTTCCTTTCTCTTTCTTTCTTTTTTCTCTTTCTTTTTCTTTCTTTCTTGTTAAGCTTGTAGACACACCCAATAGAATATCAGTTTGAAACAGCACTTACAACCCATTATAACTCCCACAGACTGGGCACATATATGTGCAGGAAGGGGCTGGGGGGGTTTGTCCCTATGTCACCCTAAAACCTCACTGAAGTGTGACTGGCTCATTCCTTACCGATTTCTGGCTAAGCAACCAAAGCATAAGCTTTGTGTTTTATCTCCATTTCATCGCGCCATCCCCTCTCACACCCAGGTCTAAACACTTAGAGCAATATTAGAACCAACATGGTATTTATCATAATACCCTGGGAGAGCTGAGTTCTGGTGAGAACCATGATCGCTAGTTTCAGGGGCTGAAGGCTCCAGGGAGCACTAATCATGGTGTCTGAGTGCATTTGTGGGAGCACATTGTAAGCTAATTACCACGTGTGGCGCTCACTCTATCATTACCTTTAATATATGATTTCAGATACAATACAACTCCTATTTTGTTGCTTTCACAGCACTGCAGACTCCAAGGCATGCCTCAGCCTTAAAAATTTTAGATAAAAAATAAAGCAAAAAGGCAAGAGAACTGTTTTTGATAAGTGATAAATGTACCTACCTAATAGAGCTCTTGAATCATAAGAAGGCATTCAACAACTATGTTTTGACTAAACAAATAAATACGTTAATAAATAAGTAATTTTTTATCCCAGCCTGACCTACTGCTAATTTGTCTGCTAACCAGGGCAAGACATTGCCCTCGTTGAATATAAAATAAACTAACAACAACAGAAAAAAAGTTTACTTTCCTAGGGGACATGACATCAACCTAATCCAGGGCATTTGTTGCAATAAAAACTTAAAATTTTAGAGCATTTTCTTAAAAAACATATCAGTGAGAGACCAAATAGACACTGGCTTCACTTCTTGTTTTTTTTTTTTTTTTTTTGAGACGGAGTCTCGCTCTGTCGCCCAGGCTGGAGTGCGGTGGCGCGATCTCAGCTCACTGCAAGCTCCGCCTTCCGGGTTCCGCCATTCTTCTGCCTCAGCCTCCCGAGTAGCTGGGACTACAGGCGCCCGCCACCTCACCTGGCTAATTTTTTTGTATTTTTTTAGTAGAGACGGGGTTTCACCGTGTTCACCAGGATGGTCTCGATCTCCTGACCTCGTGATCCACCCATCTCGGCCTCCCAAAGTGCTGGGATTACAGGCTTGAGCCACCGTGCCCGGCCGGCTTCACTTCTAAATTAGAGACATTCCTCTTCTGTTCTGTGTCAAAAGAATGCTTGTATCTTGAGTCCTACTTGGCTATGAAATGGGCTCTAAAATAGATTTTAAAACACTGCTTCCTCAGGATGTCCACCTCAGGGAGGCAGACAAGCCAACCCACCCTGGCATGTGGGGACTGGGAGCTGGGTAGAGATTTGCAGTGGGTGTGAGGGGACCCAGAGAGGGGGAACATCCCTTCAGATTGGGAGAGCGACAGGGGCTGTCAGCAAAGCCCTCCCAGGGCAGTCACGGTAGGGTTGGAGGACAATAGGCAGGCTGAGGGACAGAAAGGACATTTGAATCCATAGGAGCCAAATGAGCATGGTGGGTAGCAGTGGGCATAGGGTTGGAAGGGGGCTGGTAGGCATTGAATTATTTGGAAAAGCTGACTTATTTTGGAGTGAAGGGCCCCTTTGAATGAAAGAAGCAGGAGAGGATCAGGAAAGACAGTCAGGATTTGCTAATGAAAGGTCATTTATGCCCCTGCCAAGGACTTTGTTTTGCAACCTAAACACTGTGCACATTCTAAGTAGATGTCAAAGGACACTCACGCTGGTGGGGATAGGGGGATGGATTAGACAGCAGACAGACAGACTGATGGGGAGAGTACTGCAGACATTCAGGGACCTGAGCTTCCTCATCTGCAAAATGAGGGGTTTCTTTTGAGGACTCAATGAACGGACAAACGTAAAAGCCAGTTAGCTAGTGACTGGCATATAGTAAGTGCTCAGTAAATAGTAACAATTGTTATTATTGTTATGATCCACATAAGAAATGCTGAAGGAGCCAAAAAAAGGTTGAAACAGCAGCTGGGGTAGGGAAGGAAACAATTCCGGAACTTTTCAGGAGGTCCAGTCAGCTGGATTGGTTACTGGCTAGAGGTGCAGGGCTGAGGGCCGAGGGACCAGAGGTCACTCCAGATCTGGGTGGCCAATGAGGCCATTCAGTTTTGTTCAGTTTAAGTGAGATGAGCATTAAGATCCCTTCCATTTGCTCTTCTACCCCTCATCCTCTCTCCAACACCATACCCACCACAGTAGCAGAGAAAGGGCCAGGAGAGAGGACAGGACCCCGAAAACCGCCCTACTCCCCACCCCTTACCCCTTAGCCTACCTGGGGATGTCCTCAGCTGTCTGCCTTTGCCTTTTCGTTGGCCCTTCCTGAAGTGTTGTAGACCTCAGTTCCACTTAGCAAACATTCATTAAGCACGCCGTGCGCACCAGACCTCACCGAGGTCAAAGGCTGAGTGAGGAGTGGAGATTAGAGCAGTGAAGAGAGGGCATGCGTACAGCTGGGGGACACATGCAAGCCCGCGATGGGGCTGCTTTAAACTCCGGTGGGCCCTTGAGACCCCCAGGCAGTCAGCGACCACTCCTGAGTGTGCTCATGCCAAGTCTGTAATTCCGCTCTTCCTCCTCTCTTCCCAAATCCCCAGCAGTCCGGCTTGCATCTTCCTCCCAGCTGTTGGCCTTGTTTCCCACCTCACTGGGAACATCAAAACCATCCAGCAGGAACTTCCACTGGCTTCCACTCCCCCACCCCTCTCTGTGCCTACCAACACCCAGACCACGGACTCCGGTTGGCTACACCAGATGGCCTTTCCACGTTGCATTCACAGCAAATCTCTCCACTCCATCTCAGATCCCAGCGTCTCCCGCCCACTCAAGGAGAGCCCTCTTGCAAATCTCCCTTCACTTTCCATCCTTTCCACTCTCCACTGCCTCATTTCCATTAGGTAATTAAAATACTGTTGTTTCTTCCTTATAGAACGAACAAACAAAATTCTTCTCTATCTCCCTTTTATCGGCCAGCCAATGTCCCATTTCCTTGCAGCACAACTTCTTAAAAGGAACAGAATCATCCACACGCCATCTCCCCTGTCTACTCCCACCAAGCTCCCTCGCCAGCTCTTCTCGGGGCCACCAACGACACCATGCTGAAGGTCTGCTGTCAGTTAGCTGAGCTCCTCTGATGAAAGCCATCATTTGATCTAGCTGATCCTTGCTGGTTCCTCTCCTTCTCCCTGACCTCTTATCCTTCAAGTGTCTTGGCTTCTATCCTGGTTCTCTTCTCCATCTACTCTCATTCCCTCTGGTGATCTCCAGATACCACCGGTATGCAGGTGGTTCCCAAGGCTGTATCTCTAGCGCAGATCTTTCTCCCAGGTTCCAGCCTCATATCCAACTCTCTTCTCACGGTCTCTGCTTTGAAGTCTGCCAGACATGTCCAAGCCCGCAGCAGGGACTGTGGATGGAGATCCCTTCCGGCCTGTACTCTGCCCCCGACCATGCTCCTCAAGGTGCTCCTCTTCCAGCCCACTGGGCCGCTCACCTCTCCCCGCACAGGCGAGCAGCTCCCCAGTCAGGAGCGCGGTCACAGCCCATGCAGCATCCACTTCTGACCATGAAAATCCTACCGGTCCCCAAGATCTGACTCAGATGTCACTGTCTTTATGGAGCCTTTGCCGGTCCTCCGATCTGGAATTAATTCCTTCCTCTTCTGGGCCTCCAGAGTGCTTTCTTTCTATCTCTATTCTAGACATTAGCACATCTAGAGTCAGCAACGTTCATTCACTCAACAAATACTGTATGGGGACCACTGAGAGCAGACGCTCTTCTGGGTGCAGGGAAACCTTCGATGTACAAAAGAAATAAGATGTTCTGCTCTCAAGGAGGGATCATTTGAGTAGAGGGAGAGCGACAATAAATATTATATATATATATAAAGATATTATTATATAATGTCATATATTATCATAAAGATATAAATTATATAGTAGGTTAGAAACATTTTGAAAATTATATTAGGTTGGTGCAAAAGTAATTGCAGTTTTACTTTTGCACCAACCTAATAGATATAAATTATATAGTATGTTATAAAAATATTATCAAGATGTAAATTAAATTACTATAAAGATATACATTATATAGTATGTTAGAAAGTGATAAAAGCAAACAAAAAGGAAAAGTAAGCCCAAGGATGCACTTGTGTGACCATCGGTGGGAAGGGCTGGGCTGTCGGGGGCAGTATTAAGGGAGGTGGCTAAGTCAATGAGAATGTGTGATTCGAACTCAGACCGTAAGGAAGCAAGAGGGTGAGCCAGGGGACCACGGGGATACCTGGGGAGAGCAGCCCGGAGAGAGGAACAGCTGGAGCAAAGGCTGGAGTGGGAGCTGCCCTCACCTTGCACACAGGGCCTCCTGACATTCATGCCCCGGTCCTTTCCCACATGCCACGACACCACCCCTGCCCTGCCTTACTACCCGCTGCCTCTCACAGTGACTCCTAAAAGGCAAGTCCTTCCCCCTCTTTTGAGCCGTCTTTATATCAAAGGCGGTAGATGCCACTTGTCTCGCCTTGCCTTTTGGAACAGTGTCTTGCAGTGGTTCTGCTTGAACTGCCCCTCCTCTGCCTCAGGTGCCATCCTTGGCCTTCCTGTGAACCACATTCTCCCAGTATTAAGTATGGCCTTTCATTTTCATGGCTTCGGCCGTGACTTAAGCCCACTTCTTGATGCCACTGGAGTCTACCTCTTTTAGAGAAGTCCATGGTTCCACCCTGAGTCAGGCTGGGGGATCCCTCCCTTGCTGTGTGAGCAATCGCAGAGCAGAGATCTCCACTGAAGGCCCCTGCCTGCCTTCTGCCCTCTAAACACCAGGGGCATGTCCACAAGGATGTCCCACAGGCCTTTCCAACGTGGAATGCCAAAACATAACTGTGCTCCCTGCAAATCCTTCAGTCTTTCCAGCGTTTTCTAGCTCCATGAGTTGGATCAGCTTCCATTTCATCATTCAAGTTGGGAACCTCGGAATTCTCTGTGGGTGCCTCCTCTCCCGAACTTCCACTTCCAATCACTGACCTCCTCTTGCGGCTTTTGTCCCCTCATTTCTGTACTCCCAGCCCCAGTGTGCATTCCCATCATTTTACACACATCCTGGCTGATTAGTTCACTGCCCCCTGTCTCTCCTCTTTGCAACTAAGCCCACATACTCTGGGCAGATCTGATTATGCTTTGCTCAACAACCCTCAACAGATCATGATGGAATCCTGCTCCTATCCCAGTGCATGAAGGCCTTTCTGGACACGGATGACCTGCACTTCCTCCCAGCTTCCTTGAGTTGCAAAAGGGATGGTGTCACCGTTGTTTTCTGGTTTTCATCCAAGTTGATATGAAGACATTGGCTGGCTCTCTCAAGATGTGGCAATCACCATGATGCCCCAAATGAGCTTTCTAACAAACGAGAGGAATCTCAGCTGCCCTTCACTGACTTAGCACAATCAATTGAGTTCAAGTCAAGCACACACTAAGTAAAAATGGCCTACGTTCTTTCCTTAGCTGGGTTATGAGTTGAGAGCATTGAGGGGCCATTTACTTTATTTGGAAGGCTGATGTCTGAAAGAGAAGAATCTAACATCAATAACTAGAGACCCTTCAGGGTGATCTATAATCTGACTGATCCTTCCCTTTTTCATACCTAAAAAGAAATACCAATTTGCCCCTTGTAGACAGTGTTCATCCATCCCTATGTCTGCCACCTTACATAACTGGGAGTCAATGATTCTCTCCATTTTGAAGGGAAAACCGAGAGATTTGTTCTGTGCTTTATCCTACTGCATTCCAGAGAGAGAGAGAGAGAAAAAAAAATGGTTCTTTTAAAAAATCAAAAGCAGTTCCAATACGGAGATGGTAAGATCATTAGAATTTGGAATACCAAGATCTGTCAGAAATGGACTCACTTATCATAAATGCTTTGAAATTGAGGAAAGTTCAAAGAAACAAAATCTGGAGCCAATCCAAACATCGCTGGGCCTCTCCAATTCCCTGGCTCCCTGGTTCCTTCCAGCGTCCATATGCGAACATGCCCCGCGTCTGGAGCTCTGTCCTAAGCTCTGTGGAAAATGTCAGGTTATTAGATGTGACAAAATGCTCTTGTGGCTCACCCAGCTGCAGCTAGTTCGGTAAAACTTCCTTTTGCTTCCCATGACTCCCAAATGAGATGGTGTCCTTTGCTCCCTTCATCCATATTCCGACACATACATTAGCTAGAGATGAGAAATTCCTGAAGAAAGAAGGAAACAATAAGTTTTAAACTGGGCCTCTTCGCATCTTAAAAAGAAATCAAAGATAGCCTCTTTGCAAAGCTCCGTCTTTTCAGACTGCGACCCCCAAGTGTATTGCTGTTGCTGCAGCACACTGGAACGTTTCCGATGCCGCTAATTCCCAGGATCTGGTCTCCTGCCAGAGCTGCAGAGTGATATGAATAATTTCTGGGCTCCCTTCCTCAGGGAGGATGCGTTTCTGGGATTTTTTCTTGGCAGACGTGCCATCGGAGTCTATCTTAGAGAAGTCAGCGGTTTTGCGCTTTGAAGCCAGATCGGAGACTCCTTTCGGGGTGAGCAGCAGCGGGGCAGAGATCTCCACTGAAGGGCAACTCTTTCCATTTTCAGCAGCCTTGTTGTGAGAAAAATATGCCAGTATCCAGGGGCAAAGATTCCTAAAAGATACACCAGGGATGCAACCGCTGTGCGTTGTGCCTGATTTTAATGTAACGTAGCAAGCGTGAATCTCAGTCTCTAACTTCAGATATGCAAAAAATAGAACTTGCTTTACTTTCCTAAACTCAAGTTCACTTTTATTTTGAGCTCCCACCACCTACCGTAATATCAGTCATTTCGGGGGTTCCCTCACCAATGTTGTGCAATGGTTCTGGGATCCCATGATGGAAGGAATCTTATCTTCATTCCGAGCCACACAGGGACTTTGGGCCCTATGGCTGTCTCTGAGCCAAGACTCTGCACAAGGCTGCCCCTGGCACTGTCTGCCTCAAGCCCACACAGCCACTCCTCCTTGGGGACTCACTGCCCCCAGCAGCCCTTTTGGGAAGCTGAGACTGGACACCCACTGCCCTCTCTTCCTCCCTGTTTCTTGTGGCTCCTCTCCTAGTGGTTACCTTCCCCCAACCTAGGGGGGCTTTGTTTTAGTTCTGGGGAAAATCTTCCTCCCTCGTGCTTTTTTCACACCACTCTGTCCCTGCCGTGTGGCTCACTGGAGTGTCACCTTCTGAAAGAGACCTTTTCTCACCACCACTACGCAGAACACTCTCCACACTACCCAGCCCGGGCCTAGAGCTCCTTATAGCCCATACCCTGCTTTATTTATCTCTATGGCACTCTCCATCACCCGACACACAATCTATTTATTTGGTAATTTATTTATGATGTGCCTCCCCTCATCAGAATGTAAGTGACATGATAATAAGGGCTTTATCTCCTATATCCCAAAGGCCTTCAACAATGCTGGGCACGTAGTGTCGATTCAGTAAATATTTGCAGAATGAAGGAACGAATGGATTTGGGGGCGTGTCTGGCTGTGCCAGGCACTGTGCTAGACACCAACATTCATCCAACTGGGAGTGAGCGAGTGAGGCTGCAGCCCTGAGCTTGGCTGCGTGGTGACTGGAACTCAGAAGTCCAGGAGGCCACAGAAGTGAGTGCATGTAGTTGATGTATTAGTCTGTTCTCACGCTGCTAATAAAGACATACATGATACCAGGTAATTTATTTTTAAAAATGGGATTTAATGAACTCACAGTTCCACGTGACTGGGGAGGCCTCACCATCATGGTGGAAAGCCAAAGGCACATCTTACATGGCGGCAGATGAGAGAGAATGAAAACCAAGCAAAAGGGGAAACCACTTATGAAATTGTCAGATCTGGTGAGACTTATTCACTTCCATGAGAACAGTATGGGGAAAACTGCCCCCTGTGATTAAATTATCTCCCACAACTCCCTCCCACAATACGTGCGAATTATGGGAGCTACAATTCAAGATGAGACTTGGATGGAGACACAGCCAAACCGTATCAGTTGGGGAGGGAGTAGTGGGAGTACTGGGTCCAAGAGAGGGAGCCCTGTGGCCTCCAGGACCAGCTGTGATAGTGGCTGAGGCTGATCATGGCATGTGGCTTGGATGTTGAGCAGCCAAAGGTGAATGACTGTTGCCCTGAGGAATCCGGGCCTTGGGTTTCGTGGTGACTTAGGAAGCAAGGTCTCATCTGAGAATGGGAACCGGGGAACAGGTGTTGGAGACTTGCAGAGAAAGGAGGAAGTAAAATGGTCTGGGAAAGTGGGAGAGGACAGATGGCTGCCAGAAAACATTGAGAACCTATTTGTGATTTGTGGTCATGAATTTGAAGTCAGACCACTCAGCACAGTTCTGCGGTTTGTCTCCAGCCACATTTTCACGTGAATTCGGGCCTGAGGTAGGTGGAAAGTCAGAATTAAGCAGGGGTGATGTTTTGCCAAACGAGAGCAAAAAAAGAGAGAAAGCAAGGGAGTTGAGGGTGGACACGAGGAAGTGGCTATAATCAGTCATGGGGTTTCAGCCAAGTAAGAAGGAAAATGAGGCAGGAGAGGGCCAGGGATAGCGAGCATGTGTGAGGACCAGGGGGCTGAAAGTTCCAGTGCTGGAGCCGGAGTGTGGAGGATATTAGAGGTAGAATTATTGGAGGAAATATTGGAGGTAAAATGTTCGAAATGGAGATTCTGGAGGGGTTCCCGTTACACTATTGACAAAAACTACAAGTGTGACCATGGCTGTGAGTGGCAGGAGTTGGGTGGGAGACAAGACCACTGGGAGATGTAAAGGGAAAGACATGAGAAACCAGTAAACTGGAAGGATTATCTACAATGGCTTTTAAAATCACCAAGAGTTATGAACAGAGTAGTGTTGAGGAGAAGGATGGTGTGCAAAAAGCTCAACTCTCTGTTTAAAATCTGTAAAAATGTGAGATATAGAGAAAAAATTTTGGTCCTAACAAGTCTTTTTGATAGCTCATCAGAGAGCCTCAAGTATTTGTCTTCCTGAAGAACACATATTTGTTTGTTTGTTTTTGTAACCTACTCAACTGTCCAGACCTTCTTAGCTAATAATGTCAATATCCCACATGGACTGAATTGGTCTTTGCTGGGAAAAAGTTGTCAAATCTTTGCAGATGAATATGGCTTTATGATGAAACTTCTTGGCCTCAGGGAACTTGACTTTTTACGATCTTTCCCACTTCCTCTGTGTTTGAAGAAGAAATTGACTGGCAGATTATTAAATACACTCAGAAATAACCTTAATAACAACCTTTCTAAAAACATGAAAGGAAGTCCAAATACATGGAAAGTATCTATGTTCCTGGATGAGTACATTGGATATTGGGAAGATATCCCAAAATTAAATGCCAAATTCAATGAAATTTTCATCAAAATCTCTATGAGATTGCTTTGGAGCTTATTAAGTTGAGTCTAAAGTTCATCTGAAAAGGTAAATATGCAATAACGGCCAAGAAAATGTTGAAAAAGAATGAGAGAGAGGTGGAGTGCAGTGGCTCACACCTGTAATCCCAGCATCTTGGGAAGCTGGGGTGGGAGAATCCTTTGAGCCCAGGAGTTCAAGACCAGCATGGGCAACATAGAGAGACCCCATCTCCACTAAAAAAATTTTTTTTAAAAATAGCCGTGTGTGATAGCATGCACCTGTGGTCCCAGCTACTATGGAGAGTGAGATGGGAGGATCGCTCAAGACCAGGGGTGCAAGGGTGCAGTGAGCTGTGATGGCATCACTGCACTCCAGCCTGGGCAACAGAGGAGTGTCTAAAAAAAATTGCTTTAAATTGAAGAAGGACTTGAACTGTAGATAGTAAACCATGCTGTTAAGTTACAGTCAACAAAAGCAGTGAAATACTGGGGCAAAGAAGAGACAAGCAGGTCAGTGACAGACCTGTTTACATGGAAAAAAATATTTGACAAAACTGACATTTCAAATTAGGGGCGGAACAGTCTAACAAATAACTGCTGGTTATTTATTTAGGGAACAGTTAAGTCCCTATACAATAGTACATATCAAAATAAATTCCAGCTAGATTAAAGATCTCAATATTTTACAACTATATAGAGGAGAATATATAGGAGAATATCTTCATAACAACATGGGTGATGAAAGTCCTTTGCAAAAGCAGAACTCTAAAGCCAGAAGTCAGGGCAGAATTGACTCCAACAAAACTTGAGGAATATTTCTGTACAGCAAAAGATTAAAGTGTCAGAACTTCTAGGACAGGTAAAACGTATTTATTTATGTTTTTGCTTATTAATAACAACATTGTCTAAAAAAGGATTTGGGAATACTTCCAGAAATTTATATAGAATAGAATAAAAGATTATATTTATACACACATTTACGAATGGAGGTATGGAGATATATATATACACACACACACACACACATATGAAAATAAAGTCAATGAATAAAATATATTTCATAATACCCTAAACAATTTTTAGAGATGAAAAACACATTTCCTTTTGAGCTCCCATAACCCCAGAAAAAAGAAGGAAACAACATCCAATGTAGGCCTCAGAGTGTCTGTGAGAGAATAATAACTCATGTGTTTAAAAGACATGCAGATTTCTCATACTGACACAAGAAAGAAATATTTCTAGAGGATTCCTCTGTCTTTGGAAATAAAAATACAACAAATAAGTCCCATATAAACGGACGAATTAAGCGTTAAATTTAATGTAGCTACACAACATCACACAACGTCAAAGCCTTACCATGGCAATGTTAATTTCCAGAAGTTGGCACGGCCTCCACCTCTTGCATCCGTTCAGCCCCTTCCCTGGTTTTTGACAAGAGGTTCAACCGTACCGTCACAAATCATTCTGTGATTTTCATAGACATCAGTGAAGGTTTGTGGGGTCACTGGAAAAGGTCACACCACTTGTTTCTGGCCATCTCATTCTCCACTCCTCCCACTCCTTCTTCTCTTTCCTGGCCTCCTTCTCGCCTCCGCCTGCCATCGTCTCCACCCTCCTGCCAGACCCACCCATACTTCAGACTTCCTCCATTGCTGCTTGCCTACCCTGGTCCTGGCACCAGCCGGTGGCACCCAAACTCAAAGTGCCTACCCAAAGCAAAGGGTCACAGCAATTCCTCATGCAAACCAGCCTCTCTCTGAGAGAAATGTCCTCACTCTCCACCTCATATGCTGGGTTTAGGGTACCAACAGCCCTGTCCCTCCTCTCCGATGTGAGAGATCTGTGGCCATGTCTGGGAGGTCCCTACAACTCCTTCCAGGCCTCCCAGTGTAACTTAGAGCCTCCTGCACAGAGGCCTCAACAGCAGAAGCAGCTCCTTGCAGCCATCTCTCAGCTCCCACTCTGGTTTTATAAATAAGTTTCTTATTTTAATTATAAATCTGCACAGTGGAAGTAGACGATTAAATGAAGAGAATCTGAAATCACTCCTGATCCGGGCAAAGTAAACAAGTGTCTATTTCCAAGACTGTTCTACAAATAGAACACGGGCCTGACACAGAGGACATGTGTCGGATTCCCCACCACACACACACACCACACTCACACACACACACACACACACACATACACACACACGAGTCTGTCATTCTTAATGTCTGAAGATGGGTTTTGTTTTTGCATTCCTTGCTTTAGTTCCGTGGATCCTGACAAGTACCTGATTCTCTATGGCGATGGCCAGGTAGGCGTGGAGGGTGGAAGGAGAGTGGAAGGCGCTGAGTCAGGGGCCAGAAGACCATCTGCCATCCTTTCAGGGAGAAGTGAGGGGGAGGGACGAGGACAGGAGCATCTGTGTCTCAAGCGGAGGCAGAACGAAAAGAGAAGCGGAAAAGGAAATGCGGCGTTGGTGAGCAAGCCATGCCGAGGGAGCAGGTGTGAGTGCTGGTTTGTCTGCCCTTGTGCTCTTTTTAGTGCTTTCTGTTCAGTCCTCACGACATCCCCACGAGGTGGTTATGACCATGCCATTTGTGACAATGGGGAAACGGAGGCTCATAGCAGCTATGCAATTTGCCCAAGGTTATGCCCCTAGGAGATGGCAGAGCTGGGATTTGAACCCAAGCAGGTCTACATAGCCTGTGCACCTGCCACAAGGCTTCACTGACCCTCGAGGAAATGAAAGAGATATATGTTCCAGGTGACTATGCGAAGAAATGGGTCTAGGAACACAGAGTCACTCTAAAATCACTGAAGTCAGAGTGCCGGGGGAAATGGCACATCTGATTTCCTTCCCGTTTGCAGGGGAGATTCTTGTTAATCAGGGCCAGGAGGAAGAAACCTTTTCTCTGTATTTTGCTTCAGAATTAAAAATAAGTCTTGCCAATCAAGGTGGCTCATGCCTGTACACACAGAGTTTTGGGAGTCTGAGGCAGGAGGATTGCGTGAGGCCAGGAGTTCAAGACCAGCCTGGGCAACCTAGCAAGACTCTGCCTCCACAAAAAATAAAAAATAGAAAATTAGCTAGGCATGGTGGCATGCACCTGTAATACTAGCTACTCAGAAGACTGAGGTGGGAGGATCGCTTAAGCTCAGGAGTTTGAGGCTGTGGTGAGCTATGATTGCTCCGTTGCACTCTAGCCTGGGTGCCAGAGGGAGACCTTGTCTCAAAAAATAAATAAATAGGCTTAAATGCAAATTCCCTTGGGAGGTAGTGGTACAAACACGGTGGAAGGTGAATGACGGATATCCTAGAAGAACAGGTTTGTACTGGACAAAGACAGGAGGGCACCAGATTCTTGAATCAAGGCAGGGATAGAAGAAGAATGAGAAAGGAACACACAGACATTGAAATCCAGCTGGTCCCAGTTCCTAATTTTGCTCAGGTGTTGCCTTTCTCTCTACAGCTCCCACGTGGTGGAAGCGGGGATGATCTGGGAACTGCCCAGCTCCAGGGATCATCCACACAGCCTGCGGCTCGGATGGTGCCCCTGGATGTGTGCTGCGCCGCTTCCAGGCCTGGGACTCCCCCAAATGGACCCCCTCACAAGGACAGGATGAGCAGGGGAAGCCCGCCTTGGTCACTCGTGCCCGGTAGTTGCCAGCCCCAGCAACTGCGTAAACGGGGCTCCCTGGCTCTACCCCTCTCCCCGGCTGCCCTTCTGGGTGCAGCCTATCCTGGTCACTGCCCTCCGCCAGGCAACAGGACGCGGGTATGTACAGCAGCACCACCTGTTCCCTATGCAAATTTATTGGTAGAAATGAACTTTTTTCATTTTTCAGTTTTTCAAATAATCATTTCACTTCATCCTTCTGGCATACTATGTTAGTAGCAATAACTGGCTACTCCCTACACCTGCCTTGGTGGCAGCGCAGCTCGCTTGTGTAAAAGGCCTGCACACTTCAGGTGGATGTAGAACAAGCCCGCCCGCTGGAGGCGCGATCATTCACTGCCCCCTAGTGGACCAGAGGTGCATGAGCCAGGATCCGTGCTTCCGCTTTGATGTGGGTTCTGAGCAAATCAGGGCTGCATTTTATTTCAGGAAGTTTTCGGCCTCTGCTGCTTTAATCTTTGCTGCTAGTGTCTACGGTTCTTAATTAACAGCCCTGAAATGGAATAAAATGTCAATCAAGGGTGACTCTGTGTAAAGCTATGTTTAAATGTTAAAAAGTCGTGACATTTTCAAACAGTATTTCAGGCCTCATTTGATGCTCATTTTAAAAATCAAATTTTCATTAGATTATAAAAAGGCTTAACGTGAACGTCGCATTAAGGAGCTCATGTTGGCATCTAGCATAACCTCAGGTTTTGTGTAAGAGAAAAAACAAGTTTATTTATAAAGCAGAAGCACTGACTCTGCCTGCCTTGTCACCTAATCGCCTTTTGGTTTTCAAGGTTTTCACAATTTGCACGCTTCTTAATTGCCATGTATCCTGGCAATCAGGAGCCCAGTCATACTCAGCATAAGGAAAGCCACCTCTGCAATAGCTGACAACGGCCAGGGGAACTTGGTTTGTCACCACATGCCACAAAGGTGCGTGACTGTCCTTGGGGCAGCTTTAGATTTGTCATACCTGGCCCTAGATCATGCAGTTGAAGATCTTTCGATAATATTCATCTGCATTACATTCGACATACTAAGAGAACTGTTTCTGTAGAAGGTTAAAACACTGACTTTTCTACCCTTCCTGAGCTGTTTCCTCATTGCCAGGACTTGAATGAATTTGGAACTGTTCCAGTGCTCAGTGACTTCACTGTTCTCACCTTGTGGCATAACTTAGATAGTTGGGCAACTCCCCTACCCTTGCCTGGACTCTTGCTGTCAAAGCCCTCCACTGATAAAGTCTAGGCCGATCACACCCTAAAGCATTTCTCATATGTATGGATTTGTTTCTTATCTATACCTGAAGAATGGCGCTGGTGAGGTACCACCTTTGGGAGAATTGAGAACATCATCTCTGAGATAATTCTCTGTGCTTTGTGGCTCAAATGAGTAGAACAGTTCCAAAGGGAGTGACATCTGCGTGAGATCAGTGGGGGGACATGCTGTATCCTCCCGGGGACAGCCTTGTTCATTTAATTCGTTCATTTCAGGCTGACTGTGGAGTAGACCCAGCCCTGATGATAGCAAACTTCGGGAGCTGTTGGTGAGAAGGCTTCGGTGTGTCCACACAGAGCAGAACTGAAATTTTTCCACCCCGTGCAGATCAAACACTGCAGCAAGTGAAGTGTTTCAGAGTCCTTCCTAAGCAAACTGTAGTTTTCCCCAGAATGTCACAGGAAGTGCTGCTGGTGATTCATCAGGTTAAAATGCTCCTCATGAGTCAGAAGTAAAGGGAAGCTGCTGCTCTGTGTGGAGGGCGAAGAATCGTGGCTGGCCCTGAGGGTTTCAGGGGTGGGGCGGGGCAGAGCTGCTTACTAACCGATTAGAACGTTCCAGTAACAACACTCGAATGGCTGCTGGAAAACACAGTGAAACCCTTGCCTATGGAAACCTTTTAATAAAAGAATAAAAATAAAATAGGCTTGGAGATACAACTTGCCAGAGGGAACCAACCAGTAGAGCTGCCTTTCCCGTAAGTCCCTGTCCTGTTGCAGCCCAGCCAAACCTCTGGCTGCCTATTTTATTAGAGTCAGGCCAAAGGCCCATCAGGTGCCTCCAGTTTACCTGACTTGGTTTAAATCAGTCAGTTGAACTGGGGCTGAGTGGTCATCTGGTCTACCCACTAGCCTCTACAGCCACTAACTTCAGGATATCATCTCTAACAAAGTCCTCAATCCAAGACTGAATTGAATGCTAGGAGTAGGGAAAAGGGAAGGCACAGTAGGGTCATGGCTGAAAGCTAAGCATACATTTGTATCTACTTAGGGAATTTTTAAATCAACTAGAAAAATCAAGATAAAACACATGTGAAATGATTTTAAAGTGCACATTTAAAAAAAGGGACATAAAACACAACCAGTATTGCTGCTTTCTACTCTGATACTGCTCTTAGCCCCCTAAGGTCAGCCACCCATCTCTTCGGGTCGGTGTGTGAAGTGACACAGTAGGAAGATGGGCACAGAGAGAGCCCCTGGTCCAGGCCGGCCGTCATTCAGCTGAGAAGACGGCATTCCTGGAGGCTGCACGCACACCATGCCGCCGCACCCTCTCCAGCTGATCTGTGGCCAAGCTGCCTCACAGGCAATACTGAGCATGTTTTATATAAGGGTTTCAAAGCTGCTGCCGCTGCTGCCACTGCTGCAGTGGCTGTAACCTGGCCTTCAATGTCTCTGTCTAGACAGATGCATGATTGAATAAAGGATTCATCCAAGCCCTATGTCACCCTGGCCATCTGGAAAGTCGCCAACCACTCATTTAGCAAATTGCTATGTTTAAATGCAGCTGCTGTGTCTCAATGTTTATGCTACCAAGACAGATCGCATGATTCCTCTTCTTTCATTTATCTACACCGCTCCTCTTAATCTGCCTAGGAACTTAAAAGGCTGTTAATGCATGACAAGGCACTTGACCCGCGTGATTTCCAAGCCAAGGGGCAGCATCCGTCTTGCACTGGGTCGTGCTTTCCTCAAAAGCAAGGGCACCTTGCCTGTACTCCCGTCTTAATGAAGGCTGCCTTTATTAAGAATCCCATTAAGCTCCACAGTGCCCAGCCATCTGACACTGTAAATATGACCCTTTAGAAATGCATCCAGGGGCCCTGCGCAGGCAGCTGGCCTGGTAGCGAGCACTAGCCCTGGCAGTCGGGAGGGAACCTCAGACCTCAGCTGTCTGTAGAAGGAAGGGCATTGTTTGATGGGCTGATGCTTCTCTCCTTTTGGAAAGATGAATTACAATCTTTGGCAGATAATGTCAACAAAACCCCTGAGATGATTTAAATAAGAGTTGGAAGCAAAATGATTTCAGAATAGCAATGAGCTCTTGGGCGTTTTACCTTGGTTTTCTTATTTTTAAGGAGGAAAAGGAAGGAGACAGCCAAGATTAGGCAGTTTGTCACCTGGATATCACTGGTCACTTTGGCGTGGTGCTGATTATTATCTGTTATTTATCAGATTAAGTAATTTTGGTGACCACTGCTTACATAAATTGCCTACCTCTTTTGGGGGTCACAATATTATTAAGTCTGGAAGTCAGAAGTCAAAATCAGTGAGTGTTTATCAAATGAATATCGTGTTCTCAGTCCTTAGCTAGGCCCATTGGAAAAGCAACAAAACAGCACAATAAATGATCTGTGCCATTAAATCCTATTGGGAGACAAAAAGAAACAAATACAAGAGAATCTAGCACAGTGAGGAGTGAGGATGTGGTCTTCAGAACCAAATCCCAGACGCAATTCTGAGATGTTCACCTTGTGAGCCTCAGTTTCCTCACTGGCGAGAACAGGTGGACATATCTCTCTCCAAGTTATTTTCAGGAGTGATTGAAACAGTCTTTACAACGGTAAGAACCCAGCGGATTCTATTAGCGGTAGTCAGAGGGTATGGGATCTTGACTGTAAACGCTAGAGGAATTCAGAAAAAATAAAGAACATTTTGGACTGAGTGAGCAAGACCATCTTTGTGGGTCAGCTTGATCCTGAAGGAAACAAACTCTGGGGAGAGAAAGTGCATCTGAAAAATGGAACAACTTGAGCAAGACACAGAGACAGCAGGCAGAAAAGAGGTGGGGCCACTGGGTGGACAAAAGGAAAGAGCTCTCGGCCGGGCGCGGTGGCTCAAGCCTATAATCCCAGCACTTTGGGAGGCTGAGACGGGAGGATCACGAGGTCAGGAGATCGAGACCATCCTGGCTAACAAAATTACAAAAAAAAAACTAGCTGGGCGAGGTGGCGGGGGCCTGTAGTCCCAGCTACTCGGGAGACTGAGGCAGGAGAATGGCGTGAACCCGGGAGGCGGAGCTTGCAGTGAGCCGAGATCTGGCCACTGCACTCCAGCCTGGGTGACAAAGCAAGACTCCGTCTCAAAAAAAAAAAAAAAAAAAAGGAAAGAGCTCTCATTTTCGTGTGTGGGGGTGGAAACGTTGAACGAATGACAGGCCCCATGGATGGAAGGCTTTGAAAGTCAAGCTGAAGGGCCCTGATCTAATCTAACTGATAACAGGGCTCCATTGTGATTTGGTTAGCAGGAAAGCTGCAGAGTGATAGCCATGGTATCAGTGAACAGGGTGGTTCCCTGGAGAAATGCGGGCTGGGAGATGGGTTCAAAAGCTTCATACTATTCCAGGCTGACAGATGAGGGGTCAGTGGAGTGGCCGTGGGGTGGATGGAACTGAATAAAGCTGGCATTTCCTTCCATGTTCAACAGACCTGGTGACTCCATAAACACTGGGTAGGAGACAGAAGGAAAAGGAAAGAGAAAATGGTTTTACAGAGCACCTTTTCCATGCCAGACACTAGGCTAGATACATTCCAATCATTCTTATCGAGCTCCAAGCGTAGGATCCCAATCCCAGCATACCAAGAGAATGGAAGGCGCTGCAAGCAAATGGAGCTGCTCAGCTTCCCGGCTGGCCAAGCTAAGGCCCAAGGTTTGATGCTGAGTATGTTGAGAGTGAGGTGGCTTTAGAACAGCCAAGTTCCGGCAAGTGCAAGCATCCTGTTGGAAGCCACAAATCCCGGTTTGGGATTCAGGGAGAGATGTAGTCATGAATATCATTGGCTTAGGGAAGACAACTCAGCAGTAAGACTCGAAGAGCACTGGAGGGAGGAAGTGTTGCGGTAACAGAGAGGAAAGGAGCCAGCAGAAGCCAAGGGAGAAGGGATGTCTGGAGGGAAGAGGTGATTAGCAGCTGAACATTCAGGGAACCTGAGGAAGAAGAGAGACTGAGAAAACCCCATGTGATTTATTTATTAGAAATGGAACCAGTGGTGAGAAAAATGTCAGTGGAGGATCAGGGAGAGAAGCCAGATTGCTGGGCTCTAATGAGGGAGTGTGAAGTGAGAAAATGACACGTTAGCTAAGGAAGAGAGACATGGAGGGAAGGGAACAGTATATGGTGACTTTTTGAAATTAAATGAACTTCTAAATGGCGCTATAATGGCATGAAAAAGTGACAGAACCCAATGATGCTGATGCAATTCCCATTAATAGTTATGCACTGGAAAAATCTTACATAAGACACTTGACACAGAATTTTTGGTATATGTCATACTGAGGTTAAAAAAAATAAAAACCCAGCAGGCTGAGATTTTATTTGTACCCAGACTGAGATAGTTTGGTGGGAAAATGATATGACCTACTGTGAATTCAACTAACACCATAGCTTGTTCCAGCACTGATGGACCTGAGCTCAAAGACCACACGATGTTTAGCAAGCCCAGCTCTGCTACTCATGACTTCTGTTCCCTTGGGCACATCATTCAACCTCTTTCTGCCTCAGTCTCCTCACCTCTAAAATGGAAATAATAAAATTGCTGACTCCATAGGATTATTGTGAGGATTTAAGGAAATAACACATGCAAAGCATTTAGCTAGTTCAGAGCCAGTGCCTGGCACTTATTCAGGGATATAGTCTCCAGTCACATTGATACCAAAAAAATACTAAGCTAGCTCCTACCAACAAATTAGCAGAATTTATTTCAAACAGGAGACAGCAAGTTTTGCAAGTATACACACCTTGATATTATACTAGTGTTTCCCTCCATATTAAATGCTGTTCCAAGTGCAGATTGCTGCAAGAAACGTGCCGGAGTGACCAAGATCCTCCAAGAGCACAGCCGCATGCATCAGGGACCTCCCCAGGGCCCTGGGTCCTGGCATTTGGGCAGTGCAATCTGGCCAAGCTCACGTCCACTCAAGGTTATGGCAGCTCCAGTGTCTCTTGAATGTGAAAGCCCATCTGTTTGGGGAGAAACAGAGAAGCCTGGAAAACTCGCCACTTCCTTTTACACAGAAAAATATTGCTTGTTGTTTCTACTGAGAGAGGACAAGATTTTAGTGTGTGGGAAGTAAATGGAATATGTTGTGTTTTTACTTCTGCAAGAAATTTATTTTTCTTTTCTTTTTTAAATTGTGTTGCAGGGATGTGTGACCGTTCTGCTTCTGGCACCTGTAAGTGAACTATCAAGGTAAATATTGAAGTTTAAATGTAGTTTCAAAAGAAGAGGAATAGCACTTTTTTAAAGCAAGGACATAATCACTTTATGTAACTGTTGCCATGGGGTAAAGGAATAAACTAGCAAAGGTTCTCAAGATGGTTTAGAATTGGGATTTGCTTTTTCTTCACCTTTCTAATTTTCTCGGATTGTAACATCACATTCGCTCCCCTTGGTGTGTCCATCTCCCAGCTTCGCTCCGCTGTTCTTCTGTCATGGTGCAATACCATTGTGGACCTCCAGAGTTGGTGCATTGAGTACAACAGAGCATTCTACCCGGTTCAGGGGATAGAGGAATGAAACCTAAACTAGTCATAGCAAATGTCAGGATGAACATTTCAGCTAAACAGAAAGTGTTGAGAGAATCGGATATACCATATTAGTATTAATCAGTCTGTATTAGGGCAGGCAAGCTGCTATAATGAATAACTCCCAAGTTCAGTGACTTCTCACAGTAGAAATTTACTTTCTGCTCATATAACAGCTCCTTGCATGTGTTTGGTGGGTGATTCGGGGGCCCAGGCTCCCCTCTAGGGCTTTGGGTCCTCTGCAGCGGGCAGCATTCTGGGGAAGAGACGGAGTGGGTGGTCCTGCAGGGTGATTTTACGTGCTATGCCTGCAGTGCTGTGCGTCACTTCTGCTCATACTCCAGAAGTCAGTCACATGGCCACCCTAATTGCCACAGAAGCTGGGGAAGCTGAACAGCACAGAAAGGGAGATGGGTTCAGTGAACAATTTACCAGTCTTTGCCACATACCCTAAAAAATAAAATATCAAGGAAACAACACACTGTATGTCCCCTGGGAATTTTTGCTTATGGTGTGAAAGCCGCTTTGTCATCAGAGAATTCTCGTATTCTCTTTTCCTACTGCCTCTCCCTTTTGTTTTCTTTCTTTCCCTTTTTTTTTTTTTTTTTCTTCAGACAGGGTCTAGCTCTGTCACCCAGACTGGAATGTGGAGTGCAGCAGCACCATCATAGCTCACTACAGCCTTGAACTCCTGGGCTCAGCTTCTTGAGTAGCTGGGACTACAGGTACATGACACTGTGCCTGGTTAATTACTCTTTTTTTTTTTTTTTTTTTTTGGTAGAGACAGGGTCTCACTATGTTGCACAGACTGGTCTCAAACTCCTGGCCTCAAACAATCCTCCTGCCTTGGGCTCTCAGAGTGCTGTGATTACAGGCACGAGCCACTGCACCCGGTCCCTACCTTCTTTCCGCTCCTGTCTGCCTCAGCCCAGCCTGCTGAAGCTGCCTCCTCATGGGCCCTGGAGTGGGCTCTCTTCAGAACCTGCCTGTGCTTACCTTCCTCAGCATCTTGTCTTACAAACTCTGCAACGAGAATGTGTCCTTCCCTCCATGCCAGCTTTTCAAATTCCTCTTTGGTGCTCAGATCGAATCCCCTTGCTTTCGAAAAGCCTCCCGGATCACAGGACACAGTCTCCTTCTGTAATGCTCCTTCTCGGCACCTCCCAAGGCCTTTCTCAGTCACCCCCTCATGGTCAGGTTTTGTAGATGTGTCTCATCTTTCCAACAGATCTTACACTGCTGGAGAGAAGAGCACCTCGTATCTTGGAGACACTCAGCGCTTCGTTGCTGAGGGCGATGGGAGAGAGTGAGAGGACGTGCCTGGGAGCCCGAAGCTCCGCTTCCTGCCCAAAGGCTCCCCACAGCTTGGCTGTCACCACTCCTCACCTCTGCCTCCACGTCCTCCCTCATAATCCGAAGACACTAGTTCCTGCACCACCATTCCTCCCAGAGAGCCTTGAGATGCGAATGAGGTAATTCAGGTGTATCCAGAAGGAGAAGTGCCCCAGCTCACTCACCAGGAGGAGATGCGCAGGATGTCCTGAGGACAGGACTCAGGAGGCAAACCAGCACCTGCAGGGCGGAGCTGGGGGAGCAAAACCCTGCAGGAGCAAGCAGTAAAGAAGTGGCTCCCTGTGTGCTTCTTGGAAACTGGAGGCGGTTTTCCTGAAATGAATAGGAAACGGTAAGAAATAAACACCCTTGGCTTTTGGCTTTGAAGTTAGCAAAATGATACCCTTTTCAAACAAAAAGGCAAGACTGGCTAAAATCACTTTGTGATGGCAATTCAAGGGCGGCTTAAAATAGCATCTCGCTGCCCTCAAGGCAAGTGCAGCTGTACTGCTCAGGATCACGAGAAGCTCACTTGCTGGCCTCTTCACCAGCAGCTGCTTTTGCTTGGGACTCTGTGTGCACCCCTGGAATGAGCTAGCTGAGAGAAAATCCCGAGGGCCTTGGAGACCCCCTGAATGGAGGGGCCCGGGAGCACCCCATGCAGATAAGGCTGGTCTGGGATGCAGGAGTGTGGCCTCCTTCAGTTTCAGCTTCCCTGGGAGCAATGCAAGCTGCCTCCTGGAGATGCTGAAAGGATCTAATGGGTCATACCAAGCGCCAACGCTGTACATCAAATATAAGTACCGATTAACCCACGATGGTCTGTGGATGCGGAGACCCGGGGTTCTTCTAAATGGAACAATCATTGGTTTATTTTAAGTTTCTGGGTAAAATTTAAAGTGCGATCTTTGAAACGTCTCATTTCCCTTCAAGGGAGGGAATGCATCCCTTTGGAGAACAGTGGATTGAAATTCAAGTGCCTCTTGCTCTTTTACATCATCTGGAAGATGTCAGGAAAGGGCGTGACGCACTCCCTCCTCAGCCCCAACACATTTGTCCTGGAGGTGACAGGTGCATGGTTTACAGGCTGGGACACCCACGGGGATGTTTGCAGGTGCCCTGGGAATCGGCGTGAGAGCCACATAGCAAGTGACCGTACAGGCTGGGATCAGGAGTGACTCACCTCTGATTTCATCTCGGGAGGGAGCTGACACTCTTGCCAAGCTGTTGGCCAGTGGCCACTGATTTCAGCAGAGGCATCAACAGGTCGTCTACGGTGGCTGTGGGCCTTGGCCAGGAATGGGAGGGCCAGACACACGCTAGGACAGTGAAGCGCCAAGGCCAGGTTTGCCCCTGGTGGAATTCTTGTAGGCTTCTTGCTTTCATGGAGCTAAGTTCACAGACACAGCTACCCACAGGCAGAGCACACAGAAAAGCCACAGAAGTCACTCCCCAGGTACACAGACCACCTTCACAGGCACTTGCCCACAGGGCAGACCCACAGATAGCCAGAAACACCCCACAAAAATCCCCAAACCCAAATGCATAGACCCTCACAGATGCCCTACAGGCATCCCATGAATACCTGTACACTCACTTTATAGGAACTCTCTACTCACTCCAGAGACACCCTACAGATACCCCACAATCTCCCTCACCAACACAACTCACAAACCACACGCACCACCACATAGACACCCACAAGATCCCCACTGACACCCACACAGACACCTTCACAGGTACCCCCAAACATACCCCAAAACATCTCAAAGTACACCCAACACCCTGGCAGACAGCCCAACACATACTCCACAGATCCCTTTGCATCACTCACCCCAGCTCGTCTCCTCACATCACCCCACAAAACCCACCACAGAACAGATACCCCCTCCAAAGCAACCCACACACCTCCACCACACCCCACATACCCTCACAGTTCCAGGTACACAAACATGCACCTGTACACAAACTCAGACCCCATGTGCGCACATGGAGTCAACTATACAGATCCCCTGCGCACATACACACACAGCCAACCAAATAGATCCACTGTGCACATGCACACACACATCAGCCACGTAGATCCCCTGTGCATACACACATCATCACCCATACAGATCCCCTGCGCACATACACACAGCCAACCAGATAGATCTACTGTGCACATGCACACATACACACCCACACAGATCTCCTGCGCACATACACACAGCCAACCAGATAGATCTACTGTGCACATGCACACACACACATCCACACAGATCCCCTGTGCGCACACATCAGCCACACAGATCTGTGCACACACACACAGTCACCCACACAAATCCCTGTGCACACACACGCACAGACCCCCTATGTGCACATGCACAATCACCCATGCCAATCCACTGTGCACACATGCACATAGTCACCCACACAGAACCCCTGTGCACACACACACAGACCCCCCTACACACATACACAATCACCCCCCACACACACACAGAACCCCTGTGCACACACAGTCACCCACACAGACCCCCTGTTTACACACACAGTCACCCACACAGGTTCCTTGTGCACACACACACAGTCACCCACACAGACCCACTGTGCACATGCACACACCCCCGTATACACACACAGAGTCACCTAGACAGACCCCCTGTGCACACACACACAGTCACCCACACAGATCCCCTGTGCATACACACACACAGACCCCCATGCACACACACACAATCATCCACATAGACACTCTGTGCACACACATGCAGTCACCCATACAGATCCCTTGTGCACACACACACAGTCACCCACACAGACCCACTGTGCACACACACATAGTCACCCACACAGATCCCCTGTGCACACACACACACAGACCCCCATGCACACACACACAGTCACCCACACAGGTTCCTTGTGCACACACACAGTCACCCACACAGATCCCCTGGGCACACACACACACACAGACCCCTTGTACACACCCACACAGATCCCCTGTGCACACACACACTTGCCCACACAGATTTCCTTGCACATAGTCACCCACATAGACTCCCTGTGCACACACACACTCATGTACACACACAGTCACCCACACAGACCCCCTGTGCGTGCACACACACACAGACCCCCTGTGCACACACACACTGTGCACACACAGTCACCCACACAGACCCACTGTGCACACACACAGTCACCCACACAGACCCCTATGCACACACAGGCATTGACACTAGCCTGGCATACCAGTAGCCTCCACCCCTCACCTGGGAATTTCCTACCACCACCCACTCAGACATGCTCCTCTACAGAAACCCTCCTCGTACAGAGGTCTTAATGGAGACCCCACCAAAGCCCTTTCCTCTAAGACGCAGACCCGACACTCACTGGCCTGACAAACCCGGATGAAGACGCAGACACACAGACATCCTGCTCCATTCTACAATTCATCGTTTGAGGCAATCTTCTAGCTATAATCTGGAAAATCAAGACAAGCCATTTATTGCAAACAACTGGGATTGTGGTGCAATACTCTGGTCACAGGGTGACGGAACAAAAAGTGCTTAGGTAGGATCCGGTGATGCATCTCTCAGTGGCTCTCGCTGGTCCATAAGTCCGCGGGGGAACTGGGCGTCTCCTTGCTACGATTTTGAAGGAAGAGGAGTGCAGCTCAAAGACTGAAGCGCGATTTCTGGAGAATGTCAGGTCCATTTGTCCCCCAGTGGCCTTGTCACAGAACAATCTGCCGTGACCCCTGGAAGGCGGGGGTCCTCGTCCTGCGCTCAGAGACAGCTGTCCTTCTGATGATGGAGCAGAGCTGGGGCCCCTGCCTAGCTCTGCAGCTGGTTTTCCTTACAATCCAAAAGTTTCAAAACAAAAAAGACGTAATGCCTCCAAAAAATTCCTCAAGATTTTCTTAGAAAATAGGTGCTTCCAAAGCGGGCTATAGTATGGTGGGTGTTAGAAGGAGGAGGGGACAGACGTGGGAGATCAAAAAGAGAACCAGGAGGACGCAGAAAGGGATTAGAATGCAGGAAATAGCTCCGGCCAGCTGGTGGCCATCTGGGAGCCACGCAGAACGGGAAAAACCAAGTTGCTGAGTTTCTAGCAAGTGGGTACAGTTTGTCAGGAGAGAAGGTTACTGCTTGGAGAAACTACAGAGAAACCAGATTCTTGCCAGCTATTTTCTGTAAAAAAAAAAAAAAAATCTAGTGGTTTCCCTAAGAATCGGCTTGCTGTGAATTTGCTTCTGTCTGAGGTAAACTAGCTAAGGACATCATCATTTTAGGAAACGTTAGATAGCATCTGAGGGTATTGTGGGATAAGACTCCCCGGATGTCAGTGTGAAAACAGACAGTGGGTAAAGACACACGGTTTTTACCTTATACAGTGATTTTGTAAAGTCTCAAACAGGACCAGAAGGAAGGCCAATGACTCTAAGATAAGAAGCAAATTAATGTGGTTGGTTATTTTTGTTTTGGTAGATATTGAAGGCATATTATATGCGTTTGGCGGTGGCTGTCCAGGAAGAAAAGAAATAAATTGTAAAGTCAATATGCGCACTGTAATGTATAAAGACATTCTGCATCCACTCAGTTGTCCTGCAGAGAACCAAAGGACAGCGTGTGTGAAACAAACCTCATAATGTCTTTGCCATCCACCAAATAGCATCTCTTCTCTCTCCCCCAACTCTGTGAATGACTCCACCACTGCCCTGTGGTCCATGCCAGCTAGGTCATCCTAGCTGCTTATATCCCATATCCAGAGACAGTCGTGTGCTGCTAATCACGGAGATATGTTCTGAGAAATGCATCTTTAGGCAATTTCATCATTGTGCAAACATCATACAGCATACTCACATGAACCTAGATTGCATATGTATTTTTATTTATGTATATTTTTTATGGGAAACCAAGTGTCCCAGCACCATTGCTGAATATCAGTCATTTCCCCTACTTCATCTGCGACGCCATTATCAAATGCCATTTTTCACGTTTCTATATATGCTGCAAAATCTATGAGACCACTGTGGTACATGCTGTCCATCACTGACTGAAGTATCATTATGAGGCACAAGCCTGTACTTAGCCACCGAGTCCTGACAATTCTATCTCTTTAATAGCTCTAGCCCATGCCCTCCCCACCCTCCCCTCCCTCCTCACGGCAACTGCTTCATTCAATCTGTCAGCATCATCACAGCAACAAACTTCTAAATGGTCTCACCAGGCCCAACTTCAAATCCTTGCACATCACTCTTCATATTTTCACTGGGTGGTTTTTGTAAAAAGAGAAAACGAATCCAATCTCATGTTCATTCAGCAAACATTGATTGAGCGTCTGCATGTGTGAGGTTTTGTCCTAGGTGCTTGGGTGTCAGTGAACAAAACAGAGACCTCAACCTTCAGACTAGTGGAAGGAGAAAGACAATAAACATAAAGATATCATAATAATTTTGAAGGTGGTAAGTGCTGGGAAAAAATAAAGCAGGGTAAGGGATCAAGAATTCCTGGTGTGCACACATGTGTGTGGAGTTTTCGATAGGGCAGCCAGGCTAGGCCTCACTGAGAAGTTGACATATGACCAAAGGAGGTGAGGGACTGAGCCACCTGAGGATGTGTGGGAAGAGCACTCCTTGCAGACAGAAGAGTCAGAGATACGCCCTAAGGTAAGAACACACGTGAGGGCTTCAAGGAATAGCACATGGACTGGGGTGGCTGGGGCAGGATAGGTGTGGGTTGAGAGTGGAGGGAATGAGATCAGGGAGCTGTGAAGGGGTCAGGTGATATTGGACCTTATGGCGGGCGGTGCCATTGCAGAGTTTTAAGCTGTATACAACTTGCTGTGACTTCTCTATTGGATGATGGCTCTAATGATGCTGCTCTCTCAGACCAGAGGGTAGCAGAGAAGATTGTGAGAGGTGCTGATGTCTCTCTCCCACTCAAAAACCTAAACTCTTCAGTGTGACCCACAAAACCTTTCAGGATTGAGGCTCTGCTTACTTTTCCTGGTTCATCTCTGATGATGCCTTCACATCCCCGTGGCCCCCATGTTCTGGAGCAGGTGGGCATCAAACAAGCATCCCCTTCCCTTATGGCCCCATGGTTTTGCACTGGTTCCCTCCTTTGCCTGACTGTAGTGCCCTTCTGGGCCTCCACTGAGCATCTTCTCCTCAGGGAGGTCTTCTCCTCTCTATACAATGCAGTCTGTATGAAGTCTTGTACATACCTCAGTGACTGAGATTTTATCCCTGAATCAAAACGTTCTGTTCACAACCTGTCTCTCTCACTAGAGTGGGCACTACTATTAATAGAACCTAGAAACTAGAGCTTTTATTTCTGAATCCCTAGTAGACCTTGGACAGTTGGGTGGATGATGGATGGATGAAGGATGGATAGATGAATAGATGGAGGATGAATGGAGGATAGATGAATAATGGTTAGAGGATGCATGGATAGTGGGTGAATAGATGGATGGATGGATGAATGAATCAATGGGGGATGGATGGAGAATAAATGCAAGATAGATAGAGGATGGGTGGGTGGCAGGTCGATGGATGCTGAGTCTTTCATTAGATATTGAATTCAAGGGGTTTTATTTTTAGTTTATAACTAGTTAAGCATTATAAAATGCTCGGAAATGAATTATAAGACATTAACTTCTTCATTACTAGAGAGATGGCTGAAGGAGTATGTGCAGGTGACTACTTGTGAGCATACGTACTCATCAACTGCACATGATGACTGTGTTGCTGGGAAGTCGAATATAAAAGGACTTTTGATAAACAGCATCTTATTTGCCCATTGGCTAAATACTATTTGAGATATGCTTTATTTTTTTTGACATGCTATTCAGTTAGCAGGAGGTCACGGTATAACTTCAAATTCCCCAGTACTTACCTTCCCTACCAACTTTTGTCAGATATACTATTCAGCTGAAAGTGATTGATTTCTGTTTGGCAAAGTACTGAGGAAAATCCTTCCAGAAAAATGGGGACTGTTTTTGCATTGCATAAGCATCTCCTAGTTTATCTGTTTTTTTGCGGTTGTCCTCATATGGCGTAGGCTTTAGGGTTCCCCTTTCCCATTGGGAAAGCGTATGATTTCAAAAAGTGCATATAATTTTAATAAAAATCAACATAAATTTTGAAACAGAAGAAAAATAAAACATAATGTCCAAAAATGTCCAATTTTCAGGAGTTTGAAAATGACTACTAAGCCTTTCCCTCTCACAGGTGACCATTTCTAGTTCTCTCAGCTGTCCTTCATATGACCTTGTTTCAGGATATCTCACTGTCCTGGCTTTTTCTTCCCAACAGTGGCCCGAGTGCTCCGAACTGGATGCCACACAGCACCTTATAGCCCACCTTGTCCACTGGCATAATATGGCCCATATTCAAGCCACATAGTCCACATCCTTTACTTATAAATTCCTGTTTTGAACCTAAATCCAGAGCTTTCATTGATGTTAAATTTCATGTTATTGACTTTTTTGCATTCTAATCTTATTAAGCTAAACTAATTTTCACTGCTGATATTGGCCTGCAGTAGATTTGCTGTCTCTCTCAGCATTGTGTCATCAGTAAATTTAGCAGTATTTGTATCCAAGTCCTGGATTAGACTGTTGAATAGGGCACAGCTGAGAACAGCCCTGTGGCCTCTCACTACAAACATCCCTCCGGGTGGGATTCACCTCATATTATTTGCTTCACTTTGAGTAGAGGTGTTTACTCATTTGCTCAAAGGATATAATACAATCACACCTTTAAGGAGAAAATAGAAAAGAAAAGGTACTGATAATAACAGTTTCAGGAATTGTTGTTCCTCTGAAGGGTCACAGCAGGACAATTCACAGTATCTGTCAGTTGCGTCTGGGTAAAAAAGAACGAACTGGTTAGAGCTTTGCCCTAAAATGACCAGGCCCTTGTCACAACACACACACACACACACACACACACACACACACACAAAATTGCTCAGTGCCTCTGCTAAGATCAAGAGTCCCACATGGCAGAGGCCTTTCACGGCCGTGGTTCTGGGTCTTCCAGATGCCCCTGACTTTGTGGCGTGTGGGAGTGGGCTGTCACAGACCACACCCACGGCTCTGCACCGCCTCTCAGGGCATCCCAGACAGGGGCAAGCACTGGAGGTCCTGGTTGCATTGATGACCTCCTCCATCCTATTTCCTTAGGGATTCATGCTGGTGCTTCGATAAATCTTAGATTATTTTTTGACAAGCTGAAAGATAAAGTTCAACGTGAACAATTGGCTGATGACCCAAATTCACCAACCCTGCGTCATGGAGAACTGTTGTCTGGATCTGACCAAACCAGTATCACAGTAGATTAAATAAAGTGATAGAAGAAAGACTTTAGGGAGGCGCGGTGGCTCAGGTCTGTTGCCATGGAGCATAAGGAGGCGAAGCCAGGCATTCGAGACCAGCCTGGGCAACATAGGAAGCCTTCATCTATATAACAATAAAAAAGAAGAAAGACTTTAAATCTCTCCTGTAGATGCCCTCAAAAGAGAACAGCTTGTATCATAAGTCTCCCGGGAAATCTATCGGCTTCAAGCTTGCTGGAGGTTAAAACACAGATTATGAGTATTGTCTAAATTAAGGAAATATTGGTGGGCAATACAGAAACTATTACCAGAATGAAAAATAAACTACAATCAAGTCTTTATTTTAGAGACTTTGTCCCCATCAATTAATTCACTCACAAGTGACTGAATCCACGTCTCCATGCTGTAATTCCAAGAAGTTTAAAGATTTTTCTGTTTTCTTTCTTGAAATACAAATGCATGCTTCAAATCAGTTACCTTTGATTTCTGATCATCGTCACTATCTTCTTAATCTCATTAAGCCTGTAATCTTGGCTGGCTCTTTTCTTCTGCCCCATTTTCTGTCCCAGAAATCTCTTCCCAGAAATTAACTGTATCTAGAGAAAGGCAACAGAGGTGGTGAATGGTATTACGAAGGACAGCTTAGTGGAAGAGGGCCAGAAAAAAATTTTATTTGAGGGAAATTCAATTGGGAGAAGATTAATTGACCAAAAAAAATGAGTTGAAGGATTCTCAAAGTATCACAAAGGAAGCAGCAGGCTGAGGAGACAAACTTATTATTTGCTCTATTGTTGGAGAACAGACAATTCATAAAGTAACGATATCAGACTTTTTAAACTGCTTCTTGAAAATTGCTTTTCAAAAAGAGATGTTTCATTTAACCAGTGCGCTTAGATGCTGTGGGGTATTGTTATGGAAGCCAAGTAAATTTACACAATAAAATAAATCTTAAAAGGACAATTCCACAGGTAAAATGGAAGTTGTCAAGTAGTCAGCATTAGTTTCTGAGGCGCCATCCTCTGAAAGCTGAAACAAGACAAAGCATAGCTCCTGAGAGTTCTGAAGCGTGAAGACTGAGATCTACTCAAGCTACTAACTTTCTGGACTATGTGAATGGGTGAGGAGAGGATGCAGGGACTTGTGTGGAATGTTCAAGAAACTCAGCAGTAAAGAACTTCATCAGGCAAAGAGAGGCCTGATGGAAAGGCATCTCCAAGACATGAGGAAGCTTGACAGGAAGTCCATCTGGAAAGACAGTGAGTCCTGACATAGACTCTCCCTCACTCCTACATGAGGCGAGAAGGTCTAGCAAGGGTTACAGTGAAATCAGGAGTGAGTCCTGAGTAATTGTTGATTAGAAACCAAGGGTATCTGACAAAACTACTGCTCACAGAAGATTACCAAGAAATAACTTTGTAGTGGATCAAAACGTACAAATGTAACACTTAAAAAGTAGTCAAAGGTGGCGGGGTGCAGTGGCTCACACCTGTAATCCCAGCACTTTGGGAGGCTGAGGCGGGTGGATCACCTGAGATCAGGAGTTTGAGACCAGCCTGGCCAACATGGCGAAACCTCGTCTCTACTGAAAATACAAAAATTAGCCAGGTGCAGTGGTGTGCACCTGTAATCCCAGCTACTCGGGAGGCTGAGGCAGGAGAATCGCTTGAACTCTGGAGGCGGAGGTTGTGGTGAGCTGAGATAGTGCCACTGCACTCCAGCTTGGGGGCGACAGAGCAAGACTCCATCTCAAAAAAAAAAAAAGTAGTCAAAAGTAATGAGCAATTTAAACAAGACAATGTACTGCCATGATAGCAATTAAAAAGTGCAGAGGAGGAGAACTTTATTATGAAATGCTTAATAAAATGGGAAAACAATTACTAGGGGAATTTCCAATATGGGGACTGCCTTGAAGAAGACAATGCATTTCCATAATTGCTGCTAAACTGTATAAAAACGTCTTGCCTACAGGCTTCCATAAGGCAGAGATCACTATTACAGCTTGTATCTACTGTAATATATTCACTTATCTCGAAGGATCCCTCACAACTCTGAAACAGTCCCACAATTCAATGATTTGTTGAACCATGGGAATGTCCATTATAGACTATTGTGTATAGTTAATCCATCCGTTATGAATGTTTTAAGCTGCAATCCAGACTGCCTGGGCTTGAATCCTCATCCTGCTACTTGCTAACTTTGGCAAGATACTTACCTTTCTGTGCCTCAGTTTCCTCATCCCTTAAAAGGGAATAATGAATAGTGCTTATCTCATAGAGTTGTGTTTAAGAGTAAACGGATCAAGAGGCCAGGCATGGTGGCTCATGCCTGTAATCCCAGCACTTTGGGAGGCTGATGTGGGCGGAGCACACACTTTAGGTCAAAAGTTTGAGATCAGTCTGGCCAACATGGCGAAACCCTGTCTCTACTAAAAATACAAAAATTAACTGGGTGTGCTGGCAGGCGCCTGTAATCCCAGCTACTGGGGAGGCTGAGGCAGGAAAATTGCTTGAACCTGGGAAGTGGAGTTTGCAGTGAGCCAAGATCCTGCCACTGCACTCCAGCTTGGGCCACAGAGCAAGACTCTGTTTAAAAAAAAAAAACAAAAAAAAAAAAAAAAAAAAAAAAAACGAATAAATGGGTCCATAACTATAAAGGTATAAAGTGCTTGGAACAGTGGTTGACACATAGTAAGAACTTAATAAATGTTTGCTATTATTAAGTAACAGGAAAAAATGACTCATAGGAATAAAAAGGTTTGCTTCTAACAAACATGTCAGGATATAGGTGGTTGCCCACATGGGTTTAGCTTATTAATGATGCAGTCAAGAGTTCTGAGTCTTCATCCTCTCATTTCACCATCCTTAGCATCTTGACTTTTTGTCCTTCACACTGTGGCCTCATGGTCTCATAATGGCTGCTATAGCTCCAGACATCTCAGATGTGTTTGGAATCAGGAAGAAGAGGGCCAACCAGGGGAGAGGAAAAACAGAGAGACAGACACACACACACACACATACATACAGAGAGGGGAAAGAGAGAGGGTGTATGTGTCACACTAATTTCACATTTTATTAGACAAGAAAAAGTTTTCCCAGAGCTCCTCTGCTGATTTCACTTCATTTCACTGGCCAGCACTGGTTCACATGAGGCCCCTGAGATTAGGAGATCTGTGCCTTGATTTTGTTGGGAAGAAGGCAGAGATTGCCTGTTGGGTGGACATCCACGGCATCTTCCATAGTTCATCATTCCTCATTGCACCAACCGCTTTATTCCTGCCTTGGCCATGGAAGGACAGCCTGTCTCAGAGCCCTCATTTGAGTTAATCAATTATTCAATAACTTTTATGACATGGGACTTCACAGATGCCACCATTTGCCTTCATGCATGTTGACTACAAGCAAGGTCCACTTCTTTGCGGGACTGACTTCAAAAGTGCAATATCATCTTTTGAAAGACTGCTCGAGCCCTTACTGGAACACACCCAGTGTGGAGCCCTCACCCAGTCAGTTTGTTGAGTCCTGCTCGCTGTTGGGGCTCATGGGACTCTAAAGACAGCACACTTGCCTTCAGGCTGTACGCATCTCATGAGAAAATAAGAGCAGCACACATCAAACATGGCAGCTACATGCTCGACTTTTCTGGAGTCCAGAAAAAAGAGAGGTCAAATGGTCTGGCATATGCAGAGAGGCCCCAAGGATGATTACTGAGGCCTCCAAGAATGAGAAGCATCATATGAGTGAAAGCTATGGGGACAGGGGGTGATTCCTGACCTGAAAGAGCCTGAGAAAAGGCTGCTAGTTAGAATGAGAAGGATGTGTGATGGCGAGTCATTCTCATCTTTTGAGATTTTTATGTTTTTCCCCTTAGAACTTGGAAGAAGATGCCCAAAATTGAGAACATGCCAAACATTACCATCAACAACGTCGTGACCTCTCCAAATGTAAACTATATCCATTGGAAAGTGCATGGAGACTGGGTTACTCAGGTTAAAAAAAAAAAAAAGTAAAAGTAAGTTAGAATTTGTGGTAGGATGAGGTGGCTCATGTCTGTAATCCCAGCACTTTGGGAAGCCAAAGAGGAAGGATCTCTTGAGGATAACATAACAAGACCCCATCTCTACAAAAAAAAGTCTTTAAATTAGCCAGGTGCGGTGGTCATGATTTGTAGTCTCAGCTATTTGGGAGGCTAAGTAAGGCAGGAGAATCACTTGAGCCCAGGAATTGGAGGTTACTGGGAGCTATGATCACACTCCTGCACTCCAATCTGAGTGACAGAGTGAAATACTATCTCTAGAAAAAAAAAGAATTTGCCAGCCTGTCCTCTGTCTCTCTCCAGATATATCCCACAAGCAGTCAGTCAAATAAATAATAGTAAGTATTCTTTAATAAGTCACCACTGGTCTGGAGATAACTTCTCAAACCTAGCTGAAAACAAAAAAAAAAATGGTCCGTGTACACAGAATAGTATAAAGAATGATACACATCTGGTTTTCTGAAGCTAGTGAAATTAATCAGTTTTGAGCTTTCTGCTGTGATTGGCTTGGGAGGGCCTTATCCCAGGTGTCTTTTGAGTCTGAAGACAGCAGATAGGGTTTCCTTCCTCATGCTGGAGTAAGAGGCAACTCAAATGGCCAGAGTGTCTTAGGACCAGTAACGTGATTACCAATGTGAGATTGACTCCCTGAGACTTCTATTGGCTCTGAGAAGCTACATTTATATTTCTCAAATGCATAAAGAAGCAAGACAGTGTCCATTTATGTCAAGAGAGCCCAGAAACGACGTGCAGAGTGGACACGCCAGCCGGAGGAACGGGAGGGGAGCAGTGTCCCGAGGACTGCTGTGATGAGAGTGGCCGGCAGGGGAGTACGGTCTCATGCCTACACCTCTTAACTCTGGCTAAACACATCAGGCTTCGGCCAGGCCGAGAAGTTTCTTAATTATGAAGCCTTATATAAGAAAAGAGTGGTGGGAAATACAATACAATGAAAGGAAAAACATAGAAAAATCACCAAACATTTGATAAGTGAGAAGGAAAATTAAAGGGGAAGAAAAATTGGGCCAAGAACATAGCATTTGTCTAAAAGATGAAAACCAACAAAGCAAACACAAAGAGAAGAAAATTAAGTACCGATCCTACAATAGAACCGAAATGTGACTTGAGACAGCTGCGTACAAAAAGAAAACAATCATCTGAAAAAAGAAGAAAGAAAAAAACAAAACAGTCATCTGAATAAACAAACATACATAGTAATATGACGTGTTTCTCAAGGATAGCTGGAATGGAGAATAGGGTTCTTTTTTCCTCAACTTTACTGAGGTACAATTTATATCATAACATTCACCCATTTAAATGTACAGTTTGTAAGTGTAATGAGTTGTGCAAATATTACCCTAATCCAATTTTATCCGTAACCCTGGTAAGATTCCCTCCTGCCTGACCCCACTCCCAACTCCAGGCAACCACAGATCTACTTTTTTTCTTTTTTTTCTTTTTCTTTTTCTTTTTCTTTTTTTTTTTTTTTTTTTGAGATGGAGTCTCACTCTGTCACCCAGGCTGGAGTGCAGTGGTGCAATTTCTATTCACTGCAACCTCTGCCTCCCAGGGTTCAAGTGATTCTCCTGCCTCAGCCTCCTGAGTAGCTGGGATTACAGGCACCCCCACCACACCCAGCTAGTTTTGGTATTTTTAGTAGAGACGGGGTTTCGCCATGTAGGCCAGGCTGGTCTCGAACTCCTGACCTCAGTTGATCCGCCTGCCTCAGCCTCCCAAAGTGCTGGGATTACGGGTGTGAGCCACTGCGCCCGGCCCACTGATCTACTTTTTGTCTCTATATATTTCCCTTTTATGTCTCATTTCATGTGAATGGGATCCTACAATATGTGGCCTTTTTGGCCTGGCTTCTTCCAGTCAGCCTGACAGAACTGTGCTTTCTGTTGCTTGTGGATGTTTCATCCCCCTGAATTGACAGCCCCCGACTCCACTGTCCCAGACAGTGCGCCTCCTCTGCCTGGTCCTAGTCAGACCCTTGTGCCTCAAAAGGTGGAAGGAACAAGCCCAAGATGCAGAGTCAGTGCCACCCAAGAGGCCCGGTGTGCATCTCGGGGAGAAAATAAAGCTGGGCGTTGGCCTGGGCAGTGTGGAACAGGACCTTGGAGAGAGAAGCCATCCAGTAGGAGAGTTCTCAGGTCTGCTGTCCTGTTCTGCCCTTTGCCTCAGCAGTGTGTTCATGACCTTGCTCCCTGAGGGGACTGCATGTGAGCCACCTTGAGGGAGTCCTGTCCGACAGAGAAAAGGAGGCACAGGACAGCTCCAGGGACCTGCACCACTCTGCTCCACAGGTGGCCCTCTGGCCCCTCAGTCCTGTTGTCCTTTAGCTCCAAATTTACTTACCTTTCCTCTTCCTGTTCCTTTTGGTCTCTGGTTTCCAAACTCTGTGAGGGTTAGAACCAAAAGCTACTATATTCCCAGCATCCTCTGAGTCTAGCATTACGCCTGCGAGCTAAATGACAAGTCCATCATCCTTTGCAGCTAACATGTTGCACTTTCGGCAATAGGATGGCGTTATCCAATTTACATGCTCATATTCTTTTCGTTTCTTTAATTTTTGTAGAGATGGGTTCTTACTATGTTGCCCAGGCTGGTCTCAAACTCCTGGGCTCAAGCAATCCTCCTGCCTCAGCCTCTCAAAGTGCTGGGATTACAGGTGTGAACCACTGGCTCCCAGCCACACCCATATTCCTAATAAGGACTTGCGCTGGCAAAGGTGGCGGGAGAGGAGAGGAGCTCCTCAAACCTCACAGAATCTGGTCCCACGCAGCTAGGACTGCCCCTGGCCCTTTCTCAGGGTCCTGCCCAAAATCGCTGGTTCCTGAATTCCCGCACATTTGTTCGAGTCCAGCTCTTGATTTTCCAAGACGGGGGTCGAGGGCAGTTTTATTCCTCCTGGTGTGAGATTCAGCATAGCTTCCAATTTAAAAATGATTTCTAGGGAAGGATACATTGTTTTCTCTGTAAAAGCCCTGCAGCTATGCAGGCAACATTCAGATTTTCTCAGAAAAATCTAAAATAGGCAGTAGAAACTTGAGCACGGTCTGTCAGAAAGGATACCCGGGGCTTGTCTGTTCTAGTGTTCGCCTCAAGCGAGCGTAACGGGAAGAGACCGTCACCCACTCCACACTCCGCCAGGCCACCTACACATGTCTGCCCACACAGACGCGTGCTTTTTTGAAATGTTCCTATCTTTTGAGCAAGTGGTTCCTTTCTTCCTCATGAAATGCATTTTGAAAGAATGCTTTAGACATTGTTACAAACTCTTGTAATCTGGGGGGTGATCTAATTAATTAGCATTTTCTCACTTTTTTATTTCTAGCTGAACTACACTAGGATTCTATGAAAGCCGTCATTTCCAGCTCCATCCACGGCCCCGCTCTACCAATAGGTACTGCTTTTACGCCTATCTTGCTTGTGTGATGTGCTCTTTCGGGGTGTTGGGTCCTCGGATGGCTCCCACCTTTATAGTTTCAGCATTGCGACAGGCATCCCACACTCTGCTAATAACTCCCAGTGCAGCTCGAAAATGTAGCGTCCTCCACTGCTTAGTTTGCCTTTAGTTTGGTAAGCTTCACACCACGTGGCCTCCAGGCAGGCAGAGCGAGGGAGGGCACTCCTACCACCGGCTTCACATGCATTGAGAGCTCCATCACTGTGTGTTGACTTGAAATCAGAGCAAAATCCACTGCAAGTCATGTCAGGCTATGCATTTGAGCACCCCTAATGTGCTATGTTGTGTGAAATATACAGTGATATTGACGAGGACAGTTGATATGGGGTATTTGTATGAAGTGGAATTTGGAAATTTTAAGAAAATTTTAAGAAAGGCGTGCTGGATGTAAGAGCCATCAGTGAAAGCCCCGAACCTGAAGACGTGTCGAGGTTCTGGAAGATAGACTTACAGCAAGTGAATTCCCAGAAAGGCCCAGGGAGAACCCAACTTCTGACTCACCCTCAATCTTACAGCCCCCAGTGAATCACTAAGTCTGGGCATGGACTTTACCAAGCTGATCTCGGGTTGACAGAGTGGGAAGGGTGGCAGGGTGAGGCTGTGCTATTCATGTGGGAGTCAGTTTGTCTGGACTAGACTGAGGACACACTCCCTCAGCACCTGGTAGACTTTAAGAGGTCAGACTGATCCAAATTTGAACCAGGAATCTAATGCCTTTACGATGGACCATTCCTTGGATCCCAGGAATCCCTGAAATGGATGCAGACCTCTAGCCAGCCCCGGATAACTGGAATGCTTACTTAAGGGCAGGCACCGTACAAAGTGCCTTACATGTATTATGTTATTTAATTGTCATAACAACCTTACGATTTACATCCCACTTACTATACACTCCATCTCACAGGTAAGAAAACTAAAGCACAGAATAGCTAAGGCGTTTCTTGGGGCCTTCCCCTGCCCCCCCACCACTGCATTGAGAGAAACCCAGCTCAAAGTGACTTGAACAAAAAGGAGAATTTTTTGGATGGCTTATATAACACAGAATGGGCAGGAAAACAGCTCCACGGAACAGGGACTCCAGTGCTGCTTCATCTCTGTTTTTACCTCACCCGATTCCCTCTGCATGCCACTCCCCTCAGAGGGCCATGAGCCTTTGCCCTGCTGAACTGCACAGGGACTGGCTGATGCTCTTGATCCTCAACTACCGCAGGAAGGGTCCTATTGGACCAGTTTGGCTCAGGGACAATGACGATTCAACTAACTCAGAAGAGCGGGGGCAGTCATATTAGGTGGTGCCTATCCAAGCCACGGGATTACAGTACAGGAGGGGGTGCTGTCTCCACAAACGGGGACAGGGAGGGGAGGTTCACTGATGACAGAAGATATGGAAAAGGGTACCCTGAGTCACACAACTCAGCTATGGAAGGCTGGGCACATGAACCCCATCTGTCTCCAGAGCCTGTGCATTTAACCCTGGGGCCCACGGCAAGGGCATCACTTGGGCATGTGTTAGAAAGGCAGGGCCTCAGGCCCCACCCCAGAACTGCTGAATCAGAGTGTACCTTTGAGAAGACCTGTGGGTGGCTCGTGTGTGCATGAGGCGTTCTTTAATCACAATAATCTACCATGATGTTTCCTAACAATTTGTCTCTTGAAGACCTTCTTAATTTTTCACACTTATTGTATTAAACTTCATATTCATACTGTCAAGCTTTTGAGGGTATACTGGAAAGCCCCATCCAGATAGCCAGTGTCACTATTATATCACATTTAATTTTCAGTTGATACTGATGATGATTCTTTACGTGTTTGGCTTACTAGTTTTAAGTAATTTTCATGTTTATCAGTGGCTCTCAGTCTTGGGTGCCCACCGGAATCATCTGGGGGACTTCACAACATCTCATTCCCTGGGTTTTATGCTCAGAGATTCTGACCTAATTGGCCTGGACACTAAGATTTTTTAAAGCCCTGGCAGTGATTCTAATGCACAGCCAAGAGCCAAAACTGTTATTCAAGGGGGTAAAGCCCAGGTATCTGTATTTTTTAGTCACTTCCCAGTGACTTCCATTTGCAGCCAAGGTCAAGGACTACTCACATGCGTTACATGATTTGGTCTTCATGGTATCCCATGGGGTATGAATTGTGCCCATCACCATTTTACAGACGAGGAAACTTAAGCCCAGATAAATTTGCCCACCAGGTCACTTAGCTGAAAGAGGAGGAATGGGGACTCGACTCCAGTTTTTCTGACCCCCAAAGCCAGGATCCCACCTGCATTCCCCTAGACTTGGGCTGTTAAAGCCCTTCAGGTTCTGGGACTTATACTGGGACAGCCTAGTATCAAAGGGAGATTCTGACCCTGGAGCAGAATAAATCTCTGATCCCAGGAAAAGGGAATGTTATTATTCATCCCTAGGGCATTGAGAAGGTGTAACCTGAGAAAGCTGCCTGAGTTGCCTTTGGTTGGGTTCCCTGCCTACCTGAGCAAAAGCAGAAACAGCAGCAGCAGCAGCAACAGAAGACAGGAATCCCTGAAGAGCCCAAACATAGATGGTCCTGCCTGCCGCCCGGTCAGGCCCACCCACTGGCGAGGAGGCAGAGAAGGTCAGGGTTGTGTATTCATCATGGAGAGGATGGTAATGACTTGGGTCACTCTTGCTGGAGATCTTCTCCAGATATTTCATTCACTGGGATTATCTTCCCTTTTTTCCTAACTGTAACTGTCTTTTAGTTACCTTCTCTCCCTCCTCTCCTCCTCCTCCCAGCTCCACTCACCAGCCCCACCCCTGGACTTTAAGGGCCTGGTTTGAACTCACCAAGTGTTGCATTTGTAATGCACAAAATAGTTAACACCATTTTAAGCGACTCAGCAGTCAGCCACCCACACAATGACGCCAGCCATTTCTTTTTTGATGCCTTCCAGCCTAGTGGTGCCTGAGCATTTCTGAGCCTTTGAGAAGGCTGAAATCCCAGTTTTCTCCTTCTTTTATCTTTTAAAATCTAGTCCCATTTGCCGCTGAATATCTGAACATCATGGAGGATCTGTAATGACTTGTGCCCAAGGTGTCAGCCTTCCGTGGAATATCACCTTGCTGCTTTCTTGCTAGAAGTCTGCTCTGAGCCCCCTCCAGCTCTCTGGTTTATGGCCTAGGAGTGCACATCACATTATCTTTCAAGGAAAGCATCCTTTATAAAGTTCTGATTCACTGACATTTAAGTCACCAAAGTGTTAGAAAGAGATACTCAGTGGTCAAAAAGATTCTTGGAAACGTTCATTAGGCTTTCTTGGAACTAAGAAATTCGGTTTTCCAGAAATATAATGGAATTGAATCCTAAGCTGAAGCAGCTCAAAATCCAGTATTTGTTAGGACACATCAAAAGCAATGACTCCAGAACAAGAAAGTCTTAACTCTAGCCCCAGCTCAGCCACTAACAGAGCTGTGATGTTAGGCTTCAGTTTCCCCTCTGGCTCAATCAGACAATTGGGTATGAGCTCTAAGGACCCTTCCAACTCAGATGCAGACTCCTTATTCTAAAGAAAGGGTTCTGTCCATCTCTTCTTCCTTCTCATATCACAGAAACCTGAGGCCACTACAATTGCTTATAGCTCTAAACTATTATGATTTCATTAAACAAGTCTCTCTTGAGAGCTAGACAATCAGACTGTAGAAAGGATTCATGCCCAGATCAACATCATTCTAGTGACTTTTTGTTGAGTATTTACCATGTGCCAGACATGATGCTAAGATAAGATACTGAAACTCAGAAAGCCTTTGGAGTGAAACTCCTAGCAAAAGTTGCCTAGACTCACCCTTCCCAATTCCTCTCCCCACATTCTCTCTAGGAAGCCCTTCAACCTACTCTGTGTCCCCACAATGCCACCAAAACTACTCTCATAAGAGTCAACAGTGCCCCTCCTGTTGCTAAATCCACCTACCAATCTTCATCTCATCTGCTGTCAGCATTTGAAGTACTTAATCACCCAGGCTTTCTTCATATGCTTCTCTCACTTGGTTTCAAAACCCCAACCTGTCTTGGTTTTCCTTCTCTCCCCTGGTTGCTGCTTCTCTGTCTCCCTTCCTCATCCCTCCACATCTCCCTGACTTGATGTTAGAGCCCCCAGAGTTCAGTCCTCATTCATCTCTGCTTCCATGTCTTGCTGTCTTGCTTCCATCACTGTCTTTCTGATACGTCCCAGTATCACTGGTATCTGTCAGCTCCAAATTTATATCTCTAGCCCAGGTCTCTCCCTGAATCTCAGCCTGGTGTTTCCAATGAACTTGGCTTGCACGTGGTTACCTGCACTTGGACAGATAATGGATGTCAAAATGAAGTCCAAACCCCAAACCCAGATCTTCTCCCTCAAACCTGTTTCACCATCTTCCCCATCTCAGGTGGGGCTAAATCCATCCTTGCGGTTGCTCAGGCCAAAAATCTAGTGGCCACCTTTGATTCTTCTGTCTTACAACCTGCGTTCTACTGTTGGCTCCACAGTCATAGTATGCCTGGCACCTGCCCTCTTCTCTCCAGCACCACTGCTACCATCTAGTAAGAATCATGATCTTCTCTTTTCTGGATTTCAGCAAGCGCCTCCTCACTGGTCTCCCTGCTTCCATCCTGCCCCTTCAGCCTATTCTCTCACAGCAGCCATGGAGCTCCTATAAAACTATAGGCCCAAGCCCTCCAGATCCACTAATGGGCCCCATCTCACTCAAACTAAAAGCCAGAGTCTCCCAGGGCCTGTGTGACTCACCCCAGTCCTTCCCTTTCTGTCCTTGTCTCTGACCTCTTTCTCGCTCACTCACTCCCAGCCACTCCAGTCTCTTTAAATGTATTTAGGGCCTTTCCACAGTTTCTCCCCTCTGTGTATAAGGTTCCCTCTGCAAATATCCATAAAGCTCACTCTCTTGCCTTTTTCAAGTCTGCTCAAATGTGACTTCTCAATGAGGCTGACTCTGCTCACTTTATTATCTATTGGAAATGCCCACCCCCTGGCTCTTGGCATTCCCAATCCTCCTTACTTGTTCCAGCCTTGTTTAAATCCATTCATCTAATCACCTTCTCATACACTATATTGTTTACCTATTGTGTTTGCTGTTTATGGCCTGTCTTCCCTCAAAGACAGGGATTCTTGTCTGTTTTGTACACTGTTGTGTCTCAAGTGCTTAGAATAGTGTATGGCACATAATAGATGCTCGATCAATACTTATTGAATGAATGTGTTTGTGAAGTTAAAATTCAGAGCTACACCCATCTCTCTCCCAAAGCAGTGGTCGGAAGCAGCACACTCTGGGAAAGCCAGAGGTAGGGACAAGCCCATCAGGGGTTTCCTCCTGTGCCCGTCTCATATCTCCCCATTCCCCCTGATAAGGTTTGAATTTGTGCCTCTGCCCAAATCTCATGTCCAGTTGTAATCCCCAGTGTTGGAGGAGGGGCCTGGTGGGAAGTGATTGGATCATAGGGGTGGATTTCCCTCATGCTGTTTTCAGGATAGTGACATCTCTCATGAGATCTGCTTGTTTAAAAGTGTGTGGCACCTCCCCCTGCTCTCTGTTCTTTCTCCAGTCTTTTAAGATGTGCCTACTTCCCCTTCCATGATGATTGTAAGTTTCCTGAGGCCTCCCCAGCCATGTGGAACTGTGAGTCAATTAAACCTCTTTCCTTTATAAATTACCCAGTCTCGGGTAATTCTTTACAGCAATGTGAGAACAAACTAATCCACTCCCCACCCCCAGTGTGTCCCCACAGCTCCCTGTGCACATATCACTGCCATTGCCAGGAGTGTGTGTGTGTCCACTATGTGCCATGGCATCAGAATCCCACCCCTAATCGGTTACTGGAGGGTCATAATCCTGTCAGGAGCAAGGAGGGTGACTCACCCCATTCCCATGGCTCCCTGTGGAGAGTTCTGTCTCCGCTTCAGGTGACAGCCCTTCCACAGCACCTCCTTTACATACTCCTAGACTTTAAAACTTGGCTGAAGTTCAGCCACCTATTCCCAAATAGGCTTACCTCAGGCAAGGAGGGGAAATGGTGACACAAGAAACCAACAATTGCACAGAGAGCTCTACAGTCAGGAAGTGCTTTCAAGTGCTTTTGTTTATTTAATGCCAGAATCTCTGGCTTCATTTTTGTTATTAATGAACATGAAAGGGGATGTGTCTTGGTCAAGTCCATAGAGAAACCAGGGCTATGCCTTAAGTATCTTCTCACCTGCAAATCTGAACAGGGTTCTGTTTTGTGACAACAGATCCGTGGATTCCCATCATACTGTGGATGCAAGGAGGTAAGAGACAAGGAAGGGCAGGTGAGAGAGGCTCCAAGATCCACCTCGAATCATTAAGAGTTAAAGTCTAAGCATTGGGGGAGCACACTCATCTCACGGCCGACCCCTTGGGGCGCTCTGGACCTATGACCGTGGAGGTGGCATCTGGGCTGGCCCTGATGCTATGAGCCACAGTGGACAGTCAGCATCACCATTCCACCAGGGCGCCAGTTTCTGAAGACTTACCTGCTGGTTAGTGTGCTGGGAATCTGACTCGCCTTGAATCTGCTCTTGGTTTCCATGGTGATTACTTAAACTTTTCATCATCCTTCCTTTAGACCTTGGAGGAGAGCTATGCTCTCTGGTTTCCATGACAACCATTTAACCATGTATCTCTGTCTGGCTGTTTCAGAAAAGAACTGCTAGAAATCATGCAAATGAACTAGCTGCTCTCTCCTTCCTTTAAGAAAATAAAAATAAAGTGACACACCTGCTTAGAAGTTTCAGATCTCTGCTCATAACAAGAAGGGTGACTGTGTCAAACTGCTGTTTGAGGAGGGTTTATTGCATTGCTTTGACACTTTAAGTGCTCACCAGGAGTCTCAGGCTCACTCTGCTGTCTTAAGCAATTACGCTCACCACTTATCCTCCCTCCCCACTGCCTGGCAAAAGAAGACCTGCAAGTTAAAGGCTATTTACCTTCCTACTGTTTGTTGAAGGAGGAAGGGAAGGACAGGGCCAGAGTGACCAGCCAGCCACCCTACCCAGCTAGCCATTCACCACTGTGGAAAGACGCTACAGAGAGCATCGTTACTTCCAGTCGCTGTCAATAGACTGGCCGGGGTGGTCCAAGATTCAGATTGCAGCCCCAAATTATGTGGAAATCACACAGCTGAGTCATTGGGAAATGGCTTTACATTCTCTATCAGAACTCATGGAAGAAAGAGCAACCCCTCTTGATGTCAGGGCTTTGGGCCAGTCAGAGAGCTCAGGAGAAGTAGAAAGATGAGATAACCCGCTTCAGTCTGGACATCTGTCCCCTCCAAATCTCATGTTGACATTTGATCCCCAATGTTGAGGTAAAGCCCAATGGAAGGTGTTTGGGTCATGGAGGAGGAGCCCTCAGGAGTGGTGTGATGCCATCCTCACAGTAAAGAGTGAGTTCTCAAATTAGTTCCCGTGAGATGTGACTATTCAAAAGAACCTGGCACTTCCTCCTCCTCTCTCTTGCTTCCTCTCTTGCCATGTGATCTCTGCACACACTGATTCCCCTTTGCCTTCTGCCAAGAGTGAAGGCTGCTTGAGATCCTCACCAGGAGCAGATGCTGATGCCATGCTTCACATACAACCTGCAGAACTAGGAGCCAAATAAGCCCCTTTTAGTAATAAATTATACAACCTCAGTTATTCCTTTGTAGCAACACAAACAGACTAAGAGAGCACCCTTTCCCTTCCTGGACACATCCCTGAACTACACTATAGTGACATGCCCCTAAACCCGGGGTCCCAAGAGGCAGCATGAGCTAAGACAGTCATGGATAAGCGTAGTATTTAAAACATGTTTTGAAACTGGGTAATATTTAAAGTTCTGGAACTTTCTCACAAAAATAGAGACTTCCCACTACTCTTGAAAAATCAGCAGATCTGTGTTAGAGCTCTACTTGACAAGGGTCTACTGGATGGAACTGCACCCATCCTTCCAGATTAAGCATACATTCACTTGGGTTGAACTTTTCTATTTATTTATTTTAAAAAAATTTAGAGAGAGGATCTTGCTCCATTGCCCAGACTAGAGTGCAGTGGCATGATCATAGCTCACTGCAGCCTCAAATTTCTGGGCTCAAGTGATCCTCCTAACTCAGGCTTCCAAGTGGCTGGGGTTGCAGGCATGCACCACCACACTCAGCTAATTTGTTTCATTTTTTGTAGGGACAAGGTCTTGCTATGATGTTGCCCAGGCTGGTTTTGAACTCCTGGGCTCAAGTTATATCCTCCTACCCAGGCTCCCAAAGTGCTGGAATTACAGGCATGAGCCACTACACCTGACTGAGCCTTCCTAAACAGAAAATTCTTCTCCATGATTCCTGAAAAATATTTGGATTGTAACTTGTAGTAACAGGCACAACACTCAAACAAAACCAATTATCCCTCAATTCACAGCTGAAGTCACACATGACGGAAGAGAGTTCTTGTCTAGGAATGAAGGGAGTGGGAAGCTGAAGATTGTTCTACCTTCTTCCTCCAAGGCACTTTCAGTCCCCTTGGACAAGGCTGAAGTCAGCAATCAGAGTAAGCCAGATGGTGTGGAGGGGAGATGGGAGAGGCCCCGATGTGCGTACTGAGGATTTCCTTCATGATCTTCTGGTGAGAATGATGTTTGAAACCTATAGGAGGACCTTTGGTTGCTTCTGTTTGATGCTACTATTTTGATTCTGTTTTCAGTAGATTCATAAGCCAGTAAGTCATTTGCCTGAAAATATCTGCCAAAAGAATCGTAGGACAAAATTGCTGGTTGGTTGATGGAACTCGTAGGTCAACTTAATGAGCCCCAATTTAAAAGTCAGTCTGGATTTGAGTATTGGTTGCACCAATTCTTGATGACAAGCTTCTTAACCTCTCTAGGTTAAGTTTCCTTACCTGTAAGATGGAGATGAAGATGGTTTCCTCACCGAGGGAGGCTCAAACAAGATTGTTTTTGGAGAGGCCTTGGCGCTGGGTAGAAATTTAATAAAAAGTTTTCTCCAAATACAATGACTTTCTTTGTGTCACTTTTCTTTCCCAGGTGACTTTTCTTGTCTCTTATTAGAGAAGGAGGGAGAAACATCTTGTGTTTCCTACCCACATCACTTTTATCCTTCAGAGTATCTGTGGTTTAACACCTGGGGGTAAAAGAAGAAGAAAACACTAGTCATCGCTGAAAATGAACCTGAGGCCTTTAAAAACCAGCAACCTGTCAGGAAATTGACTGATCATATTAAGAAACTGTATTTTGTTTTTCTGTGAATATTGTTAGGGGGCAGTATGGGAACAACAAATGTCAAGCAAAAGACGAAAGAGATAAGGAATGTTAGAAAAGATGTTAAGACAAGAAAAGGCCAAGCATTCCTTGGTTTGCCCCAAAGGCGAGCAGAATGTGATCAAACAACCTTTTGTATCTACAAAGGAGTCAGGGCATTTTCATTCCGTAAGTAAAAGAACTTGCTGCTGACAGGTGGAAACAATCAAACAATTAGAGTCTGGAATGCTTATCTGCCTGGGTAAGCTGTTTTTCTCCAACCAAGAGTGCCATTGATGTAGTAAGGTGCCCGAAAGCTGGACCGGGGGCCGCTAAATTCCTATTAGAATAACTTAAGAATTTACATCCAAAAGTAATGCCCCATATGCACAGCCTGCGAAACTTCCTGTTGTGGCCTTTAAAGATTCATTCCTTGGTGTTTATTACAACTCATTTAAAATGTAAATACTTTACAAGGACAAAGAGACTGTGTGAAGCCATCATTCACCAGAGCTGAGGATTTTTAAAATCAGATTGCTAGGGCTGGGCGGGGTGGCTCACGCCTATAATCCCAGCACTTTGGGAGGCTGAGGCGGGCGGATCGCTTGAGGTTAGGAGTTCGAGACCAGCCTGGTCAATATAGGGAAATCCCGTCTCTACTCAAAAATACAAAAATTAGCTGAGTGTGGTGGCATGCACCTGTAATCCCAGCCACTTGGGAGGCTGAGGCATGAGAACCGCTTGAACCTGGGAGACAGAGATTGTAGTGAGCCAAGATCATGCCACTGCACTCCAGCCTAGGTGACAGAGTGAGACTCTGTGTAAAAAAAAAAACAAAAATAAAATACAATCAGATTACTGTTTTCCTCCAGTGGACCATGATCAGCGGTACCGAGCACTTAGGGATTTTGATGTGCAATCAGTGGAGCTTTTTCAGTGGACCTCACTCAGATCTCCCTAAGTATTCATTCAGTTCTCCACTGGGGTTGTTTAGCCCTGTCACATTGAAAGACTCTACCATCCCTAAGGTGTAGCAGAATTGACATAAAAGGGCAGGTGAAACTGGCGTAAGAAAATGGATTGTTCTGGAAAACCTGGAATTGGGGTAGCAGGGTAATCAGTGTAATCAGTGAAGGTGCGATACCATCACACCCTCAACGGATAACATCGTTCTCTTTACAATCAGCCCCGCCTTTCATCCTGTGCGCTACCGAGCAAGTGCTCCAGGAACACTTTCTTGCTAATGACAATTAACTACCATTTTACTGGGTTCTACAACCCAGTACATTATCTCTAAACCTCCCATCAACCCTACTTAGAAATGAAGAAACTGAAGCGCAGAGAAGTGAAGTAACTTCTTAGAAGTAATGGCGGAATTAGGGTTTAAACGCAGGCTTGTCATTTCTGCCGAGCAGTGAAGATGGGAGGAGAGTAATGGGAAGCTGATCTCTCCTGTGTTGATAGTGGGAACCAGGGATGAGGACGAGGCATGGAGGACATGCCAAAGTTCCCAGCAGAGCCTCCCTCCCTGGCATTGGTTGGGGGTCCACAAGGGGACCCTGTGCTCAGCAGTGGCAGGAGGTGCCGGGACGATGCTGTGTCACAGGTTAGCAGGGTGGGTCTGACTGTGTTGCTGCCTTCCAACCTGACCAAGTTCTACAGCCCCCATTTCCTCATCTGTAATGGTGATAAGAGGATCCACCTTCCGGAGCAGTAATAAAGACTGAAAATGAGGTAAGCCACAAAAACCCTCAGCACAATGTCAGATGCAGAATAAGAAAGAAGTTATTTTCTGCCCACTTCTACTAAGACTCCCATTTGTCTGGTAATTGAGAACAATTTGCTGACTTTTCAATGACTTGGTTATTCTTAAAAATATAACCTCGGCCCTGCTTATCTTCTCCCTACCTCTAACCCTCCCAGCCCTTAGACCCTGCAAGAGCACTGTAATCCCTCAGAGATCCTTGAAACAAACTTACATGAAAAAGCCGTCCCCCCCAGATTTTAATACTGTTCACTCCGGCCTGCATAAAGTGACAACAAACTACCACGGAATCCATTCCAACCACACCCTGGGCTCTTCCTCGTGTATTCCTTTTATAGTGATTATTGTCAACAGTTGGAGAAACAAAGCCCAAGGCTTCATCTCACCCTGAGTTATGTTGCTATAGCTGGGTATTATTTGCTTCAGTCCTTTTATCACACAAGACATACTTGTGTAATTTCAGAGGGAGACGTAACCCTCCTCCAGGCTGAACAGAACTGCCAGATCCAGGCCAAGTTTAGTCTTGCATTTTTATTTAGAAATAGCAGATAGAGCTGCCTCGCGTCCATCTGTTCTTTTTCCATTCCAGAAAACCAACAGGTATGCTGAGAAGCTGCACGGCCCCAGTGATCCACATCCACGTATCTGGTAAGGATAACAAAATATTTTCCATGTCCACCAACAATACGATTAAGGTGTTCCCTCTTCTGTGTTTTGGTGCGTCCTCCAAGACAGGTTCAGATAGGGAAGGTCTCCTTTTCATATTTTCCATTTCCCCTCTTTGACAGTTTGAGGACCCTCTGCCTCAGTAGATACTCAAATGGTATTTACCTGTGTGAGATTGCTTTGCAAAGAGAGGATATGCAGGCAATTGAACTCTCAGTGAACTTTCCATACCAGGTGTTTTGTGTCGGGGTGAGTGGACTCTGCAGGATTTAGGGCCCTGTATGCATACTGTGCAAGTAATCCCTGTCCCAAATAGTCCCAATAGTGTGTGTTGGAGGAGGGAGAAGTGTTGCTGGGGATGGGATGGGGCCTCAGGGAGGCAGTGGCCCTTACCACCATTGCTTATCACCTTATTTTGAAAAACACACATGGCAACTGGGCCCTTTCTGAAATGTCATTTGTAAGGCTTAGAATTTCTGAGCCTCCTGGAGGGAGTAATATTACCGTCTTGATTTCACTTGCCTTTCCACCTCTCTTCACACCTAAGATCCTGTCCACCTCTAAAATTTGGTAACCCTGTGACTGCCATAGTGCACTATTTTTTATACAAAAAGAAGTCTCATTGATCTGCTTCAGCTATCATTTCACATGCTTTTCTAATGAAAATGACAAGTTTTCCTAACTTTTCCACCTTCTATTCCGGACTGTCATGGGGCTGGAGGGAGGGAGTTTGGAGTGAATCAACGGAATGTGGAATACTTAGGAAGATCAATATCACTGCTTTGTACAGATACAGAAGCCAGCTCACTGACCACTCACATCATAAATGATTCGTAGATGTTATAGACTCAATTATGTCTTCCCTCCCCAAAACACATATGTTGAAGTCCTAACCCCTAGCACCTAGAATGTGACCTTATTTGGAAATAAGGTCATTACTGATATAATTAGTTAAACAAAGGTCATACTGGAGTAGAGTGGGCCCCTCATGCGCTGTGGCTGGTGTCCTTATAAGAAGAGACAATTTGGAAATACACAGACTGAGGAGCGACCATGTGAAGAGCGAGAAGACTTGCAAGACAAGAACGTTGTTGCCGTCTGCAAGCCAAGGAAAAGGGCCTCAGAAGAAACCAACCCTGCTGACACCTTGATCTTGGACTTCCAACCACCAGAACTGTGCAAAAAATAGATTTCTGTTGTGTAAGCCACCCAGATGGTTATGGCAGCCTAGGAGACTAATGCAATAGATTTGCCTAGTCTGCGATCACAAAGAGCAGGCCTGATTCATTTATTCATTCATTCAACATATCTACTGAATGTCTACCGTGTGCCAAACATGTGCCAGGAATGGGAGATACAGCACACACAAAAATAGTCAAAATATCCTGCTCTCATGGAGGTTATAGTCTTGTGGGGAGGAGGGATGGAGAAGGGATGGCAGAAAATAAGTAAAATAAATCAAGGAAATAGTATGTCAGATGGTAACAGGTGCTATGGCAGTAAGGCAGGCAGTCGGGGAGAGAGGCAGCAAGGAAATTTGTTTCCTATTTCTAATAGGCTGGTCAGGAATGACCACAGTAAGGTGACATATACAAAAACGTCTGAAAGAAATGAAGGGGCAAGCCATGTATTTATCTGCGAAGAGTGTTGCAGGCACAGGAACCAGAGAGTGCAAAGGCCCTGAGGTGAGAGTCGAGAGGAGATGAGATCGAATGGAAACATGATGGTATGCAGGAGGTGTATTGCAGAGGGTGGTAGAGGCCTGGGTAAGGGCTTTGGTTTGTTGTTTTTGGTTTTGTTTCTTGTTTCTTGTGACATGATATGATTTTCATTTTCACAGACTCTCATCGTATTGTGTTGCTAATAGATTATAGGGTGGCCAGGGCTGAAACAACAGAGTAGTCTGGAGGTTTCTGCAACAGCCTGAGTGAGAGGTGACGCTGGCTTGCACAAGGTGGCCTCAGGAGAGCTGGAGAGTGATTTGGTTCTGGATACACAGATTAACAATCCCTTATTCACAATTCCAAGCTTCAGAAAGTGCCAACAACTGAATTTCTTTTAATAAGGTTAAGCCACATTCACTTGGCAATGAAACAACCTGAACTGATTTGAGGCTGTTTAACAGTCTTTATCTCACTTGAAGTTAATACTTGTAGGTTGTGCTACAGAAATATAAGTGTGTCTGATTATGTGGTGCTGCCACCAAGTCCACTGGGGGCATTAGTGTGCTATATGACCTTTAAAAGTTCAAAATTATTTGAATTTCCAAACATACCTATTCCAAAGGGTTTCATAAAAGATACTGAAGACAGGCAACTAAAAGCAGAGACAAGAGGATTTGGTGATACACTAGATAAGTTTCTAAAAATAAGAGCAAAAACGCAAAAGCATGACACACTGAAACATACAGGATGCATCGAAGGCGGTGCTTAGAGGCATAAACACCTGTTAACAAAAAAGATCTTAAATCAATAATCTCACTTTCCACATTAAGATACTTAAAAAGAGGAGCAAATTAAATCCAAAGCAAGCCAAAGGAAGTAAGATTAGAGTGGCAATAAATGAAATAGAGAATAGAAAATCAATAGAGAGAATCAACAGAACTAAGAATTTTTATTCCTTTGAAAAAATCACCCAAATTGACAAAACTTCACCTAGATTGACCAAGGGGAAAAAAATTAAAAACCTCAAATTACTAAAATCGAGAATGAAAGAGGGAACATCACCACCAATCTCAAAGAAATGAAAAGGATTATAAGAAAATACTATGAACAATTATACGCCAACAAATTAGATAATCTAGATGAAATGTACACATTTCTAAAAACAGAAACTACTAAAATTGGCTCAAGAAGAAAAAGAAAATCAAGAGATTGAATTATTAGTTTTAAAAAAAAAGCTTCAGACAAAGAAAAGTCTAGGCTTCTATGGCAATCACAGGTGAATTCTATCAAACATTGAAAGAAGAATTAACACAATCCTTCACAAACTCTTTTAAAAAAACAAAGAGGAGGGAACATTTCCTAACTCATTCTATGAGCCCAGTATCCTGATGCCAAGCTCAAAGACCTCACAAGAAAACTATAAACCAATGTCTCTTACAAATATGGATTCAAAAATTATCAACAAAATACTAGCAAACGGAATCATACAAAAAGAATTATACAATATGACCAAATAGATTTTATCCCAGGAATGCAAGCGTGATTCAACATATGAAAATCAATGTAATATACCATATTAACAGAATAAAAGATAATCGACCATATAATTATTTCAATAGGTGCAGAAAAGGCATTTGACAAAATCCAATACCCTTTCATAATAAAACTATTCAACGATCTAGGAATACAAGGAATATATGTCAACCCAATAAAAGGTATCTACATGAAACTCACAGCTGACATTACACTTACTGGTGAAAACTCCTTCCCCCTAAGATCAGGAAGCAGGAAGCAGACATGAATACCTGTTCTTACCACCATTTTAAAATCCATTTTATTTTATTTTATTTTATTTTATTTTATTTATTTTGGCTATTGAGTTTTTTGAGTTCCTTGTATAATCTGGAAATTAATCCGTTGTAAGATGAGTAGTTTGCAAATATTTTCTCCCACCCTACGAGTTGTCTCTTCACTCTGTTGATTGTTTCCTTTGTTGTACAGAAGCTTTTTAGTTTGATAGAGTCCCATTTGCCTATTTTAGCTTTTGTTGCCCGTGCAGAGTATGAAGAACTCTTAAGCTCAGCAATAAAAATACAAATAGCCCAGTTTTAAAATGGGCAAAGGATTTGAATAGATGTTTCTTCAAAGATGGCCAATAAGTACATGACAAGATGCTCAGCGTCATTAGTCACAGGGAAATACAAAGCAAAACCACAGTGAGATTTCTTTTTACACCCACTAGGATGGCTAAAATCAAAAGATAGGCAAATGTTGACAAGGATGTGGAGAAATTGGAACCCTTCCACACTGCTGGTAGGAAATTAAAATGGTACAGCTACTTTGGAAAACATTTTGGCAGTTCTCAAATGTTAAGCATTGAGTTGCCGTAGACCCAGCAATTTTACTCCCAGGAATGTACTCGAGAATTGAAACTGTGTTTACACAGAAATCTGCATATGAATATTCATGGCAACATTATTTATGATAGCCAAAAAGTAGAAACAACCCAGATGTCCATCAGCTGGTGATTGGGTAAACCAAATGTGGTGTAAATGTAGAATGGAATAGTATTCAGCAACAAAAAGAAATAAAGTACTGATACGTTACAACACAGATTAACCTTGAAAACATTATGTTAAGTGAAAGCCAGCCACAAAAAGCCACATAGTATTTTGTTCCATTTATATGAAATGTCCAGCATAGGCCAACCCATAGAGACAGAAAGGAGTTATGAAGTTGCCAGGGCTGGGGTGAGGTAGGAGGAAGGAGTGGCTGCTATTGGTATGGGGTTTCTTTTAGGAATAATGACAATGCTCTGAAAATTAGGTGGTGGTGATGGCTGAATAATTATGTGGATATACTGAAAACCACTGAAAGCATTTTTAAGCGAGTAGGGCAAGAGGGGAGCCAAAGATGACACCAAGGTTTGGGGTGTGAACTAAAAACTAAAACAAGCAATATGGTGAGTGAGGGGCGCATAAAACCAGGAGCTCCATGTGGATGCGTTGGATAGAGTTGTCCTGAGTTTAGGGGAGGTGCCAGGGCCAGAGATATGAATTTGGGAGTCATTAGCATTTAGATGGAATTTTAAGCCATGGAATGAATGAAATCTCAAAGGGAGTGAGAGTGAGCAAAGAAGAAAAAAACCTTCAGACACTGCGTACTGGGGCCCTGGGATGTGCTGGGATTTTTTTGTGTATGGGTCCAATAGGGCTCCTGTATAGTGAGCTTAGAGTCCATCCCTTGGTGATGATGAGGATATAAAATTAAGTTGGTGATACAGCAAGGATCCAAATTCAATTCAGTCCTCTGGGCAAACTTCATTAAAATGGTAAGATTTGTGAACTTTAGTTTTTTTATTTATTTTAAAGATAAAATTCATCCAAAAGCATCATCCAAAGCCACAAAGTTGGAGACTTCATAGTTTCAATGAGCTTTTCTTTTTTTCCCCCAAAATTTGCTGCCCTCAGATAATCATAATTCTGTATGTGGGGACATGTCTTATATCCTATTTTCTTTTCCTAGTGCCATTCCGTTTTCTCCCAATCTAAACTCATGATTACAAGATTAGCATCTTGCCTGTGATGATTCAGGCATATTGAATCACTTCCCAATGTGTATTTAAAATACATTGAAATCCTATCTTGGAAATGTGGCCTGTACATTATTTCAGAATATATTATTCCTATCAAATAAAAACTAATCAACTAGAAGCCAAACAGCTAGATTTCTAGCATGCCTGATCTGAGAGTCTTCATTCTTTGAATTGCTTTTTCAGCCCAAATATTTAACTCCTGTAAATCACAGGGACACACAAAACATTTGGGAAGTCTGCTGGTTTCTGGCATTCTCTGAAGGAGAGTAAAGTGACAGATTCAGATTTCCTTTTTCACTTGTTATTTTCTGTGAATTTAAAATTGCATATCACAAACAGAGCTATTTTGTGTCGACCGGAATTCAGATGGAAAGAAAGTGATCTCTTGTAAGGAAGATAGGCATGGTGTATTGGCTGTGGTAAGGCTTGCCTGTCACAAATAAACCCCACGTTTTCAATAGGTTAAAGCCAAAGTTTGTTTCTGTCTTCTGTGACATCCAACACCAGTGCCCCTGGTGAGTGGGCGCTTCTCTCCCACCCAAGGGCCAGCCTCTGTCCAGCGGGTGGCTCCCCTGCCGTAGATCCTCAGAGTCCTCTGCATCCACATTCAAGGAATGTGACAGTAGAGAAGGCGCACTTGCTTCTTATGAATCCCAGCCAGAAATCACATGCATCACTGCCTCTCACATCCCATGGCTGAGCTCCCGACCACTCTGGATAAAAGGGAAACTGGGTCATGCCTTCATTTGGCACCATTTCTCAGCAACAACTCTACATGTAGACAGAGAAGCATAGATTCTGTGGGGGACAGAAAGCTTTGGAGACATACAATCATGAGTTTCAACTGTGAAACTACCACAGGCTAGATGACCTAGGGTGAATTATTCAATCCTTCTGAACTGAGTTCCTTAACTCTTTGAATCACTTGTACACTCTCTCACTAAATGGGTGAAAGACCCCCGTGTAGGGTAGTTGAGCTTATTCAAAGTCATGTAGAAAGTGTGCTCACCAACACGGAGTTTTACCAAGTGACTCATTTGAGCCCAAGAGACAAAACTCTAACTCAAATAGCTGGAGCTAAATAAAGGAGGATTTGTTGGTGATTGAAACCAGATCATGGAACAGTTGGCCTCGTGAGCAGCTGGGTTCAGAGATGGGACTGTTGCTAGCATGTTCTCTGCCTGCGTTTCTCATTTCTGCTCCTTGGTACACCTTGGCTTCCCCAGCTCCTCCTGCAGACAGCTTTTCTCCCTTCAAATGGTAGGGAGCATAGATGCCCACAGCCCTGAACTCATCTTCCAATTTCAGTTTCACTACCAGCACCAGCTGGAACAATCGGAGGAAAGGACACAGACTGACGAGGCATGGGTGCCAAGACCACTCTTAGAAAAAAGGTGGGTGCTGGACTGACAACAGATACATCAGTGGTGGTTACTTTTTGATAGCTATTTATATTTGGAAGATTTAAGGCCAATTTGCTGAATCAGCTTCAACTTCAATATGAACAGTTTCTTCCCACCTTTCCCTTCCTGGACTTTGGTGGGAGTCCCTGTGTAGCATCCCACCTGACATCCTTCTTTCCAGACTCCAGAAATAGCTCTGTGCTCCTTCCCCAGCATTAAAAACCCTCCTTCTCTAAGCAATCTTATGTCATTAAGTGTGAAACAAATCAGCAGATCAATGAATTCACATGGAGGTATTAGTGACTGATAATAGCTATGTATGTTACCTTTCTATCCAGAAAACTGAGCATCGTCAAACAAACCAATATTCCAGAAAGGAGAGAGGATGCTCCTTGAAAAAGCAGCTCTAAGGGCCACCTTTTCCATGGGATTATTGGACTGTGAGCACTACGGCTGTCCCCATGCTGCCCTGCTGGGAAGTACAGCTCCCCTGTTTTATGCCATGACTTAAAAGCATGCATTAAAAAGGCTTGGACTGTCAAAATGAGTTCGCTAACTGCTAGGGAGAACTACGGAAAAATAAACACAGAGTATAAAAACCACAAATAAGAGTCTGGCTTAGGAGGTAAAGGCTTCAAATCTCACCATAGCTAATTTGCTTCTTGGAGACTCAGAAGGAAAAAACTCCATTCAGGCATATCCCACCCACTCTAATTCTTAGATTTCCCTGTGATGTTCTGGAGGGAGTCTGGCCTGAGGTTAACCCCTGGTTTATCTCCTTCCTAGCTCTGTAAGCTTGGTTGTGTTATTTAACTTTGCTGGGACTCAAAGGACCGTGCTTGCCTCCCAAAGTCTGTCTAAGAGAGTATTAATTTGCTGGGTCTGTCATAACAAAGTGCCACAGAGCAAGCAGCTTTACAACAGAAATGTATTGTCTCACTGTTCTGGAGGCTGAGAGGCTGAAATCAGGGTGTCAGCAGGATTGGTTCCTTCTGCGGGCTGTGATCGAACATCGGTCCCGTGCTCCTCACCTCATAGCCAGCGGTTTGCTGGTGATCTTTGGCATTCCTGGGCTTGTAGAAACATTACCGGGATCTCTGTCTTCATCTTCACATGGCGTTCTTCCTCTGTGTGTGTCTATCTCTGAATTTCCCCGTTTTATAAGGACACTAGTCATGTAAGATTCAGGGCCCAACCTACTCATCAGTAGGAACTTCTCTGAACTGATGACATCTGCAACAACCCTATTTCTAAATCAGGCCACATTCCAAGGTATGGGGGTTATTTGACATATGAATTTGAGGGGGATGCAATTTAACCCACAACACAGAGTAGATGAAACAATGCATGTAAAGAATTTAGCACAACATCTGGTACGTGTCATCTCACTAAACAACCACTGCCTTTGTGACAAACATCATCTTCCCAGATTCATACTTGGCCTGACTGCTCCTCCCCCAGGGATGTAGTCCTCCCTTGCAGCCCTCAGCAGGTCACAGCACATGAAGATACTACAAGAACTATGCCATGATTTACACAGCAATCACAAGAAATGACTGGCAATAGCATCATCATTTTATTTATTTCATTTTATTTTAAGACTGAGTCTCGCTCCGTTGCCAAGGCTAGAGTGCAGTGATGCGATCTTGGCTCACTGCAACCTCTGCCTCCTGGATTCAAGCAGTTCTCCTCAGCTTCCCCAGTAGCTGGGATTACAGGTGCCTGTCACTGCGCCCGGCTAATTTTTTTATTTTTAGTAGAGATGGGGTTTCACCATGTTGGCCAGGTTGGTCTGGAACTCCTGACCTCAGGTGATCCGCCCACCTGGGCCTCCCAAAGTGCTGGGATTACAGGGGTGAGCCACCACGCCCGGCCACTATTATCATTTTAATCATGTTGTACTATTGCCATGTTGTAGCCACTATTCTAAGCATTCTATTTTTTTAGTTTTTTAATTCCTAAAAACAACTCTACGAGGTAGGTACTATTATTATTCTCCCATTTTCTAGATGAAAAACCAGGGAGAGAGAGTGTAGTCACTTGCCTGTTAGGAGATAGCACTGAGATTCCAAACCAAGCAGGTGGCTCTGGACTTACGTGCTCAGTCAATATCCACCCTGAAGTGTATTCCCTGTGTCCTTCAAGTATCTCCCTAGTGACTGGTTTTGAAAACCTGTTTTAAGAAAGGGGAACATATATGAGGGCAGAGGTAGCTCTGTACCGCAAATCAGGTGCATGGTGTCAGCTTTACTATGAAAGTAAGGTTCACGGAAAGAGATGTCACTGGTTTTCTCCTTGTAGGGGACAGTAAAGCACATCCCCCGAGTGGCCCGGGGGCAGGTATCCCCTCTCCTCAGGCAGCTTCAGCATGGCAGAAGGGACCAGGAACACAGGCCTCCCTGTCTGCTTCCTTTGCAAACAACTAAGGAGAATGAACCCATTTCAACATATTATGTTGGTGGGGTGGGTATAGGGCTGTGTTTAAATTTTGGTCAAGCCAAGCCAGGCCCCACGACGGATAGTGGCTGCACGGCAGGCTGTTCAAGACCTCTAATGACATTTTCCCCCATGTCCTTCTCCGATCTGAGATCTGGAAGCCTACAGCTGCTTGTTTATGGCCTTGCCCAAAGCCCGTGGGTTAAAGGGGAGCTCGCAGCCTGCCTCTACCTCCCGGCCCCCGAGCCCTGCGTGTGAGCACTGACAACGTTGCACTCCTGTGCCTGAGACAGAGGGAAGGAGTTGTCCTCTTGGCTCCAAGCACCCAGTTCTCTAGAGGGTTCTGTGGAGCCCTGTGCAGCTGTTTTCAGCCTTCTGCTTAATGTTCTGCAGTTAAGATCTCTGTGCAGGCTCCCGAACCGCAGGCCCTGTGTCCCTAGCTTGGAGGATATTTTTGGTGAGCTCTCTTTAACATTTTCCATTAATTATTCCAGCACCACCTTCCTATGTTATTGAAAAGCCTGTAATCTATCTCTTAGGCCTATTCTATCTACTGGCCCTACTCCTATAGTAAACTGCCCTAAAATTTACTATGGGGTGCTGTTTATTCAGCCAAAAAACATCGACCTGGCTGGCAGATGTCAAGCAGAGATAGCCCTGGAGGGCCAGCCCACCAGTCTCATTGCCTCAGCAGTGACCCATGTCTGAGACCTCTGTCCCTGAGGCAGGACAGCCATGCAGGGATAGCACACACCTAGGTGATGAGGCAGGCTGGATGGAGGGTTCCCGGATGGGCTGCTTCTGCCTAGGGCCTCAGCATCCAGGAGCTCTAATGCCTCGAGACCCAAGCCTCCTTGATTCCTCTGCAGGTGAGGTTTGCTTGGTTTCCAACCAAACCAAGCTTGGTTTCTTTGGCACATCTTTGCCAAGCCACATGGCCAATTGCCTCCTCAGTAAAGAAAATGAGTGGCCGTCTGCCTTACCTTTTCCCACCGAGTGGGGTCACTGAGGCCACTGAACCCCTATCGGCTCCAGCTGCCCATCTCTGTCCTGCCTATGCTTAGACTGCCTGATCTTCCTGAAGAGTTTTAAGTTCTACCTCCCAGATACCCAGTAGTCAGTCATCTAGCCCAACTCTGACGCTTTACAGAGAAGCAAACCCAGGCATAGAGAAGGGAATGCATTACCCCAGGGCACAGAGGAGAACTGGGGCGGGTTATTGTCCTGTCTTGGGATGCCCAGTACACAGCCTTCTATGCACTGGGCCACTTTCATTGGAAAGGCTGAGCTCTCTGTGACTTCAAAGGGAAAGAGAAGCCCTACACTTAAAAAAAAAAAAAAAAAATCAGACAATAGGAGGTGCATCGATTAGTCTCCTTTTTCCAGAGCCTGCAAAGAGGACTTCTTTCAGATGGTCCTGAGAAGCCCAGTGGACGTGGGGTCAGTCATGCCCATTTTCCCAGGCTCCCCCGGGGAGGAGCCCTACCCTGCCCACCCAGCGGAGCTGTCAGCAGCCACCACCTGCACTTTGAAATCTGCCATCATAGCCCACTCATGGGTCAAGAGTAACCCACTGTCATCGCCCCGTTACCCGCCTTGCTGCACCGACACAAACACGTTCCTCGCTCCCTGTCAGCAGCTGCCGGCTCGGTGTTCAGCTATATCCCCAATCCAAACGCAGGAGTGTATGGGAGCTAAAAAAAGGATGCAGGAAAGCTTTTACTTTCAGCTGATTCTTACAGCTTACATATTTCAAATCCTATCTATATGGTAATGATGACTGGATTTCCTGAGCCAAAACTCATGACGTGTGGCCTCCCCAATGTTCTTTCTTGATTTGTGAGCACAGGCACAAGAAGACTCTCAACTACAGTGATCGGACTCCATGATTAAATCACATGTCAAGAGTTAACTTCAGGGAAAAGTGATCAAACCTCACCACACCAGAAGCACATGGAGAAGTTTAGAATGTGTGGCTCTGCCTGTGTCTGTCCCCTCCCTTTCCGATGCGCTCGCCGAGGCCGTAAAACAGCTTTTCCTGTTCAGGACCAAGAGAGCCCGAGCAGAGCAGCTGCCAAGTCATCATCACAGCCGGGCTCGGGAGCAGGGTCTTCACTCAAGATGGCAAAATAACCAGCTGAGAAACAGAAGCTTCCATCCATCAAGCTGCTGTTTGTTCTACATGACAGCATTGTGTTGTACAAACAGCATGTTTGATTGATTTTTTTGGAGCAAGGTGACTGGAATTCCACTTCATGGCAAACACAGCCTCAATCTCTAGTGCCAATGCTTAAGTGCCAGATAGTTCACCTCCCAACCCCCTGCCGCCCACCACTCCCCGCATCCCTGCTCTGTCACTCAGGAGCTGTGTGACCTGGATCCAGTTACCCAACCCTCATCTATGAAGTGAGGAGCCTCGGCTCCTTCCCCGCAGTGCTGCAAGGGGAAAGGAGGAAAGGAAATAGGGTGCTGGCCCGCAACCCGTGTTTTCTCTTTGGGCCTGGACTTCCCAGGGCCTTCCCTCCTCCTCCCACACCCCGTCTCCACCTTTGCTTCCCGAAGCCCAGAGACCCTTCATGAAAACATTTCTTATGCCAAATTCTGCTCTTTCTTGAAGAGGATTCTCCCATACCACGAATCATCTGGGCACCAGGTCTGAGGCTTGGGATCTGTGGGAAGTTCACCTGTTCCACTGTGGCCAAGCCTTGGGGCTAAGCAGTGGAGCCACGATAAAGGCAGAGGGTAGAGTGGTGACCTCAGAACGAACATTCCTTTCTTAGGTGTCCACTGCCTGCCAAGCTCCTCCTTTAAATAAAAACACTTCATATCCTTCTCGCTTACTCCTCACAAATTCCCATCAAGGATCCGTTTTGCTGACGAGAAAATTAGTCCACAGGGGTTGGGTTGCTTAATCCCAGGGCTGTCTGGCTTTCTGTGTGCTGACCTTCCAGAGATGGCCGGTGGAGCGAGGCCCTGCACACTCAGGTATGATCTTCGTACCTGGATGTCCACCAGAGTCACACAGCAGGGCCCCCCAGGATCTGACCTGGCTTTCTCACTGCTGGGAGCAAGAAGCACTGCCTTTCATGCACGAGGATTCAGAATGAGCTAACGCACTTGTGTGTGGGGGGAAGATCTAAATGAATAGGGAAGAAGATCCATTCTGCAGGCTCACAAGCCTCATGCCTGGAGAGGAGATGCGCGTTCTCAGTGCTAAGGTTTACCAGTGATTTCCGCTCATCGCATGCCAATTACATGTGCGAAATTCTGTACTCATGACATTATATTTTTTTTCATTTAATCCTTCAAACAGTCCTTTAAAGTGGATGTCACAATCCCTACCTTAAAGATAAGGAAGTTGGGATTTTGAGCAGTTGAGTGACTCGCCCAAGGTCACAGACCCATCATCTGAACCAAAAGGCTCTCCCCATGATCATCCTTTAACAGAGCAGTGGACGCCTCACCCTAGGTATCCATGTCATGCCGTTGGCTCAAATGTTCATCCTCTTTCTGTTTTTCTTGAGCAAGAACTGCCCTGGAGCCTCACCTGACACTTTCCCACCAAGAGCTCATGGTGTGCTACAGGTACAACCCCGTCTTCAGGCACGTGGTCAGCTTCTCCCAGGCATCTGCAAGTATCACATCCTGCTCTCTTCAGCAGTGATGTATTTGACAGGATGAGCCTGGCCTCTCTGTCCTCACCCTAGAACTGAACAGCATGTTCTGGGGATGTTCTGTCCCTAGAAGTAAACAATGGGAGAATCAATTCTACTCTACCGAGGATCAGGTATTGTTTGGACAGTCTACTATGATGGTCAGATGAAAGCGTGTACCGTTTCTCCATGGTCCGTAGTGTGAGCTATCTGGAAGGATAATCCTGGTAGCATTATTTCATTGCAATTCTCTTGTATGGTGTGAGATGGTGACTCCCACCCTAACACCTTGTAACTCTAATTCAGGTTGGAGGATTCTGCAGAGCATTCCATGTCTGCTGCCCCTCACCAAAGGGCTCGTGAGGCCCATGCCATCTGCATCCTGTTCATGGCTCAAATGTAGCCCACTGGCGTGAGGCAGTGTTCCCCCAAAGGGGATGGGGCATAATCAGTGCTCGTTGAATAGGAAAAACACGCAGATCCCATGATTCATGGTCTTCTGTCCTCAAGCTAATGGGAAGGCACACCCCAGCTACACCCATGATGGTTTAATGCGCTGAAGTCTCGTAATATTAGTTCAGTCACTTTCTGAATCACTGGCCTGGGCTCTGATGTTACATGAAAGCTGCCCTGGGGCATGTGGCCATGCCCTCTCTCCTTCTTCCTTCCCGGGCCTTAGAGCGTCCCCACACAGGCCCCACCATGTCCGTGTCCTTTTCATAGTCACATGCATTCCAGCTTCACTCCCAGGAGACTCAGTCGTCTTCCCACTTTCTTGCCCAGTTTCTGCTCCAGAAATCAGTCATCACCATGGTTTTATTAAGCATTTTAAAAATAGATTACAGTTGGCTCTCTGCATCCGTGAATCCTGCCTCCATGGATTCAGCCAACCGTGGACGAAAAATATTCCAAATAAATAAACAGCAACACAACAATAAAAATGATACAGATAGAAAACAATACAACGTAACAACTATATACATTATATTAGGTAATATTACTAATCAAGAGGCAATTTGAAATATACAGGAGAAGCGCTAGGTTATATGCAAATACTATGCCCTTTTACATTAGAGACTTAAGCATCCTTGGATTTGGGTATCTGCAGGGGTCCTGGAACCCATTCTCTACAGATATCAAGACCTATTGTTCAAAACTATTTTATGATAACTCAGTCTCAATACATCTCAAAGAAGGTCAGCTCCTACGTATTGGAGTTCATGCTCATAAAGAAGTATTTATCTTCTATTTATCAGATTCTCTTGTGACTCCAATGAAGCTGATCTTTTATCTTCTCAGCATCCTACACATTCCTGCCCTGTGGCTCTGTCCAACCATTTCCCATCTCACCTGGAACTTCCCTGCCTCTTGCCCTTCTCTTCTGCATACCTTAGTGATCCTTCAAGGTCCAACTCAAGTCACAGCATCTCCGTGGAATTTCTCTTCCCTACCCTGACTCACGCAGGCTCCTCCCTCTCCCTGACCACCCCATCTTAGTTTCTCATATTGTAATCACCCAATGAGTTCACCTTCCCCGATGCCTAGACAGAGCTGATTTATCAAGACAGTGGAATTGCAATGGTGAAAGAGTAATTCATGCAGAAGTGGCTGTGCAGGAGACCGGAGTTTTATTATTACTCAAAAGAGTTTTTAAGGATAATTTGGTGGGTATGGGCTCAGAAAGTAGGGTGTGCTGATTGGTCGGGTTGAAGATGAAATAATAGGGGGTCAAACTGAGTTCTTGCTGACTTCTGTTTCTGGATGGGATCCCAGAACTGGTTGATACAGACTATCAGTCTGGGTGGTGTCATCTGCTACATCGGAATGCAAGGTCTGCAAAATATCTCAAGCACTAATCTTAGGTTTTGCAAGTGATGTTATTCCCAGGAGCAATTTGGAGAGACTCTTGCAGGCAGAGGCTGCATGGCCTCTAAGCAGTAATTTCTAATCCTGTAGCTAATTTGTTAGTCCTCCAAGGCAGACTGGTCCCCAGGCAAGGAGTTTTTAGGGGAAAGAGCGATTATCAATTTTGTTTCAGAGTTTAAACTACAAGCTGAATTCCTTCCTAAGGCTAGTTCGGCCTACATCCAGGAATGAACAAAGACAGCTTAGAGATCAGAAGGAAAATGGGATGGGTTAGGTCTGATCACTTTCACTGTCATAATTTCCTCAGTTATGATTTCTGCAAAGGCGGTTACAACATCATGGTGTTAGTTTGTTTCCTGTGAGTGAGCATCCCCTCTCCAACAAGTCAGTGGGCACTTGAGGCCAGGGATCTGAGCATCTGTGTTTTGCCTTCTTTCTTTCTTGATCTTTCAAAACCCTTCTTCTCTTTCAAGAGACAACTCAGATATCAGCTCCTGGGAGAAACCTTCCTAGACCCTCCCCCACCAACCCCCATCTAGGCAGAATGAATGGCCCCATTAGCAAGTAAGCTTCTAATTCTATGGTAACGCAGCCCACCTCTTCCATAACATTACTTTTGATAAGCACATTTCCCCTGGCAGTAGGTGGTAAGTAGATATTGAATGGAGATACAAATACTCACATAGCTATTACTCTAGCAGGTACATGCTGTTAATAAACTCTCCAATAATGACTGAATGAAATTGTTAATTTGAGTATTTGCTCACCTTGCAGATATGGCACTGTGTGAAATCTTTATAATATCATTATGGCCACTGCCACAATCCATAGGATCTAAACTACATTACACTGTTGACATTTGAAGAGGAAAGAATATTGACCAAGGTCTTCATGAAGTCCAAATTTATAAATAACATTATAAATGTTGTCCATTTGGTCATATAGCACTCAGGACCACCAACTTTTAGTGCCTCTGAAAATGTTTGAAAACCGCACAATGAAAACTAGTAAAAGTTTTAATTAAATGTTTACAACATATTACATACCACCTATGATTTTATTTATATATATAGCTATATAGAAAATAGAAGTTTATTTTGTAACAATAACATAAATAATTTTTATCAACAGACCTTAAAACTATAAATATTGTTTACATGATTGTAACATTAAATAGGAATATTTTTTAAATATGAGATGTGGTTGCCTTTTAACATGCTTGATTGAATAGAATCTCCAAAAGGAAGGACACTTGAACCTGTGAAGTTCTTAAGTCAATCCCGCTGTGGTATAAAACTCCCCCTACAAAGTGCGAGTAAGGTATACCTGAGAAAGCATAAATAGTACCATTAGACTTTTCTTGATTTCTAAATAGAACCCTAAAGTTATTTTGAAAGATATTTTCATTGTTCAATCTTTTCATTTCCGTTATCAGCAGTAGCAGATGGCTTTCTTTGTTTTTGTTTTGTTTTGTTTTGTTTTTTTTAAAGAAACAAAGAAGTGCCTTTTTAAGCACTTAATGGGAGACCTGAACCTAGAAAGGCAGGTGGAGAGGGAGCATGCCTTCCTTGGGTGTGGCTCCAGGCTGGCTGCCCAGCCCAACTGCCCAGCCCACGCGAGCTCTGGCTCACTCTTCCATACCAGCACCTCATCACCAGCCAAGGGGTACTTAATTCAAATCTGGTCCTGTAAGGCCCCAAGGGGTTCTTCCTGCCCACTGCATCAGGAAAAACCACAGCCTTGCAGGAGGGAAACAGTTTAATAGATATGAGTTCAACCATGCCACATGGGAGATGGAGTTCCTACTCAAATCATCTCATTCAAAGCTCATAGGTTAGGAGTTTTCCAAAGGCAGTTTGGGGGAAGGGATCAGGGTGGCCAGGTAACAGGTACTTGCTGCTGATTAGCTGGGGTAGAGATGAACTCATAGTATGTTGAAGCTGTCCTCCTGTGGGAGGAATCGCTTCTGGGTGGGGCCACAACAGCGGGATTGTTGGTCCAGGTGAAGCCATCAGTGTCAGAAATGCAAAAAAACCTGGAAATAGATCTCAAAAGGCCAATCTACAATAGTAGTATTATTTGCAAGAGTAATTGGGGAAGTTACATGTCTTATAACCTCTGGAATAATGTCTGCACCTTAGCAGGACCCAGGTTCCTATCCTCCCCCGCAGCCTAATGGCCTCCTATTAGCCTTATACAAGCAGTTGAGTTTTGGGCAAGACCTGTTATCATTTAAACTGTAGCCTAAATGTCTTCCAAAGTTAGCTTGACCCAATAGCCCAGGAATAATGAAAGGAACGGCAAGATGGGGTTTAGCTTATTGTCATAATTTTCTCACTGATACAACTTTTGCAAAGGCAGTTTCCGTCCTGAAGCATATTACAAATCACTGCATGTTGTAGAGCTTTGGGTTATCTGCAGGTGGTTGAAACCACTGAAGTGAACTCCAGTAATGCTATGGGCCTGTTGCAATATTACAGATAACAGATGGAAGCACCTGAGTGGTAGACATCCCTAGAAACCTTGGCATTGTTAGAGGACAGAAGGAGGTAAACAATGTGTGCACCACTGAAAATTTGTTCTCAGGGATTTGAAATCAACAGCAATGAGAGGATATCTTCTGGCTTTTGGTTTGGAGACCCAGAACTTTCATGTCAATGTTGCTGCCTCTTTTACAAAGTGGCAGATCAGAAGAAACATTCGATAGTTTTTAGAAAAGATGCTGTCCTCATGTGATTTCTCCTCCCACACTATGACTGTCTTTTAGAGATGCTGTTATCAAAACACCAAGGGTTCAGTCTAGGTCCTGCTGCTCACCACACAGAAAGCCAATCACTGAGACAATGAGTATTGCCAGGGAAGAAAGCTTTAATCTGGGGCTGCCCCCAAGGAGAAAGAGAGATAAAGTCTTAAAATCCATCTCCCCATCATGTCAGAGGTATTTGAACTAGAGCAACTCCATCTTGAATAGGGCAAAGTAAGGCGGAGACCTGCTGGGCTGAATTCCCAGACAGGTAGGCATTCTAAGTCATAAAGTGAGATAGAAGGTCACACAAAATACAGGTGATAAAGACTTTGCTGCTAAAACAGGTTGCAGTAAAGAAGCTGGCCAAAACCCACCAAAGCCAAGAGGGTGATGAGAGTAACCTCTGGTCATCCTCACTGCTACACTCCCACCAGCACCATGACAGTTTACAAATGTCATGGCAATGTCAGGAATTTACCCTATATAGTCTAAAAAGGGGGGGGGGGGGTGGTGAATAATCCATGCCTTATTTAGCATATAATCAAGAAATAACCATAAAAATGGGCAATCAGCAGCCCTTGGAGCTGCTCTGCCTATAGTGTAGCCATTCTTTTATTCCTTTACTTTTTTTTTTAATTAATTAATTTATTTATTTTTTTGAGATGGAGTCTTGTTCTATCGCCCAGGCTGGCGTGCAGTGGCGAGATCTCTGCTCACTGCAAGCTCCGCCTCCCGGGTTCACTCCTTTCTCCTGCCTCAGCCCCTCAAGTAGCTGGGACTACAGGCGTGTTAGTCAGGATGGTCTCGATCTCCTAACCTCGTGATCTGCCTGCTTCGGCCTCCCAAAGAGTGCCTTTACTTTCTTAATAAACTTACTCTTACTTTACTCTATGGGTTTGCCTTGAATTCTTTCTTGTGTGAGATCCAAAAACCCTTTCTTGGTGTCTGGATCAGGACTCCTTTCCAGTAACATCTTTCTGGTGACCATGAGGGACAATATTGATGAGACTTCCCCTGCCCAACCCAAAGGAAATAGACTGCAGCACCATTTGGCTGACTTTGGTTAAGTGGGGTACATTTTCCCGGGTAAAGGATGGGATTGGGTTAGAGGCCCAACTTAGGGTAGTTAGAATCTCTCCTAAGACAAAGGGGGTTAAAGGCCCCTCTTAATAAAAGGTAAGGACGCTTGACCGAACCTGGGCTCGAGGCCCGACTTAGGAAGGTTAGAGTCCTTCCTAAGATTTATGGGGTTGGAGGCCACTCTCAGTAAACTCCCCTCAGCTAAGAACGGGTTTGGCACTAAAGGATGTTAACCACTATTCTTTTTGGATTCATCTGTCTTGATCTCTTTGCTGATGGCTATGGGTGACAGGATTAGGCATGTACAGGATAATGGGACATGGGAAGCCTTTTTCTCCCCAAAAGAGAGCTGATGGGACTGCTGGAAAAGATCCTTTTGTGACCAAAAAGCAGCTGCCTGAACTTTTGATTCAGTGTCTGCTACAATGGGTGGGTCTTTCTCTGGCCTCCCTGAGCTCTTCACCTTCCCCAACCTGCCACAGCGAATGCTTTTCTCTCCCTTTCTCTCTTTTCTCTTTCTTACCTTTTCTATTACTCAGGGTGACCATCTTGCCCACAAACCACATGTTGAAAAATGTCCTTGAGAGCTTGACCTTGCAACCATGTAGCAATGCTTTCTCTTGTCGCCACTATCTGGAGGACAGGAATTTAGGGGTTCATGTCAGCTACCCCTAAAAACTATCCTAAGCAGTTAAAAGACATTGCAAGCTCAACATTGGCTTCTCTAAGTTCCTTCTGGGAAAAGCAGTGGGAACTGCCCAGTGCTATAGCTCAGCAGTTCAGGCTTGCTTTTCACAACAGCAGCCCTGGTTCAATCCTGGCTTAGGGACTGAGTTCTTTCTGGTTTGATATCTGCATGACCTTTACCATTTGTTAATTCTCTACCCCTCTACAAGCTGTCTTGAATTTTTCTTTCTCTGAGCACCTAGGAAGTTACCTTTGGTAAAGCTCAAAACCCAGAAATATCAGCCGTTTGGCTTGGCTAAAGTCAGGTAATAAGAAATTTAAAAAGGACTTTTTAAGACAGTGCTATAGTTAAAAGTCAGCTTAATTAAAAGTGAATATTCAAGCAAGCTCTAATGGCCTGCAACTCCCTGGAACAAAACAGGAGGCGCCACAGACCCCATCTTGGGAAAAACCTCTGTTTTCTTCATAAAACCCCAGGAATTGAAAGTAGATAGATCCCTCTCAAAAGTTAAAGCTATGCTCTGTTTTGCATTGTGTTATCTGACATTTTTAACTTTTGCAGGTATCAAAAATTACTTTGAATGATGAGAAAGCCTTGGTGTGTAATAACTATGTGGTAAATACACTTTTATGGATGACCAATGGCAGTTATGGGGTGATAACAGCTCTTTGCATGTTTGAGGCAGAGAAACACACTCCTGGCTACCTAGAGGGCAGGGAAATACCTTCTTATCGCCCACTGATGGAGAAGACTCCCGTGGGAGATGGGCCAATTCCCCTTTTTGAGGGGATCCAGGATCTGGTATAAAATGGGACCCTTAATTTTGGGGGATCTGTTCCTTGCCTGAGGGTTGGTTTCCTGATTGCTTTTTCTTACTCCTCCCTAGTCCCTGTTTTCCCACGTTCCCTGCTATATAAATTCCCTAGTTTTAGTCAGACTATTATTGGAAGGGGTTCCCTATCCAGACCCCAAGAGAGGGTTCTTGGCTCTCTTGCAAGAAAAAATTCAAGGCATATCCATAACGTGAGAGCAAGTTTATTAAGAATGTAAATGGTTGCCCATTTTTATGGCTATTTCTTGATTTTATGCAAAACAAGAGGTGGATTATTCATGCCTCCACATTTTAGATCATATAGGGTAACCTCCTGACGTTGCCATGGCATCTGTAAACTGTCATGGCGCTGGTGGGAGTGTAGCAGTGAGGATGACCGGAGGTCACTCTCATCACCTTCTTGGTTTTGGTGGGTTTGGGCCTACTTCTTTACTGTAACCTGTTTTATCAGTAAGGTCTTTATGACCTGTATCTTGTGCCAACCTCTTATGTCATCCTATGATTTAGAATGCCTAACTGTCTGGGAATGCAGCCTACTAGGTCTCAGCCTTATTTCACCCAGCCCCTATTCAAGATGGAGTTGCCCTCGTTCAAATGCCTCTGATATTTTTCTCCTCCCTTTTATAAGAAACCCTTAATCCTAAGGGTTGCAAAGGGATGAAGATCCATCTTCTGTAACTTCTTCAGGCTGAACAGGGATGAAGATATTAGCCTGGCTAATTTTGCATTTTTAGTAGAGATGGGGTTTCACCATATTGGGCAGGCTGGTCTTGAACTTCTGACCTCAAGTGATCCACCTGTCTTGGCCTCCCGAACTGTTGGGATTACTGGCATGAGCCACCGTGCCCGGCCAATGTGAAGTTTTTCCTGGAGGAAGACACCCAGACAATGAAGGGAATTTTCCAGAAGAAAATGTGTCCAGGCATTCCCGAGGACCCCAGTTGCTCCCCAGTGGTAATTTAGGCAACTAGTCTCTTCCAGAACATTGGAAGCAATTCTCTGCACATTTCAACAATTGTTTAGAAATAGAGAAAGCAAGCACTGTTATCCCCCAACCAAATGCGTGGTTAAGGAAGAAGTCAGAGACTGGAGTAATTGAATTCAGCTGCCATAAATCAAAGACTAAAAATCTACCAAATTCCCTCCTGAACACTCAGAGGGTCAAAGCAATTCTTGGCCAAGCTCTGTTCATAGTTCAACCTTACCTCCATGGATCCATGCTCCTAGGACCAGGCAAGCCTCAGAAAGGCAGCTGCTGATGGAGCAGCATCTGACGACCCAGAAATTACAGGGCATCCTATTCTTGTTTCCTGATCCCTTAAACACGGTTAAAAAAACTGATTGTAATTTATCAAATCACATTTTACCTTGCTCTTCATAAACAAAAGAGATTATGTTCTTGTTCTCTCCGTTAATCAGATGGATATGGCAAAATTAAACCATAGTATTAATTGCCCACAAACATTAAACAGAGGAAAAGCTTAAATATCAAAATAGAAAGTTCTGTTACTGTTCTAGGTGTATCATAGCTATTGAGTGAAACAGAAGTATAGTTGTGTATTTTGTAAGTGAAACATATAAAATGATGATATTTCAAAACCCTCCGTCAGATTGATCGCCTTCTTTTTCACTCTGTTCTTTTCCTTTGAACCTTCTTTCTCACTCTCTGTTAATTCTTTTTCTTCTAAACTTAGATTTTGGAGAAATCCTTTGCACCTTTGCTTTCTGGTAGAAGTCAGGTTGTGATATAGACAGAAGAGTTTCCTCCCTCCCTGCCTGCCTTCCTTTAGTCCTCCCATCTTTCCTTCCTTATTTCCTTTAAAAATCTTTATACGGCTAAGTGCTTGTAATCCCAGCACTTCAGAAGTCCAAGGTGGGTGCATCACAAAGTCAGGAGTTCGAGACCAGCCTGGCCAACATGGCGAAACCATGTTTCTACTAAAAATTCAAAAGTTAGCCAGGCGTGGTGGCGGGCGACTGTAATCCAGCTACTCGGCAGGCTGAGGCAGGAGAATTGCTTGAACCCGGGAGTTGAAGGTTGCAGTGAGCCAAAATCATGCCATTTCACTCCAGCCTGGGCAACAAGAGTCTAAAACCTTTTCACTGCATTTGTTGCACAGTTTCTTTAGAGTTCTCTAGTTCCATTCCATAAGACGAAGTACTAGTTAGAACAGCTCTCAGGGCCAGAGAGGGTATTCCTGGGATTCAAAACCAAGCCTGTACCTTGAACACCGGCAGTGCTTCACCTGGTCTCACACTCTTTTCCCTGTTTTCTTACCCTTTGTCGAGGCTGGTCTTGGTTCTGCCTCCCAGCCTACAGGGTCTTCCAGCTGTGGCCACATCCCCTCACTCCCAGCTGCCATTAACTGGTCTGTCAATTGTCCCACCTTCGGTTTCTTCCTTCTTCCTTCTGCCTGACCCTTACATCCTAGTTCATCTCTAAATGGAAAGAGGAGATGTGATGCTATCCACAGACAGCTCTGCGGAAAGAACTTTTTTTAGTGGCTTAGGTTGGGGAAGGGGATTAAGAGGGGAAGTTGAAAGTGCTGACTAAAACTAAGTTTTAAATCTCCCCGTGGCATTTTCTTTCTCTTGCTTGCTATGCTGTGTAGTCATGCATTTCCACGTCTTTAAACCCTGTAAGTTCTTTATTCATTTGAAAGTCTGCTGTATTTCACAGCGTAAGCCTGGCATCTGCAGAATGATCTGAGAGATGACTACCTGAGAAGTCTTGGTGTTGAATTTGTCTTTTGGAATTACAGGTTCCTGGGCTGATGGCTTTGGTTTTAGCACATGCAACAGCTAAAAGGGTCTTATTACGAAGGCGAAGCTATGCAGACCATCTAGGAGAGCTTGTCAGTTGACATATGATTTGCTGAAATGCAATCACCCAAACGTCAGGAGCAGATTGCTTTTTATTCCTACTAGCACTCGGGGAATTTGCTTTGACATTTCAAAAATCTGCATCACTGGTGGGTGGGGGGGAGGGGTAGGGTTATAAAATGTGCTGACACCTTCCCTCTGAAGCAGCAAGTGTCTGGCAGCTCATTTTATTGCTTGTACAATGTCTCCTCTTTGGCTTTGGATCAGGACATGCCACGTGACTTTTGTCACTTCTGGAAGCCACAGCCATACTGGCAGGATGACCTGGTGAGCCCTGGTCCCCTGTCTGTCTGGCACACGACGAGGGTCTCTTTTTCCCCAGGGGCTCCCCCGGGTCTTCTGGGTCTGCCTCAGGGCTCACAGCATCTCAGGAACCTCTGCTATGGCAGGATTCATGATTGAGGTCCAAGTTGAGCCAAAGGCACTGAGTGCCAGGGATCCACTTCCTCTTTCGGAAGAGTGACAGCCCCGTGTTCAGGGTGGGGCATGAAGCCAGAGGCACAGAGTCCATTAATCTACCTGGGAGTCCTGGGGGACATGAGGGAGGCTCAGGGTGTGTTCGGTGTGATTTTCCCCAAGGAAGCATCTTCACTGTGCTTCTGTTCGGTGGACCAAACTCTCTGCATTCACTGCGCCGTCCTTTGGCAGCCAGGGAGCCTAAGAGACGATATTCCTATTGCCTTGTGGCTTGTTAGGGGCCTATAGCCAGGAGACTGCTTGTGATTCTTATTAGGACTCAAAATGTCTCCAGCTTTATACAGCTTCCCTGGACTGATTGACCTCCCTCAAAATTGTCTGGATGCCAAGTCAATAAGACATGTGTTAAGAAAGCAAGGTCAACTGGGTGCGGTGGCTCACATCCGTAATCCCTGAACTTCGGGGAGCCAAGGCAGGCAGATCGCCTGAGCCCAGGAGTTTGAGATCAGCCTGGGCAAAATGGTAAAACCCCGTCTCTACAAACTAAAACTTTTTAAAATTAGCCAGGTGTGGTGGCACACACCTGTAGTCCCAGCTACTCAGGAGGCTGAGGTGGAAGGATCGTTTGGACCCAGGAGGTCAAGGCTGCAGTGAGCTGTGATCATGCCACTGCACTCCAGCCCAGGAAAGAGTGACACCTTGTCTCAAAAAAAAAAAAAAGTCACTGTGCCCCACCATCTGCCATTGCCTCACCTACCTTAAGTCCCCTGTAAATATTCCAAAAGGTAAAAGTCACTAGAATACAAACTCCATGAAGACACACCTCATTTGCTTTTTCACTGCGGTATTTCCAGGACTTAGCCCAGTGCCTGGTTTACAGTAGCTGCCCAATAAAAATGTTTTCATTCAACCAGCATCTGTTAAATGCCTGTTGTGGACCAAGTGTGTGTTATTCACTAAAGATGCAGTAAGGAGCAAAACTAGGCTCAGTAGCTCCCTTCATGGAGCTTGCAGTTTAGTGAATGTTGAGTGAAAGAACAAATTTATGCAGACAATGCCCCAGGAAATCATGGCCATTGCAAAGGCAGAAATCATGCATGAGTCAGTGAAGTCCATATTCATTCAGTTTTCCATTCATTCAATGCATATTTATTGAGCACTTGCATAGCTCAGTGGATAGGCACAGATGCTACAAACATGAATAAAACATGATTCCTAGCCTCAAGAATCTCATGGACTGGCAAAGAGATAAACCACTGAGGAAATAATAACCATACAATGTGACAGATGACATAATAAGGCATAAAATGCTGGGGTAGCACAGAGATGGGAACCGCCAACTTTGCTAGAATATCATACAGGATATTAAAAGATTTATGGGATTGAGGACAAGGTGAGAAAGGCAGTCTAGATGAGGGGAAAGGGGGAAAGCAGGAGCAAAGTCTGGATGCATGAGAGGCTTGTTTGGAAGGACTATGGAATGTCTGAGGGGCTAGAGCATTGGGTACAGAAGGAAAACGAGGTTAGAATTTTAAATTACAGCTTGAAAGCCAAGCTAAGGTATTGTCTTAGGCTTCTTGTGCTGCCATAACAAAATGCCATAGACTGGGGAGCTTAAATAACAGAAATTTATTTCTCCCAGATCTGGAGGCTGGCAGTTCAAGATCAGGTGCCAGCATATTTGGGTTCTGGTAAGGGCTGTCTTCTTGGCTTCCAGACAGCTACCTTCTTGCTGTGTCCTCACATGGCTGAGAGAGTGAGCTCTCTGGTGTCTCTTTTCACAACGACACTAATCCCATCATGAGGGCCCCACCTTCATGACCTCATCCAACCCTCATCACCTCCCAAAGATCCCATCTCCAAATCCTATCACATTGGAGGTTAGGGCTTCAACATGTGAATTTGAGGGGACAGAAGCACTCAGTCCGTAACAGCTGCATAAACTTCATTCTCTAGGTGGGGAGGTTATGGAAGGAGGAAACCAGACCGAAGTGCTCACAATTGTGGAGGGGCAGGGTGTTGGTGGGGGGGACCTGGCAGCCCAGGCTTGTAGGGGAGGACATGGCATTGACCTCTCTTCTCCAGCAGTCTCACAATGCATTTTTTCAGCTACATTCAGGCAGAAGGGGCATCTTAGGTGATCAAGGATAAGTCCCCAGTGGGTGCTCTGTGGCAAGGGAGACAGAATATCCTTTTTTTTTTTTTGAGACGGAGTCTTGCTCTGTTGCCCAAGCTGGAGTTCAGTGGTGCGATCTCGGTTCACTGCAAGCTCCGCCCCCCGGGTTCACGCCATTCTCCTGCCTTAGCCTCCTGAGTAGCTGGGAATACAAGCGCCCGCCACCACGCCCAGCTAATTTTTTTGTATTTTTGGTAGAGACGTGGTCTCACCGTGTTAGCCAGGATGTTCTTGATCTCCTCACCTCATGATCCGCCTGCCTCGGCCTCCCAAAGTGCTGGGGTTACAGGCATGAGCCACCACACCCGGCCGGGAGAAAGAATATCTTTACAGGATCAAGAGAAGCCAGTTCTTTTCATATTGTAATCATCCTGCAATGAGGATGGTTGAAAGATGAGGGAATGATCAGGGACTCTTTGAACTCTGCAGCACTTTGAAGACAAAATGGTCTTCAAAAGTCCGTTTTGGTTTTGTACCTTTCTTCAGGGTATATATCTTTTTTTCTTTTTTGAGGCAGAGTTTTGCTTTTGTCGCCCTGGCTGGAGTGCAATGGTGCCGTCCCGGCTCACTGCAACCTCCGCCTCCCAGGTTCAAGTAATTCTCCTGCCTCAGCCTCCCGAGTAGCTGGGATTACAGGCACCCACCACCATGCCCAGCTAATTTTTGTATTCTTAGCAGAGACGGGGTTTGTCATGTTGGCCAGGCTGAGCTCGAACTCCTGACCTCAGGTGATCCACCCGCCTTGGCCTCCCAAAGTGCTGGGATTACAGGTGTGAGCCACTGTGCCCGGCCTTTTCAGGGTATGTACCTAAAACTCCCGGCCAGGGCTTGGGTTTCCTTGTTCCATTGCCATCTGCATTTCAGCCCAATGAGGGCACCTTATCAATACTCTGTTGCCAGCAGTGTGGTGAGGTGAGGAAGCTGCTAGGACTAGCACTTCCCTGGGAGGGGCAAGGGCCTCAGAGGGGATAAAACTGACCCAACGAGAGGTAGCTTCTCTCTGGCTGACCTGCAGACAGACTCCAACACAGAGGGGTGGGGGTTCCAGGTGAGCCCTTGATTGGGAAGCCCCAGAAGGAGGGACCCCTCTGTACTCTCTGTCATAGGGATTAAAGAAATAAAAGTTAACTAGGAGTGACTTGGGATTTGATTTCTTAACTCTGTCCCTCTTTTTTTTTTTTTTTTCTTTCTCCAAACCATAGGCCCAAGGAGGACATCCTCTGTCCTCTCCAGTTACAATGGGGAGGTTGTTATTTGAGAAGTCATCTCAGGCCACATATCATGGAAGCTGAACAATCCCAGCCCCTCTGATGGCCCAGATGATAGAGTAGATGGAGGGGCAGGCTCCGTGGCCACTCTGCACAGGCCCTGCTGGCTGGAACTTCTGGCAAGTTGTCTGACGGAGTCTCAGTTCTGGACTGCTTCCCAGTTAGAAGGGATTGGCTTGGTTTCAGGTTTGACTTGTCAGATGGAGATTCCCAAAGCTGGAAGGACACTTAAGAGTCCACCTAACTTAGCCCACATCCGCAGGCACCTGTCCATCAAAGTCAGGCCAACCCACCACCTCCAGGAGCCTTTTCTTATCAGCTGCCAACTTGCCCCTACTAAGCCCCTCAGGCTTGCTGGTTCTGCTCTTACTTTTACTCCTCTGCTTTCTGTGCCCATTCCCCATGTGCTTCCTCCATCCAGCTAGCAAGCCTGCTCCCCAAGCCCAGTGCAGACATCATCTCTCTGATGCCTTATCCAACTGGGTGTCCTCAGGCTTTTATGCCATCCTCATCCTCAACCCCCTCTGGTGACCTATGACTTTTATACCCCCACTTGGGTCTGCCTGGGTCTGTCCTTAATACCTGTATATTGTGTTACAAAAATGTGCCCCCCTACCCCACTACCCCTATTTTTTTTTTTTTTTTTTTTTGTTGTTTCTTTTTTCTGGTCTCGTTGTCTTTCTGCCAATGCAGTCATAGGTTCATGCATTCATGTATTCATTCAAAAAATACTGAAGAACACCTGCTCTGTGCCAGGCATGGTGCTAGGTGTTGGGGCTTAGAGCCAGTAATCACATTCCTCTCCCTCCATGTCCTGAACCATTTGATAAATACATATGGGAAACAAACATAGGATTCAAATATCTACCAGTTTTGTTGCTGACTGTGCTGGATTAGAGAACTGGCTGGACCCCACAGCCAAGTGGGCTTCCTTCCTACCACTCTTCCCTCACCTCCAGAGTCTAGGGCCATCCTTCCCAAGCAGCAGGCCACAAATGCTCACCTGCCAACAGCCAGGGGCTCTACCACCCCAGGCCCATGGAGCTCCAATAGGGGAGACACAGGGAATTGGACATTTTTGCTTAAATTTAGGAAGTTCTTGCATCTGCTGAAGCCCAACCAGAAAATACTGAGAGTGGTAAGTCCCAGATTACAATCCCTTGCTTCAGACATTTGATAACTCATTAGTCAAGGAGAAGCTCTGATGATTTATTCAATCAGAAAATATCTTTGAGCCGCTTCCATGGGCGTAACCCATGAGAGATGCAAAGAGGAAACAGAGAGATATGAGGCCTGGTGCTATCCTCAAGGGGCTCGTAGTCTAAATTCAGAAACAAGAATGCATGCCCAACAGGTAAAATAAAGATAAAGCTTTGCAGTCAGTCCTCACTGCTGCTCGATTAAAAACTGAAACCACTGGACCACTGAGATTAAAAAGAAATTCTTAGCTCTAGATTTATCATCGAGTCTATTCCTATACTCCTTTCCTACACATATTTTTTAAAAGATTATTCTATGAAGCTCTTTCTGAGAGTGTTGAAGAGTTTTAAAAAGTCTCCTAGGGGGCCGGGCATGGTGGTTCATGCCTGTAATCCCAGCACTTTGGGAGGCCGAAGTGGGCAGATCACCTGAGGTCAGGAGTTTGAGACCAGCCTGGCCAACATGGTGAAACTTCATCTCTACTGAAAACACAAAAATTAACTGGGCATGGTGGTGGGTGCCTGTAATCCCAGCTACTCAGAAGGCTGAGGCAGCATAATCGCTTGAACCTGGGAGGCGGAGGTTGCAGTGAGCCGAGACTGCACCACTGTCCTCCAACCTGGGCGACAGAGCAAGATGCTGTCTCAAAACAAAACAAAACAAAAACAAAAACGAAAAAACAAAAAACAAACCTCTTTGGGACCTTTGGGGAGAAAAAGTGGCAGCAGTTTCTTCTAAAACTTATTTTCATTGCCATTAAAATGAAAACAAGACTACTAGCCAAGAATGCAATGTTGACCTTTCAGCTAGCAGTTCTAATGTAAGACGCTGTTCACAGAAGCATTTATTGATCACAGTTATTTGACATTTTGGTGGTTTTCAGAAGCCGGTCTTCTCCAATAATGTGAAGCCAACTATAGCCACCAATGACTCACATGTTTGCATTGAAAACAATTGCAAAAATGAGATAGAAATATATGAAAATTTCTCCACACTTCCAGAAAAGAACAGTCCTGGCTGTTCTTGAAGGTCAAACCAAAACACAGTGATCTTTGCATATGGGATTGGTTAGGAGGTCACCATCTTATTTGGAAAACCATCTGGGCAACTGTTCTGAAGTCATTCTCAGGAAAGAGGGAAGCTAAGAGAGAAAGGCAATTGTACAAGCAAAGCCAAGTGAGTAGAGAACGTATTTTTTCTGCTGACTTTCCAACATTTTAACTTCATTCTTCCTTACACTGGGGATGTAATTCTTTCTCTCACTTCAAAGAGAAAGAATTTGAGAGGGAAAGAGAAAGATCATGAAATTTCAACCAGGCTAAAATCCAGGAAATCTGTGCATTCACTGGGAGACTAAGGCATTTTATCTAGGAAAATAATATAACAACATTTGTTGGGTACCTCTTCTATGTCAGTCATTTTCCGGAGTGCTTTTTAATATTTTGTCTCATTTAGTGCTCATATTGATTCTGAGAGATAGGTACTATTATACTCATTTTCATGAATGGGGAAACTGAGGCTGGAGAATTAAAGGGCAATGGTTGTAACAGCTGCCATTTGTTGAGCATCTTTGTGCCCGACACTTTGCGTTCATGAAATCCATTCAGGAAGGTCATGTAGTACTAGTCACATAGTGTCTTGTGTAATCCTTTTTCAGACCCTATAAAGTAGGAATTTCCCACATCACAGGTGAAGAAAACTGAGGTGTGGGGAGGTGAAATGCTCCTCCAGGCCCCACCCAGGTAAGTGGGGAAGCCGGTGGCAGGTCCACATCTCTGTGCCTCTGCAGCCTCTCCCCTGGAATGAGTGTAAGCAAAGCAAAGGAAGCTTGTTTTTGCTGCATCCTCCCCTCTTTCACCTCTCCCACCTTGCCCCCTAAGTGCAATATTCCCATGAGCCTGGTAACCTGCGAGCAAGGTAATGCTTAGCACAAATCACTAGTGTTATTTTCTGGGAATCAGGGAGGATACTGAGCCGAAGAGCAAGGCAGGAGCCACATCTCCACATAGGTGACCCTCCATCCTGCCTCTGAGAGCATTCAGCCCCCTAAGGGCAATCACAAAGGACAACATCAAGGGCATGGGCTTTGGGAGGCAAACAGCTGGGGTTGAATCCCAACCCCTCCATTAGTAGCTGTGTTTGATTGTGGGCACATCATGGTTCTTTCTAAAGAGCAGTCTCTCCCCCTGTAAAATCGGAGGATAATGCCCACCTAGGATTGTGATACTGCAGTATGGTAATGTCGAGAAGGTGCCCAGTTCAGTGCCCAGAACATACAAAGTGTTCATGATATGGACAATTTTGGCTATGACCATCATTCCACGTGAGGGCGAGGCTTGAGTTTGCTGTGTTTATTGTGGCTCCCCAAGTGCACAGCCCAGTGCTAAGCTCATGGTCAGAATGAAATAAATATTGTTGAATGCTTAACATCCTGAGTTATGATAGTGAGCCTTGGGAGCACAACTCCAGCACCAACCCCATGATTTATATAATTTTTGTCTTAGTCGATTCAGGTTGCTATAACAAAATACTATAAACAAATGGCTTACAAAAATTTATTTCTTAGTGTCTGAATATTGGAAGTCCAAGATCAGGGTGCCAGCATGTTTGGGTTCCGGTGAGGGCTCTTGTCTGAGGTGCAAACTGCTGGTTTCTCCTGGTGCCCTCACATTGCATAAAGAAAGCAAGAGAACCCTCTTGGGCCCCTTTTATAAGGTCACTAATGCCATTCATAAGGCCTCTACCCTCATGACCAAATCACCTCCCAAAGGCCCCACCTCTTAATACCATCATACTGTGGGTTAAGATTTCAATATATGAATTTGGGGGACATAAACATTCATTCCCTAACCAACCCTTATTTATATAAGACATCCATTTCTCCCTCAGCCTGGGCAACGTCCCCCTGAACTCCCCCAGGCTCAAGGAGGGTAAGATAAAGAGAGCTCTTTGCCCAGGCTCCCAGTATCCAAGTAGCAACATTCTTTGTAGCTCTTGGAGGTTTGACTCTAAGTAGGCTTGTAGGATTTTCATTCGACAGCAAATATTTCAGTTCTATGTACTAAGCACTCTGAGAGGGTTAGGGGTAAGTAGTGAAAAGACAGCTGCGGCTCCTGTGTTGATGGCACTTTAAGTCCAGCAGAGGAGTGGAAGACCAGGGAGGCAGGAAGGGGTTTAGAATCGATTCCTGGCTTAGTGTGTGGTGGTGGTCCGGGTTTGACATTTACCACCCCCTGCAGCGCCCTTCTCCGCCCTGCCCATTCCATCTTTCAAGACTCCAAATCAAATGCTGCTTCCCCTGAGGCGCCCTCTCTGACCCTCTTCCTTCAACACACAGCAAACTTCCTCCTGTGCGTGCCCATGGCATTCTGTTCCTTCCTCTGGGATAGTTCTGGGGAGACTGGTTCTGATCTCTGCTTCTCCCTCTTCCCCTGCTCTCAGCACCACGCTTAGTCCCTAGACGTAGTTAACAGACTTCCATAAAAAATAAGTGAATGAAGGAATGGGCATCTCTTTATGGCCTTGAGCAAATCTTTTAACTTGTGTATGACTCCGTTTCCTCATCCAGCAATAGGAATAATGATCCATCACTATGTGGGCAAGAGTCCCAGCGACCTTTAAGAGGCGTCATTAAGGTCAAACGGCATTCCCCCCGCCCAGGGGGTCCTGGAAAAGCGTCCTCTTAGGAAGGGCCTGCAGACTCCCAGGCTAAGCCCCTGAAAGCCCACCTGCTTAGTTCCTCAGATACCTCAGCCTCTCCCCACAGACTATACCAAGTTCCCATTCTCTGTCTCTCTGCAAAAGTCCTATGGGTCCTGGGGCAACATCCAAGTCCCCTAATCAACTACCGACGGCCATTACCCTTCCTCTTTGACGTTACCCCATCGACCAGAGAGGCCAGTGCTGCTGAGGGCACTTACCTGAGAGACAGCAGTGAGTACGTGACTGTGTGTGAGAGAGAGAGCTGTGGGAGAGGAAGAGCTGTGTGAGAGAGGTGTGAGTGTGAGAGCTGTGAGTGTGAGCTGTGAGTGTGAGAGAACTGAGTGTGAGCTGCGAGTGTGAGAGAGCTGTGTGTGTGAGAGAGCTGTGAGTGTGAGAGTTGTGAGTGTGAGCTGTGAGTGTGAGAGAGCTGTGTGAGAGAGCTGTGAGTGTGTGAGAGCTGAGTGTGAGAGCTGTGTGTGAGAGC